>NW_027328741.1:10319877-10646393 GCF_048564905.1 Vicugna pacos
ATAAAAAAAGTAAAAAAAAGAAAAAAAATGATCCTAAATATTACAGGTGCAAATATAAATTACAGAGGAAAAAATATGCAAAAGTGTAATAAAACCAAAGATTTTGTTTTATATTTTCTTTTTAAGATAAGCAAAATCAAAAAACTTCTAGCCAGGTGCATCATGAATAAAAGAGAGATGCACAAAAGAAATAAAGTCACAAATAAAAGTGGAGAAATAACCATTGTTGCCTCAGTTATAGAAAAAAGTGTTCATTTTGTCAACACTTATATGCCAATAAACTGGACAAATTAGAAGAAATAAACAAATGTCTAGAAAGAGACAGGTATAAGGAGAAACAAATAATTTGAACAAACTGATTACTAGAAGAAAGATAGAATCTGCATTTAAAAAAATCTTTAAAAATTAGGGCAGATTTAAACAGCTCCCATGGAGAACTGTGCAAAAATAAAAAGCAGGACTTATACTCTTCAAACTATTCAAAAATATTGAAGATGTGGGAAACACCCAAATTAATTCTATGAAGATTTCATTACCCTGATAGCAAAGCCAACAAACAAAGTACGGTCAAAGAGATATTCAAGCCAATATACTTGATTGATTTTGATGCAAATATTCAACAAAATATTATTAGCAAACTAAATCCAGCAATACCAAAAATGAATCATACAGCATAATCAACTTGGTTTCATTGTAGGGCCACAAGAGAGGTTCAATATACACAAATCAATAAGTTTGATACATCACATAAACAAAAGAAAAAGAGAAAATGGCGTGGCTATCCCAATAAATCCATCAAAAGCATTTCACAAAATTCAAAATTTATTCATTAGAACAGCAACAACGGCAACAACAGTAACAAAGACAAAATCAACAACAAAAATAGAAACCTCTTACCAAAGTAGGATTCAGGAAATATATCTAAACAAAACTAAAGTCATTTATTACAGGACCACAGACAAAATAATATGCAATAGTGAAAAACTAAAAGCCAAATTAAGGAATACGACCTGAATGCTCACTCTCACCATTTCCATTAAACACAGTATGGGAAGTACTAACAACAGCAATCGGAATAGAAAAAAACTTATTCAAGTTGGATTGAATGAAGTAAAACTGTTATTATTTTAGATGACCTAATAATCTATATAGAGAACCCTAAAGATTCTCCACACCAGAACAAGTAAAACTAATAAAGACATTTAACATAGTTGCATGATTCATGATTAATATACAAAAACTGTCACATTTCTTTACACTAACAATTAAATATTCCATTATTTTAAAAAATCCATATGAAATCAGATCAAAAAATGATAAACCTATGAAAAAACCAAGATAATGATATTGAAAGGACACTGATAAAGAAATTTGAAGATGATGCAAAGAAATGGAAAGAAATCTCAAGGTCTTAGTTTAGAGGAATTAATATTGTTAAAATCTACATACTACAAATATGTCTACAGATATAAAGTGATTCAGATCAAACTACATGATATTTTCCCCAGAAATTAAAACAATCCTCAGATTTGTATGGAACTGCAAAAGTACCAGAACTGCAAAAGGAACAATGAGGAAAAAGGACAAAGCTGGAGACATAAAGCATAACCATCCCAGATCTCAGAATATATTACAAAAATACAGTTATCAAAACAGCACAATACTGGAAAACAAACAAACATCTTTATCACTGGAACAGAACACAGAGGCAGAAATAAAACATCACACATATGGTCAACTAAACTATGACAAATGTAACAAACTATACAATGCCAAAAATACAGTCATCAGCAAGTGATGTTGAGAAAGTTAGACATCTACATATAAATCAATGAAATAAGAACACTCACCACACTGTGCAAAAATAAACTCAAAATGTTTTAAATATCTGAATCTAATACATGACACAATAAAACACATGGAAACTAACATAGGCAAAACAATAGATAAAATTTAGTAAAATTTTCCTATATCATTCTCCCAATCTGAAAACAATAAAAGCAAAATAATCAAATATGTCCTAATTAAACTTAAAACTTCTACAGAGCATAATAAACAGAGTCAAAAGATGAGCTTCCAAATGGGAGAAAACATTAGGAAACAATGCAATCAACACGAGGCTAATTTCTAAAATTCACACATCGTTCATACAACTCCATTACAAATATCTACAAACAACTCAGCCAGAAAATGAGCAGAAGACTATTCTCTAAAAAAGGCACACAGATGACAAACAGGAACATAAAAACTTGCTCACATTGCTAATCATTATACAAAGGCAAGACAAAAATAAAATAATTTTTACCTCACACTATTGAGAAGGGTTGTCATCAAAATGTCTACAAATAATAAAGACTGTGGAGGTTGTAGAGAGAAAGGGACACTCCAACGCTCTTGGTGGTAATGAAAATTGGTGCAACCACTTTGGAAACAGTATGGATTTTCCTTCAAATAATAAAAATAGACCTATCATATGACCCAGCAATCCCACTCCTGGGCATATAAATCATAAAACCTGAAGACAAAGAATCCTAGGGTAAATCATAAGAAGTACACTTGACTTAATATGATTCTTCATATGTCTCCCCTGGCAAGGGAAGCAGAAGCAAAACTAACAAAATATGATTGTATCAGTCTACACAGATTTACACTGCAGAAGAAATGACCAATAAAATGAAAACTCAACCAACACAATGGGAGAATATATTTGCAAGTGATATTTTCCAATCAAGTGTTAATATCCAAAATACAGGGCAAACTCACACAACAACAACAAAAAGACCAAACAATCCATTCAAAAAAAAAGTCCATTGGAACTGAATAGATCAATCTGAATCAATTATCTGTAGAAAACATAGAGTTGGCTAAATGACACATGAAAATATTTTCAGAGTTATAAATTTTTAAGAAAGTTATAAACCAAAAATGAGACAAGACCTCACACTTGTCAGAAGGCTCTCATCAAAAAGAAAAGAAATAGATGTTGGTGAGGTTATGGAGAAATATTACACCGTGGACACTGTTGATAGGAATGCAAAGTATTGATTCCACTGCATATATACATCAAATTTTCTTCATCCATTTTTCTGTCAAGGGATGTTGGGTTTGTAGGCCCCTGTCTGAAGGCTCTAGAGAATAAGCCCATGGGCTGACCTGATAAACAAGCTGTGAGGAATGTCACATATCCAGGCTGGATAAGAAATGGCCTGCTCAATGTATCCAGTATGGATGGCTGGATAGCCTATGCTGGATAAGATCCTCAGAGGAGGACAACGAAAGACAGGCACAGCCAGCTGGATAAGAGATGTCCTACTTAATGAAGTTCCGTGATGAACTTTAAAACAATCCTTTATCAATTAACTTTCTGTGCTTATGCGGGAGCATGGGGACAAAAACAGCTTAAGATTATTAACATTGTTATAACTTAGATGATATGTGAGGCATTGTGCAAGTCCTATATAAACCCTTTTTCTAAGAATCAATAAAGAGAGAACTGCTTCACTTCTCTCCACACAGTGTTTGTGTGTATATGATATCGTGTCACTGACAGGGTTAATTAATTTATTTTGAGTACCTTAAAAGGATGTTGCATTATGTATAATACTATTTCTGCACCTATTGAGATGATTATGTGAGTTTTATTTCTCATTCTATTAGTGTGGTGTGTCACCTTTATTGAGTTGAATATTTTGAAGTATCCTTAAACCCAGGGATAAATCCCTTTACTCATGTATGTGTATGATACGTTAAATGTGTTGTTGAATTCATTTTGCTTGTATTTTGTTGAGAATTTTGGTACATATGTACATCAGGGAAAATATTCTATATTTTGTTTATAATGTCCTTTCTAGCATTTTCATGCAAATAAAGCTGGCATCATTAAACAAATTGGGATACTTTCACCCCCTTCAAATTATTGGAAGGTTTGGGGAAGAATTGGTGAGAAATTTTCTTCAAATCTATGACAGAATTAACCAGTAAAGTCATCTTGTAAATATTTTCTGGTTTGAGAGGTTTGGATAACTGATTTACTCATACACACTTTTGCTCTATTTAAATTTCTAATTTCTTCTTGATTCAATATTGGAAGAGATATGTTTCTGGGAATTTGTCTTTTGTTCTAGGTCTTTCAAATTGTTGGTTAGTGGTAATTTCTTATGATGCTATGCATCACTACATCAGTTGTAATATCTTCTCTTTTATTTCTAATTTTATTTGAGTCTTTATTTTCTTAGCCAAACTAAACGTTTGTCCACTTTATGTTTAAAACAAACAGGCTTAGGTATTTTTTTCTTATCTTTTCAATTGTTTCTCTTGTTATTTGCCTTACTCTCATTCATTCAGTTTTCTTTTTTATTCTTTCTGTTTTCGCCTAGATTCTTGATATGTAAAGTTAAGTAGTGTGATTCTTTGTATTTCTGTTATTATTAAATACTATTTATTTATTTATTTATTTATTTATTTATTTAAATTACTTATTTACTTATTTATTCATTTGTTTATCATTGAAGTACTGCCATTTACAATGTGTCAATCTTTGGTGTATAGCATAGTGTCCCACTTCATGCATATATTTGTGTGCCCATTAAATTTAACTTCACAATATTTAACATACTGCCCTGTGTCATACAAAAGACATTTTGAATAAATCTGTTTTTATACATAGTGGATAACATTTATAATTCTACAGCTCTCAAATATATCCTCTCCTAGCCCCTTTCAGCAGTAACCATAAGATGATTAATTAGATCTGCAAGTGTGTTTCAGTTTTGTAGATGAAATCATAGTGTTCTCATCCAAAATTTTTTTAAGGTTCTACATACTTCATGTCATGTATTATTTTTCCTTCTCTTTCTGGCTTACTTCAATTTGATAAACACATTATGGGGACATCCATTTTGCTGCAAACGTAATTGTTTTATCATTTTTTCTGGCAGAATATTATTCCATTGTGTAAATATGGCATAAATTCTGTATACTGTTATCTGTTGATGGACAATTAGGGTGCTTCCATGTCGTGGCTGTTGTATATAGCACTGCTTAAAACATTGGGGTGCAGGTGACATTTTGAATCAGGGTTCTCTTTCATATATACCCAGAAGTGGGACTGCTGGATTTTATGTTGTCTATTTTTATTCTTTTGAGGAATCCCCATCTTGTTTTCCACAGTGACTGCACCAAACTACATTCCTACCAACAGTCTAGGAGAGTTCACATTCTCCGCAGCTTCCTCAGCATTTATTGTGGGTGGACTTTTGAATGATGGCCATTTTGACTATTGTGAGGTGATACTTCATTAGAGTTTTGAATTCCCCTTCTCTGATAATGATAGTGAGCAATTTTTTTTTCATATATCTGTGTGGCATTTGTATGTCTCTACTGGAGAATTGCTTGTTTAGGGCTACTGCCCATTTTCAGATTGGGTTTCTTTTTTTTTAAGTATTTTTATTAGGTGGTTTGAACTCTTTATAGTTTGGAAATTTAGCCTTTGTCAGTTGCATCACTTCTAAATATTTTCTTTAATCCTTTAGGTTGTCATTTTACATTGTTTATGTTTCCATTTGCTGTGCAAAAGCTTATAAGTTTAATTAGGTCCTATTTATTAATTTTGCTCTTACTTCCATTACCTGGGTAGGCTGTTCTAGGAGATCATTGCTGAGATTTATCTCAGAGTGTTTTGCGTATGTTTTCTCATAAGATATTTACTGTGTCTTGCCTTACATTTAAGTCTTCAAGTCATTTTGAGATTATTCTTGTGTATGGAGTGAAGGAGTGTTCTAACTCTATTACTCTGCATGCTTCTATCCAGTTTTCCCGACACCAGTTGGTGAAGAGATGGCCTTTTCTGTGTCATAATCTTGGCTACTCAGTCAAAGATTAAATTCAACATAGGCCTGCACATTTATTTGTAGGCTCTCTATTCTGTTCCATTGATCCATATGCCTGTTTCGGTAACAATATCATGTCGTTTTTATTATTGTAGCTCTGCAATAGTGTATGGAGACCAGGAAGGTAATTGCTCCAGCCTCTTACTTTGCCTTCAATATTGTTTTGGAAATTATGGATCTTTATTTTATGTATATAATTCTTATGATCATTTGTTTCAGTCCTAAAAAGAAATGTTTTGATTAATTTGATAGGAACTCAGATTAAGTCTGTGGATTGCCTAGGGTAGTATGGCCATTTTAGCAATATTATTTCTTCCATTACGAGACTTTTGGGTATCTTTTCAATTCTTCAAATATTTCTTGATTTCCTCAATCAATGTTTTCTTGCTCTCCAAGTACAAGTCATTCACCTCCTTGGTCAGAGATATTCTTAAGCATATTAAAATTTTGGGTGCAGAAATAAAATGGGTTGTTTCTATAGTTTGTTTTCCTGTTGATTCAATGGTAGTGTAAATAAATGTATTTGGTTTTTGTACATTAATCTGCCTACCTTGCCCAGTTCCTTTTTTAGCCTAAGTATTTTTTGTGAAGCTTTTACAGTTTTCTATATATAGTGTCATGTCTTCATATCGTGACAATTTTACCTCTTCTTTTCCAGTCTGAATCCTTTTATTTGCTTTTCTTGCCTGATCGTTGTGGCTAGGAATTCCAAGACTATATTTAATTGAAATTGAGAGAATGGGCATCCTTGTCTTGTCTCAGGTTTTTGTGGGAAGGGTTCTAGTTTTTCAACACTGAGTATTTTGCTGGGTATAAGTTTGTCATAAATAGCTTTCTTTATGTTGAGATATGGTCCCTCTATACCCACTGTGATAAGAACTTTTATTGCAAATAGATGTTAAATTTTGTCAAATGCTTTTTCTGCATCTACTGATATGATCATATCATTTTTGTCTTCTCTTTTGTTGATACGGAGTATCACAATTGATTGATTGATTTGAATATGTTCAACCATCCTTGTGTTCCTGGGATGAATCTAACTTGTCGATGGTTCATGGTCTTTTTTTTACATGTGCTTGGATTCTGTTTGTTAATAATTTCTCAAGGATTTTTCTTGTATGTTTATCAATGATATTGGCCTATAGTTTTCTTTTTGGGTAGTGTCTTTGTCTGGTTTTGGTATCAAGTTGCTCTTGGCCTTATGGTGTGAGTTTGGGAGTACTATCTCCCTATCAATCATTTGGAAGAATTTGAGGAGGACTGGTATGGATTTTTCTTTGTATATTTCATCAATATCACCGTTGAAGCTATTTGGGTTTGAATTTTGTTTGCAGAGATTTTTTTTTATTTTTTTGATAATTCTATTCCAATTCTGGTGATCTGTGTGTTCAAGTGTGTAACTTCTCCTTGATGCAATATTGGTGGGCTGAATGTTTCCAAAAACGTCTCCATTTCTTCCTGGGTATCCAGTTTGCATACAGTTGCTCATGGTATTTCCTTATGATTTTTTGTAAATTTGTTGTACTCTTCATAGTTTCTCCATTGTCATTTCTAATTTATTTGTGTTCTCTCTCTTTCTTGTTAGTGAGCCTGTCCAGAGATTTGTCACTTTTGTTTACTACTTCAAAATAGAGATTGATTGATTTTTTCTATTTTTTATTTCAATTATTTCTTCCTTGATCTTTATTTTTTCCCTCTTTCTGTTGACTTTTGGTTTTGTTTGCTCTTCTTTTCTTGATTAGTTTACCTAGAATGTTAGATTATTTATTTGAAATTCTGGTTCTACTTTTAGGAGGGCCTTGTCACTATGAACTTCCCTCTTAAGCCTGTTCTAACAGTATTCCATAGAATCTGTGCAGTGTTTTGTCATATTTCCGAAGATATTTTTTAATTTCTACTTTTATTTCATCACCTCCCCCCTTGTTTTTGTGTCATGTTTTTTAATCTGGATGCTGTCATTTTTTCTCCCTGTTTTTCTGTGATTGAATTCTAGTTTCATGGTATTATACTCAGAAAAGATGCTTGAAATAATTTTTATCTTCTTAAATTTGTTGAGGCTTCTTAAGTACCTGAGTACATAATCTTTCATAGGAAATGTTCCTTGTGCACAGGAAAAGAATGTATATTCTGTTTTGGGGAGAAGTACTGTTTTGAAATTATCAAGCATCTCCAATTATTTTATAATTTATTTTAGTATTTTTGATCCCTTTTTAATTTTCTGTGTGAAAGACCAGTCCAGTGATGGTAATGGGGGGTTATAGTCTCCTAATTTGATTGTGTTCCCAGGGATTTCTCTATTTTTATCTATTAGTGTTTGCTTTATGTATTTAATTGCTCCTATATTGAGTGCATATATCTTAATGTGTCTAATACCCTCATTTTGATTTGTTCCTTTAATCATTATATCATGTCCTTGTTTATCTTTCTCTATGGTCAGTTTGTAAAGTCTCTTTTTGTGAAGTCAATACTGCTAGTCCTGCTTTCTTGTCATGTGCATTTGCTGGAATATATTTTTCCACCTTCTGACTTTCAATGGATGTGTGTTCCTCTTACTAATTTGGGTCTCCTCTATGCTTCATAATGTAGGGTCTTGTTATATTATCACATATGACTATATATCTTTTGTTTGAAGCACTAAGTCCATTAACAATTGTGATACTTATTGATAGACTGGTGATTATTTCCATATTGAACTTCATTCTCCAGTTGATATGATATTTTTTTTGTTCATTTCTTTTTGTTTTTGTGGCTTGATCAGTTTCATTTTATTACCTTGGTTTCTTTATGTCTTTGTGACTTCATTGTAAGCTTTTGACTTATCATTACCTTGTTTTGTATGTATATTGACACGTACTATATTTGTTTATTTTAACTGATAAGAATACAAACTCAAACCCATCCTACAGAGAACAGAAACAAGACAAAAAACACTCTGTATGTTCCTGTTTCACTCTTTGACCCTTAAAATTTTGATGTCCTTTTTTACAACATCATATTTTTTCTGTTGTAAGTCACTGTAGATATTGCCTTTCTAATTATGCCTTTCTCTTTTCTTTAGCATCCTGCTTCTTTATTATTTAGAGTAGATCTTTCTTTAATTCTTTTCTTTTGCTAAATTCTTTAAGTATTTGCTTGTGTGGAAGTTATTTATCTCTCCTTCTATTCTAAAATTTAGCCTTGCTTGATATAGTATCTTAGATTACAGTTTTCTTTCATTCAGGACTTTGAATATGTCTTGCCACTGTCTTCTGCCTGCTGTTTTTGTGCAGGAAACGAGTTTACAAATATGTATATAATTATATATAAATGTAAAGAACACCTATAAATGAAGATAACAAATATGGTGAAATCTTATACGTTAAAAAACAGGAAACATTCATAAAGGAAATTAAAACCGGTCTAAAGAAATGAAATGATCTCTTAAGTTAAAGCTGTGAAACAATGTGTTTGAAACAACTATACTACACAAAGCAATCTACATTTAGTGTGATTCATGTCAAAATACCCATGAGATTTTCCAATATATAGAACAAATAATTTTAAAGTTTATATGTAACCACAATGATCATGAGTTGCCAAAATAAACTTTAAAAAGAGTATTAAATGTAATGGTGTAAACCTCTCCCATGTTAAACTGTCCTACAAAGCTTTAGTAATTAAAACAGCATGATACTGGCTCAAAAACAGACACCAATCAAAAGAAGAGAATAGAGCAACCAGATATAATCCCTCACACGAATGATCAATTAACCCATGAAAAAGGAAGCAAGAGTATAAAATGAAGAAAAGACATTCTCCTCAATATGTAGTGCTGGGGAGATTGATCATGTGAAAGATAGATTAAAGTATTTCCTCACATTATATACAATCAATGAGCACAGAATATCTTTTATTTATTTTGGTTTACTTATATTTCTTGCACCTTTAATTTATAGATCTATGTTTAGATCTTTTATTTCACTTACCAAATGTATTCCTCTTTTATACTTTTTAGTATAAATTTACACACAATAGTTTTCCTAATTTCTCTTCCTGATAATGTGTTGTTACTATACAAAAATGCAACGGATATTTGTATATTGATTTTGTGTTCTGCAAGTTTACTAAATTTGTTCATCATTTCAAACAGTCAATGGAGGAGTATATGGAGTTTTCTATCTATGCATAATTATGTCATCTGTAAAAACTTCACTGCTTTAGTACATGTTGGATGAATTTTATATTTTTTCTTGACTAGTTGTTCTGGCTAGGACTACTAGTAGTGTAATTTAGGACTTGTGAAAATGAGCTACTTTTTCTTATTACTGGACCAGAGGAAAACCTTCCTGCATGTTAACATTGAAATTGATATGTCATGGATTTTTCATATATGGCTTATATTATTCTTAGTTACATTCTATCTAGAGTGAATTTAAGAATATTTTTATAAAAAAGTCAAGATGAGATCTGTCAATAATTTTCCTAAATATTTTAAGATTGTTATTTTTGAATTCTTTGTTTTTTAAAGGGATGGTATCACATATATTCATTTGTATATGTTAAATAATATTTATGAATCAGGACTAAATCCAACTTAACAATAGTTTATACTACGTATAATATGCCATGATTTCAGGTTGCTAATATTTATTTAGAATGAAATTTACAGATACTGAAGGAAAACTTTACATTGTAGCTTGAAGGTACATTTATTTATTTAAAAATTATATCTCTCATTTTGAATTTGGTTTTTTTTAGTGGAATTTATTTCTAAATAAATATATAATTTTGGTAGAACTGGATTTACTACAGTTAACTGATTCAGAACATAGCTATTATTTACAATTAGTGCACAAAACACTTGCCTTAAAATGCCGTATTATACTAACAATGTCAACTGTTTCTGGACTGAGAAACATATTGCTTCCTAAAATGCAAGACCTGGTCTTTTCCACCCCAAACGACATATAGTGTTACATCTTTGTTTTTTGATTGTTTGCTTGCCCCAAAATGGAGGCAACGTTTATTGAACCCAGGATCTTTTGCATAAGTCTATTTTTCAATATCGTTTTGGAACACTTAACAGAAACCCCAAGAGTATGTACTACAAAGATGACAAGAAAATTTACTACTTCTAGGGACTGATAAACTTCTGAGTGAAAGAATGGCAAACAAAAAAACATTTGTAAATATACAATAAGATTGTCTCTTTTGCATTTTTAATGTTGAATATTAAATTACATTGGTTTTAATTATAGCACTGAATTACAATTTAAAACAAAATTTCCCCCTGTGGGATTTTTAAATTTGATTGATTAGATTAATCTAAATTTATTTCATAAATATTAACCATTTATTTATAAACATAACACATAAACTGATATTTATTCAACTCATGTTTTGAATATAGAGCTAGCTACTTATTGTAAAGTACACAGATAAATACCTACTTCCATTTCCAAATTAAATTATGTTTCAGTTTATTTACAAATGATGATGAAATAGTTATACACATTCTGTACAGGTTTTACACAAATTTCACTCTAAATTCCAAAACTTTAAAATTATTTTATATATTTTCTGCATTATTTATTCTCTGTTTACCAATCTGTTATAAATTTGTGTACAAATGTATGGAGATAGATTTTATTTAATAGACCCAAAAATTAAATTATTTTAAAAGATTTTGTTGGGTAAAATTTGCAGATCAAAGTGTAAAAATAAGCATCATATATGCTTCATTTTAACTGGATGAATGAGAAGTAAACACTGGCTGAAAGTTACACTTGAGTTACTAGGAGACCAGTCGTTTTGTGATGTCACAGCTACTCAGGTTGAGAACAATTTTGATGGCCTAGCAGTTTATCTGTGCAGGCCTGCCAAAGCAGCATTTGAAGCTACAGTGCTCAAAATCATGCAGATTAGAAAAGTAGCTGTAGAAAAATTTATATATAATGACACATATTTCTTCAGAAATTAAAGATGTGTCTTGTAAAGATGGACCAAGTGGTTCAGGAAATTCCGGTTGATCTCTATTGTGTGATCAAACAATCTCTGGAGACTTGGACTTGAGATCTATGATTGAAGAAAATGCTTTTCAGCCTTTGTCTAAAGAATTCTTGATAAAAAGGCCATTTTACACAAATTCTGTCTCTGAATCAGATGAAGATAATGATTTTCGTTCTCTGACATTTCCAAGAAAACTCTGGAAAATGGCTGGGAGTGACCAATTTAAATCGGTCTGGTGGGATGATAATGGAACTTCCATAGTGATTGATGAAGATGTCTTTAAGAAGGAAGTTTTGGAAAGAAAGGCCCCTTTCAGAGTATTTGAAACTGCAAGTATGAAAAGTTTAGTTAGACAGCTTAACCTTTATGGGTTTAATAAATTGCGGCAGAATTTTCAAAGATCTGCTTGTTTAGCAGACTTTCTGGCAGAAGAAAATAAGTCTCTGTTTTAAGCAAAGTATTCAGAAACTTTAGTTACCACATGGTAACTTATATATAAAATTTTATTTTGTACATCAGTCTATGGTAATATAAATGTAAAGATAAACTTTGAAAATTATATAAAACTACTAAGGCTAAAATACTTTATTTTTTCTAAAAAATGAGGACAGTGGCTAAAGCATTCAGATGATAAGAAACTTTGCTGGCAACTATGAATCTTAACAGAAATCTAAATAAAGGTATCAAAGCTGCTTTTCAAAAGTGGCATTCACTGTTACTGCAAATGCTAATCCTTTAATTTAATGACTATACTATTTAAATGTGTATTTCCCAAAAAGGATCTTCAAAATCATCAGCAATATTTATATTTTGATTATAATATCTTTGCATAGTAAACGTGAAATCTGAGGTTTTATAAGTTAGGCTTATTGTAGTGTTGTATTTTGGTTTAAACTATTATTTAAATCTTCCTACTTTGGTTGTAGCGGCAGTTTTATCATAATACAAATTTTAAACGAGGCTTTCCCCAGATTTTAGTGAGAATAAAAAGAAAAGTAGGGATTAAAAATGCCTCTCTGGTATCTTCATTGGCTGAAGATTTCAACAAGAAGCAGTATAAAGCAGTGGGTAATTTGGATAATCATATTTCTGGTTTTGTGGCTTACACTAGTGGAGAAAGTGCATTTTTACCTTCTGCAAATTTAAACGTGCCTCTAATAATAAAGCCCTCTACTAGCCACAGAAATGGTGATACAAGTAACCCGATGAGAGGTGATTTTTCTCCTCCATCATCAATGTCAGTTAGACCACCAGAACAAATAGCATTGGATCTACGTGCTATTTTAAATCAGCTGACCACTGTCCACGGGTACTCTCAAAGCAGCTACACTGAAGCAAATGGCCGTGTTTTGAACTTCATTACAATTACAAATTCTAATTCTCAGTACAGCATCTTGTCTCCATAAAGAGGAATTATTTTGGACACATGGTGGAGCCTTCTTTTTTTCCAAATAGATATCACAACATATCTGCCAATGAAGGTTGATTTTCTAAACTTAAACCAGGGATCAACCCATGGTTTCCATGCCAGTGATAATTGATACATCAGCTAACTCTCTTTCAAGGCCAACTCATTAGACATCTTCAGTTTATGAACGTCATACTAATTTCAACTGATCTACCAGAGGACTAACAGATTATGCAGGAAAACAAAGATTAAAATTGATGTTGGCAAATGTCGACAAATATCTGCAATTTTCTTATTTGAACAATAAACATAGACGTGTACCTGTATTTATCTTATTTTTTTAAATAGTGTTAATAGTTCAATGGGAGACAAAGTTACTATTTAAATAAAAAAGAGTTATTTGATTGATATGATCATTTGGTGGAACAATATTGGATTAATTTAAATAATTTCTTGTAAGGAAAGAGAAAAAAAGGAAGAATTTGGAGAAAGACTAAAACATGGAGAGAGGGAAAAGTACTAAGTGGTTCCTGGTTCATCCTGGAAAGGATTAAAAGTGTTAAATTAGGATGGGTTGGAACAGAAAATAAATGCAGGAACCAGCCCAGGGATCATGGTCTCTCTTATGTCATGACTGAAATCATAAAGGTCACATGATTTAGCCTCAGATGGCACTTTCAGCCTATGGTAGAATTTAAGAAGTAATTTTATCTATGGTCTTCTTTGTGCTGTCCTAAAAGCGTTCAAATTGGTTCTTTCATTTCCTGCCCTCTAGAGTCTACGCTATATTTTCTAGTCGATATTTAATGTTGTTTTATGTTCCAGCCAAAGACAAGCTTATGTCCTCAGTGTGGCACTTAATGCCTCTCCAACTCTAAGCACACAAACTCAACTTAGTTTAGTCATTTCTTTATAAATCTGGCATCTGAGTTCCTTGGCATATCTTTATGTTTCACTGTATCTGGAGATACATCCAGACAAATGCTTGTCAACTATTTTAGCTGCTACCTCACCACTATTGATCCAGCTTATCACTGGACTTTGGATGTCCTCCTTTTACCTACTTAAAATTTCCCAGTCTCAGCACAGAAACTACCTCCTTCAGATGTTTTCTGTCTATCCGCCTTTCCTTGTCTAACTTGGATACCAACACAGTAAGCACAGTACATGTCACAGGATTAATTTTAGTATTTAGTGAATGAAAAATACATGTCTACTTTAAGCAAAATCTACTTTCCTGAAACAACAAAACTCTCATGGTTTTCAAACTATTTTGTTATGGTCTTTATTCTTCACCACAAACTAGCTCTTTTCATATCCCAAGGACTAGACACACAAGACAGTAAGTGGAGGTAAGTACAGGAGACAAAGTATTATTTTCTTCTTAATTCATGCCTCCAGAGGCATAAAGCATTCCATTTTCACTTGCTACATTTTTTTCCTGTCTCCTCATCACCCACCCACCACAGAATAGCTGATTCTCTTTCCCATACCAAAAACTATACTGACTTCTAATTAATTTACTTCTTAGAATCAAAGCTTTGTCCATAAGAGACACTGCTATTGCAAACATTTACTGTAGGTTTATGCACCCCACATAACTTGTGCCCCTTCTAACATTCACACAGGTAGTATCTAAGAGGTACTAGAAACTTGGTTGGGGTGGTCATATTCAACAACCAAATTGCAATCTAAAATGTGTGGACTAGAAAGAGGTGAGGCTTGTGGAATTAAAAATTTGTTCAACTGCAAGAATATCAAATTTCTGCAGATATTAGGAAATATAAAATATTCATGGAAGAATTTGACAATTTCCCAATAATTTAAAATAAAAGGTGAAGCATTTTCAGAATGTGAAATGACCTGTAGTGTTGGAAAAATTGTAGGCAAGTTCAGGGTGTCTAAGGCTTCTGCTCATAATCATGCAGCCAATGTCAGCGGATAAGACTGGAATGGCAACATTGGGTCCTGAAAACATGTCACCAGTTGTGAAGAAAGCCTTTGATAATCTGGAGAAAGGGCAAAAGGTCCAGGGTAAGCTCTTGCAACATCCCATCAATATGTCCTTTAACAAGAGAAGAAAAGAGACCACTTGCAGCAGATCTGTGTCTGGACAGCAGTGGTTTATCCTACAACAGAAACATCAAGTTTTAAGTTTGTCAGCTCAACTCTGATGGTGGCTATGTTGTTGTTTACATTAGCAGTCTGGAGTTCAGATGGGCTGGTTCAGCAGCTAGTTTCCAGCTCTCTTATCAGACAGTGGATTTTACCGTGATCATCTGAACAAGGTTCTATTGTGATAAGTCAAAAGCTACAGTTTACTTTAAAAATTAGAAACCCTAAGGAAGAATATTGTTTGTTTGTCCATCTGTAGTTTTCTACCTGGGAAAATCTAGACTATTGGCAAAAGTACAAAAGTTGGCTGGTGCTTTGAAAACTATTCTCTGAGCTCTGCACACAAAACTCCTCCCACTAAATACTACAAATCTGTCTACCACTTTGTGTGTGTGTGAATATGGATTGTTAAGCAGTAACTACGTTTTTCTTAGTTGAGTCATCATTAAATAATTCTTCTGCATCTGGCAGAATATCTGTGAATTAAGAGGTTCATTGAGCCACCAGATTTTCTTCCAGTCAGGGAGAGGTATATTATATTTCCCAGTATACTAATTGTTACCTGTTCATTGAATCCCGAGCTGATGCGAGGGCCAAGCCACTGAACCTTGAATTGGAATGAGGCATATACATTCTCCAGTCCCCAGAGCCCAGCACAGGACTGTGTCTCATTTTTAATTTAAGCTTATGTCTAATTTCTTTTTTCTTCTAATTCTCATTGTTGACACATCTTATTTTGGCTTTGAACACCCGTTGACTAATTTAGAGTGACTGAACAACTGACTTATTCCCGTTCACCTAGAAATTGCGAAAACATTTTTTCCTTGTACTACCTGAAATAGAGTTAGCATAGTCATCATTTTGAAAGCAGTCCTCAGTCCTAATAAACCAGAACCTTTATACTTCTTTGCCCAGCACTTGAGTAAGAATGTTTGTTGTGGATCTCAGCGATTATCCTCACATCCCATAATGCAACCATGAGAAAAAACACCACATTGTTATCCAAAATCATGTTTTTGTCAGTATTGCATTCCCATTGTAAAACAGTTAAGAATTTTAGGAGTTGTGAGATTTTACCATACTGAGATATTTAGCAACCTAGTATGTTCATTTCTTACAGATGCTTTCGGGGAGATGAGACCATCATTCAGAGATAGTGAACTTTATTTCTCAGAGAAAGAGCAGCCAGTTTAAAATTTGTATCCATTTCCTAATCTCAGATGAATACACAAAGTGAAATGTTGATGCCTACATGAGCAGTAGGCTAACATGAAGGAAGTTTAAGTCATGGTAAACACTTATTTTATTAGTATCTTTATGTATTATTTATTAGAATCACTTATTTATTAGTATCTTTACCTTGGATAAGTATATCATGACTCAAGTTTACTTGCTGCAGAAGCAATCATGAGAAATGTTATGGGAATAATTCAATATTGACTTTCCATTTTTCCTCCTGATTCTATTGAGATATAATTTGTGTAGAATATTGTGTAAGTTTAGGTGCACAGGATAATGATTTGATTTACAAGTTTCATGAAATAAATATCATAGCAACTTTAGGGAGAATTCATTATCTCATTTAGATACAATATTAAAGAGATACAATTTGCCTTTTTGTTGTGATGAGAAAACATAGGGTCTACTCCCTTAACAACATTCATATATAACATAAAGCAGTATTAATTGTAATTTTCATGTTAATTTGGGGCATCCCTAGGACACATTTGTTTTACAGCTGGTGGTTTGTGGCTTTTGAGTGCATTAATCAAATACACCATTCCCAACCCCTGCCTCTGTTAACTACAAATCTAATTTTTTCTCTAAAAGAATGTTAGTTTTCAAAGTGTACTTTAATTTATAAACTGTTTTAGTTCCTCTTACACAACATACTGTTTGCTATATTTAGTAAATTTCAAACTGATCACAAGAATATATCTAGTTATGATATGTTGCTATTTAAAGATATTTCATATTTATTTACTATTCCCCATACAGCACATTTCTTGCCCCTGACTCATTTAATTTGCAACTGGAAAATTTTCTCTCTTAATTTTCGTCAAATATTTCTTTTTCCTCACACCTTTTTCCTCCTTCTTGTGAACAACCTGTTTCTTTGTATATCTATATCTCCTTTTCTGTTGTGTTATGTTCATTTCTTTTAAATTCCAATAAGAGTAAAATCATACAGCATTTGTCATTCTCTTTCTGAATTATTTCACTTAGCATATTACCCTCTTGGTCTACCCTTTTTTTTGCAAATGAAGAACTTATTCTTTTCATAGCTGGGTAATAACCCAAAGTATATTTATCTGTGTGTGTATATATATATATAAATATAGATAAGTCTAAAAAATATAAAAATAAAAATTATAGATTGGTAGATATATATACTATAAACACACACTTTCTTTATCCATTATCTATTGATGAACAATTAATTTGCTTCTATATCCTCTCTATTGTAAATAATGCTGCAGTGAATATAGGTTTGAATTTATCTTTTCTAGTTTTTGTTTTTATTTTCTTGGAATAAGTATCCAGATATGAAAATGTTGGATTATATTTCATTTTTAATTTGTAAATAAAACTGCATACTGTTTTTCACAGTGGCAGCACAAATTTACATTCAATCCAGCACTGCATCAGGGTTGTTTTTCTTACCTCCTCACCAACATATTTATGTGTAATTTTTTCAGTAATATTCATTATGACAGGACTGATATACAATCTTTTTGTGCCTTGGACTTGCCTTTTTCTGATGGTTAGTGATGTTGACCGGTTTCATATTCCTGTTGATTATCTTTCCCCACTCTATATTCATTTTTAGTAATGGGCTAAATTATCATAACTGTCTGATTTCATTTTCAGGCATTTTTGTGTTCCATTATTTTCTTTGTTCTGTGCCACTACCATATCCTTTTTATTACTGTAGCTTTTTATTATAGTTTTAAATTAGGGAAAGTGATACATCTTCTCTCTTCTTTGTCAAATATGTTTGTTTTTATTGTTTGTTTTCTTTCTTTTCTTTTATTTTTAGTGACTTTGATTCTTTTGTGTTTAAATGTAAGTTTTAAAATTATTTATTATAAATTCTGAAAATGCCCTTCGTATTTTGATAGGCACTGGATTTAATTAATGTATTTTCTTGGCTAGTACTGTCATTTAAACAATATTTTTTTCTTCATCAATGAATACAGTATATCCTTTTATCTGTTTGCATTATCTTCAATTTCTGTTATAAATATTTTATAGTTTTCTGTGTACAGGTCTTTTACCTCCTTGGTTCAATATATTTCTAGAATTTTTTTTGTAATGCAACTGTAATTGAGACAGTTTCCTCACTTTCTCTATCTGTTAGCTAGTTGCTTGTGTGCAGAAATGCAAAATTTTTGTATGTTAATTTCACATTCTGAAATTTAACCAAATGCATTGATAAGGCCTAGTAGTTTTGAGGTGCCTTCTATAGGATTTCTGTTTAATGTATGTCATCTGCAAACAGATACTTTTACTCCTATTCTTAATTAGCTATAATATATTTCCTTTTATTTTGGATAGCTATGGCTAGAATTACCAATACTATACTGAATAAAAGTGGTAAGGGTGAGCATTCTTGACTTCTTACTGCTCTAACAGGAGATGCTTTCAGCTTTTAATCAGTGACTGTCATGTTAGATGACGTCTTGTCATATATGACCTTAACTGTTTTGAGATATGTTTCCTCATGCCCAATTTGAGGAAAAATATAATCTTAAAAAGTTAATGAATTGTCAAAACATTTTATGACCCTATTGATGTGTCTATAAAATTTTATTCTTAAATTTGTTAGTGTGGTATATCATATTGATTAATTTGCAGGTAATGAATCACTTTTGCATCCCTGGATTAAAATGGACTTAATCATAATATATAATCCTGTTATTGTATTTTTTGCTTTGCTAACATTTCAGTGATGATTTTTACATCAATACTTATCAGTAGTATTTTACCTGTAATTTTATCAGGTATTTGTTCCAGTTTTAGTAGTAGTGTGATACAGAAAGGTGGGGTAGGAAGCCTTCATTCCTCTCCAAATTTTTGGAATTCTCTGAGAAGTATAGGTGATAGCTCTTCTCTAAATGTTTGGTAGAATTCACCTGTGAATCTGTCTAGGCCTGGAATTTTGTTTGTTGGGAGATTTTGTTTAATGACATATTCAATTTCATTTGTGCTAATCTGTTCAAATTTTCTATTTCTCTTTCCATCCTGGAGATTATGTCTTTCTCAGAAATTGTATAGTTCTTCTAGGGTTTATGTTTTATTTACATAAAATTTGTTGTATCTTCATATGATATTTTGTATTTCTATGTTATAAGCTGTAGTTTCTCAATTATTTCTGAGCTTATTAATCTGTACTCTTTTTTACTAATGAGTCTGTTTAAAGTTTATCAATTCTATTTATCTTTCAAAAGCCATAATTTAGTTTGATTGAATGTTTCTATTTTTAATCATTACTTTATTTATGTTCTGAATTTTCAACTGTCATTCCTTCTACTAACAATTTTTTTTCCTATTTTGCTATATCTTTGTAAGATTATAAGAGAGAGATGTTTCTTATTTGTATAAGTGGGATTATTTGCTATAAGAATCGTTATTATTACTGCTTTTGCTATACCCAATGGACTTTGTTTTTGTTGTCATTTTTCTTTATATATATTTCCTTTGATTTTTACAGCAATCCATATGTTCTTTAATATTGTATAATTTATCCTCCACATTTTACAATTTTTCTTAGGTTTTTACTTTTAATAAATTTCTATTCTCACAGAATCTATATGTTTCTTCTCAAAACAAGTAGAAAAATAATAAAATATATACAAAAATAGGAAAGAACCAATTTTTCTAAAATTAACTTTGAAAAATGAACAAAGCTTTGGGTATTATCCTCCCTGAATTTATAACATACTACAAATCAAGAGTAATCAAAACATCAATATATATCACTAAAAGAGACATATATATCAATGGAACAAAATAAAGAGTCCAAAAATAAACCCACACACATATAGTCAATTAGTCTACAATGAAGGAGGCAAGAGTATACAATGGAAAAAAGACAGTCTCCTCAACAGGTAGTTCTGGGAAAACTGGACAGTACATGTAAAAGGAAGATTTATGAGCACTTCCATCCATAGACTACAGAATAAGATAACAATGGATTAATTTCCTACATGTAAAACCTGAAACTATACAATTTCTGACCAAAAACATGAGGAGAATGGACTTTGAGATAAATCATAGCAATATTTAATGGTAATCTGTCTCCCAAGTAAAAAAAGAAAAAGAAAATTTTCAATAACAGTTTTAAGTTTATGTAGGAAATATTAGATTTATTTTGTAATACAGGGATTCTACTTCTTGTATAAGTGTGAAGTGCAAAACCTTTTGCAGAGCAAAGGAAACCTTCTACAAGACATATGACAACACACAGAATAGAAGGAAAAAAATTCAGACAATGAGACCAACAAGGTGTTAATATCCATAATATATATGTAGCATATTAGACTAATTATTTTAAAAAACAGGCCCCAACTTTAAAACAGTTTAAGGATCTTCATGGAAATTTTTCAAAAACAGACATGTGGATGATTTTCATTCACATAAAAAGAAACATAACGTTGCTATTCATTAGGAAATCTTAAATCAAAACCAGAATGAAATATAATCTCACAGCAACCAAAATGGCTATTAAAAAAATGCTTCAAATGACTAACATTAATAAGAATGTCAATAAAAGGGAACCCAGGTATACATTTTGTGGAAATATAAATTGATGCATCCACTATTATAAAAGTGTAAACAGTGCACAGAAAACTAGAAATAAAAGCAATATATGTTGCAGCTTTTCCAGTTTTTGATATAAATCTGTAAAAACAAGAAAACATTAACTTTAAAGGATATATTACCCCCATTGTTCTAAACATCATCATTTATAATAGCCAAGGATAGATGCACAATTCAACTGCCCATCAACAGATGATTGACTGAAGTAGATGTGAGATATAGATAACATAATAAATACTTAGTCACTGTCATATTAAAAAATAAAATTGTTCCATTTGGAAAAATGTGACTGGACTCAGAAAGTGTTGTACATATGAAAATAAGTCATACAGAGAAAAACACTCCAAGTTATCACTTATATGAGGAAACTAAAGATATAAGAGAAATAATCATAAAGAAACAGGAACAGAATCACATATATATGTGTAGTGTACCAAGTAGTGGTTTCCTTTCGGGACAGACAAGAAGGATGGTGAAGACAGAAATATGCAAGCTACCAGTTATAATTTAGAGAAGCAACAGGGCTATATTTACACCACAGAAAAATATTTTAATAACTGAAATGATTTTAAAGAGATTATAAGCATATATTTTAGTAAAATGTACATGTATTTGGGGAAAACAATGAAGGAAATAACCCAGGAAAATCAAAATATTTTGTAGTACTATGACATTAAGGGGGGTGATTTGTTCACTTTCTTTACTTTTCTTATAATGTCCTAATTAGAATTTAAGCTTTTAAATGAAAAAGTATATTCTGTGAAAAAGTGACATAAGTTTAAACAATTTTTGTCTCTCCCCTTAAATCTACAGTAAGTAAAACATTCATATCTCAACAAAAATAACTAGAACACAAACAAAACTCCAGAACGCATGTGTAAAGCTGAAGTTTGGTGGGCTAAAACAGTGGAGGCTCAAATGAGGGAAGAGCAGATTTGGTGCCTACAACCAAGGCCCAATTACTAGAGTATCTGAGCCCACAGGCTCAGAGATCCCAGTAGAAACAGGGTCTCAGTGGTTCACACAGCTCCGGCCTCCAAATGCACCAGCACTCATGGTCACATGTAATTAGGAGGGAGCCACAATGGAGACAGAAATTCCATCCTTCAGACACTCAGACATTCATGACACTGTCCTAACTCCCCATTCATATTGGTGGAAACAAGTTACCTTGCAACACTGGACATGGGAAAGGCACTTGCCTGATTCCAACTATCCACCTGTCTTTACACGTTTCCTCAATGTGTATACTGAGTCTCAAAGGATATCAGATAAAAGGAAGGGTTCACCATACCAGTGACAACAGTGGCATTAACTACCAGAGAAGTCTAAAAAGTGACAATGAAACACATCTTTTATCCAGACAGTAGTGACTGGAATGTGCCATTTTGAAATATTATGAGGTAGCTCAGGTAAGTATAACCGAAAATTGTGCAATATTGCAAACTACCAGGAAACAAAACAAGGGCTCCAACTCAAAAACGGTTATTTAGTGTCATTAGAGCAATAATTTACCAAGATCATGACCAATCACAGTAACATTGTAGTGCATGCACACACACAGATACACAGACACAGACACCAAAAAAGACACAGACACACATGAATAAGCACACGCACACACACACACAATGTCAACCCTGCAGCAAGCAAACTTAAAGTCATGGTATATTGCCATATAATTAATAGAGAATTCAAACAGATGTCATACAGAAACTCAATACAAAAACAAAACTCAGATAGCAGTTTAGTGAGCTTAGGAATAAATTAAATGCTGATAAGGAATACATTACCAAAGAGATTGAAACTAAAAAATAACCAGATGTTATTGGAGGACCAGATGAACTTAATATCTGAGATGAAGAATGCAACAGAAAGCATTGGAAACAGTCTGCCTTTGTGGAAGAGAGTTTAGCAAACTCTCCAATACAAAACTAGAAATGATAGAGGAGCGCAGAGATACAAGATATTAAAAAGTGAGGAAATTCTACAATAGCCATCAGACTTCTTCAGGAAGTGCACTTTAGAGTGAAATCCTGGAGGGAGGAGAAAGTTAGAAGGTAGCTGATGGTTTATCTAAAGAAGTAATTGTTGATAACTTCCCGAACCTGTGTAAGGAACAGATATACAATCCGTGAGCCAACAAAATACCAATAACTTTAAGGCAAAGAGACCTTCTTCAAGATAAGTCATATGCAAATTGGCTAGTCAATGACAGAGTAAAATTTTAAAGACAGTCAAAAAATATTATGATAATCTACAAATGATCCCCCATTAGACTTTCAGCAGATTTCTCAGCAGAAAACTTTGGCCAAGGGTAAATTAAATGGCATTTTCAAACTACTGAAATATGAAGTCTCTCACCTAAGAATACTCTACCTTGCACAGTTATCACTTAGATATAAAGTGAAAATAAAGACATTACCAGACAAACAAAACATGAATGAGATGAAAAAAACAAAACTGAGACACCTTACACGGGGTGCAGAGAAGAGGTCTTCTAAGAAATATAAAATGGCAAAAATATGGAAACATTGAAGAAAATGCTAAGCAAACACCACGAGAAATTTGCAACTGTTTCTTTGGGTATGTTCTTAAATGCTACTATACTCTATGGATTAAAGATAGAAAAATAGAAAATCAGGGGCAATAAATATATATACATCAAACTGGTATCATGTTCACAAGAGTAAAAGAAATAATTTGAGACAGTAATCATAAAAGGTAAAAAGTAAATCAATATTAAAGGAAGCTGCTATCAGTGGAAAAAGGACTAAATTTTACATGAGATGTTTTATTTTTAATTGAAGCACAGTAGATGTACTGTATTTTGTAGTTTCAGATGTACAGCATAGAGATTCCAACCACTCTGTGGAGTATATTGCATTATAAACTATTACAGTACTTTTAACATTCAATTATTATAAGTTATTGTGTATAATTCCTTGATCTATACAGATTATACTTGTTGCTTATTTCCTTTATTTATACTACATTATATCTCTCAATATTGTACCATAAAATTGTCCTTCCCTTCCACTTTGGTAAACATAAATTTTTTCCCATATCTTTCAGTATGTTTCAGTCTTGTGTATCTAAACTCTCTATCTCTCTTCCATGTCTCTATCAATAAAACAATCTATCTATTGATCTATCTATCTTTTTATCTACCATGTATCTATGTATCTATCCTTCTATTTATCTGTCATTTATCAATAGATAGCTATAGATATTCTAGCAATAGAAGTACATAGATATTTGTTATTCTTTAGATTCCACATATAAAAAATATGATATACTTTTGTCTTTGTCTAAGTTTCTTCACTAAGCACAACATTTACTAGGTCCATTCAGGATGCTGAAATAGCAATGTGTTATACTTTTTCGTGGCTGACTAATATTCCATTGCATATTTATAGAATCATCATATCTTCTTAATTCCATACTCTACTGTGGACTCTTGGATTGCTTCAAAGTCTTGCATGTTAAAAACAGTGCTGTTGTGAACAGTTTTTTTTCAATTTAGGGTTTTTTCCCCAGATTTTTCCTAGGAGAGGTCTTACTGTTTCATATGGTAGTTCTGTTTTAGTTTTTAAAGATATATGAATACTCTTTTCCATAGAAGCTCTACCAATTTATATTCCTACCATGTGTATACAAGAGATTTCTTACCTCCACATCATCTCCAACACTTTTCATTTGTAGACTTTTTTATAATAGCCACTTGAACAGTGTGAAGTGATACCTCATTGTGGTTTTGATTTGCAATTACCTAATAATTAGTAATGTTGAGCATTTTTATCACCTGCCCGTTACTCATCTGTAAGTTTTCTTTGGAAAAATATTAACTCAGTTACTCTGCTCTTGTTTTTGATTGGGTTTTTACTTTTCACATTGAGTTTTGTAACCTAAATCCATGTTACATCTATTAACCTACATCTATTAAACCCCGGTCACTTGCATTATTTGCCAATATATTCTCCAATTACACAGGCAGTGTTTTCTCTTCATTGATTGTGTCCTTAGCTGTGCAGAAATTTTCAAGTTTGTTTAGATCTCACTTGCTTATTTTTGCTTTTATATGTTTTGCCTTAGGAGACTGTTATAAGAAAATATTCCTATGATATGTATCCAATACGGTATCTCCCATATTCCTTTCTAGCAGTTTTATACTTATTAGGTCTTACATTTAGGTCCTTAATACACTTGTAGTTTATTTTTGTATATGTTGTCAGGGAATGCTCTCATTTCATTGTTTTACATGTAGATGTCCAGCTTTCCCAACACCTCCCATTGACGAGACTGTATTTTCTCCATTGTGTACCTTTGCCTCTTTTATCATAGATTCATTGCTCATAGGTGTGTGGAATTGTTTCTAGGCTCTCTGTTTTTATTGATTATATCTCTGTGCCAATGCCATGCTGCTTTTATTACTGTAGTTTTTTAATATAGTAATGTATCTGGGAGGGTTATATCTCCAGATTTCTTGTTTTTTCTCAAGATCATTTTGGCAATTTTTAATGGTTTCATTTAAAACTTATACTTATTTTTATCTGCTTCTTTGGAAAATTCTACAGCTTTGTAAAATTAATTGCACTAAATTTGTAGGTTTCTTTGTGTAGTACAGCCATGTTAACAATATGAACTCTTTCAATCCATTACACAAGACATCTTTCCATTTCTTTCAATCATTTTTAAATACTTTGTCAATGTTTTATAATTTTCAGTGTGTAGATCTTTCACATATGTGGTTACATTGATTCCAAGATATTCTAGGGAATGGGATTTTATATAGTATTGCTTTCAACGTTCATTTTGGGGTATCTCATGATTAATGTGCAGAAATGCAGGAGACATTTTACATTAAACTTGTACCCTGCTCTCTTGCTTAAATTATTTATTATTCATAACAGTCAGTTTGGAGCCATTCGGACTTTCTGTGTAGATTGTTATGCCATCAATACTGGTGACAATTTTGCTTCTTTCTTTCCATTTTGTGTTTCTTTTTCTTCTTTTTCTTTTCCTTTTCCTTTCTTGTATTACTATGGAACAGAAGTGGTGAGAGTAGGAGTCTTTTTGTTGTTTCCGAATTTACCCAGAATGCTTTCACTTTTCCCCCTGATTATTATAAATTGTTATAAATTTCCTACATTATGCTGAGAGATGTTCCCATTATACTCACTTTCATGAGAGTTCTGGTCATGAATGTATGTTGAATTTTGTCAAATGCTTTTTCTGTGTGTATTGACATGGTCCTGTGAGATTTGTCCTTCCTTTATTAGATATGTTTCATGCTGATTGACTTGTGTATGTTGAACCATCCTTGTGACTCTAGAAGGAATCCAACTCATCATCGTGCATAATCCTTTCTATATATTGCTGGATTAATTTGTAATTTTTCTTTTGAAGATTTTTGAATGTATATTCATCAAGGATATTGGCTTTTCATTTTCACTTATTTTTTGGTAGTGTCTTTGATTTTGTTATCAAGATAATGTTGGCTTCACAGAATAACTTTGGGAATTTTCCTTCCTACTTCATTTTTTGAAATACTGGGGAGGAAAGAGGTTTTAGTGAAGGCATCCAGGCATTTTGTTCAAGGGGTGTTTTCAAAATTATACATTTCATTTAACTTATACTGATTGCTCTTTTCAAGTTTTCTCTTTATTCAGTGTTTGTTAGCTGTACATATCTAGAAATATGTCCATTAATCTTAGGGCATCCAATTGGTTGTCACACTACTGCTCATAGTGATTTCATATACTTTTTTTATTTCTGTAATATCAGATGTTATTTCTACTGTTTCATTTCTTATTTTGTTTGGGTCCACCCTGTGTATTTCTTGATAAGACTGGCTAAATGCTTAACAGTTTGTTAATATTTTTAAGAAAAAATATAGCTCATAATTTTAGGAATTTTAACTTATTTTTTGATTTTTATATCATTTATTTTAACCTATTAATTAAAGATTTCTCATTCTAATGCCTTTAGGTTTTGTTTGTTCTTATTTCTAGTTATTTTTGTTGGTATGCTTGGTCCTTTCTGTGAGGTTTCTCTTGTTCCTTGTAGAAAGCCTTAATCGTTCTAAACTTCCCCCATAGATTTGTCTTTGCTGCATCCCATACATTTTATGAAGCTGTGCTTTCGTTGTAATTTGTCTTTAGGTATGATTTTATTACCACTTTGATTTCATCATTGACCTTGTTTTATTTTATTTTTTTAAAGGATGTGGTTTAATCGCATGTTTGTTCTTTTCCTGTTCTTCTTTCTAGAGTTGATGCATTGTTTCATACTTATGTGTATGGAAAAATACTTGCTGTAATCTATCTTTGCTTAAAGTTTCTGAGGCACTTTTCATGACATAATTTGTGGTTATTTCCTTAGATAACATCCTGTGCACACTTGAAAAGTTTATGTGTTCTGCTTTTCTAATGCAGTGTCCAAAAAACCAGTTAGGTTCAAATGATCTAATATATTATTAAAACATCTATTTCCTTACAGATATTTTTTCTGGATGATCTGGCTATCAGAATAGTGAGGTGTTAAATTCGTCTATTATTATTTTTTTATAATCAATTAATTCCTTCATGTCTACTAATATTTCTTTATATACTTAGGATCTATGGTGTTGGGTCCATATATAATTTAATGTGTGTAATACCCTATTTTAACATTGATCTCTTTTTCATTATATAATCTCATATATATCTTTCATTGTGGCCCTTAATTTGAAACGTATTTTGTATGAGTTGAGCATTGCAATCTGCATTTTCTTATCATTTCCATGAAATAACTCTTCCATCTATTTCTAGGATGTGTTTATCTTCCACCATAAAGTGAGACCTTTTGTGGTGGAGGCCAAGATTGTGGAGTAGAAGGATGCTCAATACTAACCCTTTCCCACAAATGCACCAAACTCACATCAACAGACCCACTCAGCTAACCAGAGAACCTGCAGAAATCTGGCAGAACATTGTCCTTTTCAATAGGTAAAGATGCTTAAAATCTGGTAGGATGAAAGGAAGAAAGAAAGAAGAAAAGGCAAAACAGAGTGGGACAGGTCCCACAGGGAGGGAGCTGCAAAAATGGACTGGCGCTCATTCACTGGGTCTCCACTCTACAACTGAGGGTTCGGCTGGACGGAGGGGGAGCCTCCAAGGCTTGGATCTGTACAGAGTATAAGTTGACTGACAGAACTAAGTTAAACAGGCACAGACACCCAGCCCAAGGTGCAGCCCGGACGCTGGGGGCAGGGCCATGCTGCATGAGCTGGGTGGAAGATGGGGATGGCTGCACTGAGGCAGTCTGGGGGAATGGAGGGGTCTTGTGCCATTGCTGTGGGTGTACAGGGCAGAACAACCTGGGCCCTCCATAAAACAACAGGGAAGATGTGCCCTGTGGGTGGAAGGGTGCATAACCATGTCTGAAAATACACAAAAGTTTCTAGGTGAAGAGAGCTGGGGCTCAGACACAGACACCATACACTCTGGTGTTTTGCACCCAGGCAGCAGCAGGGGCAATATCGGCATCCACGTCTAAGGACCTAGCAGCCTTAAGGGACAGACGCAATCTTCTCTACAGGCTGAGACAGATAGGATCATTCTGTCCTGGTTCCTCAGAGAACTTGCTTCACCAAGACAAACAAGGAGCTGGATTTTGGACCAGACCAGGGACAATGCTGTTCCTCAGTCTTCCCTGAGCCCACTTCTGGCATGCAAACCCGAGGCAGACCTTATAGTGGCACAGATCTATGGAGTAACTGGCACCCTGAGGGTCCGTGTGGCCCCCCAACTTTTCTGCTAGAATGCAGCCCCTGACCATGGTGCTGGGAGAGGGCGTGATGCCCACTCCTGCCTGGTCAGCCTGCAACAGCGGACTGCAGCATCAGGCAGGGCAGTGACAAGCCAGCCCAGAGTAAAGAGAGCTGCTCCAGATGCAGTGTTGGGTGTTGGAGCGATCTGCTTGCTGAGAGGCACTGTGAGCAACACAGTTGAGGGCTCCAATGGAGGGCCTCTGAAAACAGGAAGATGAGCATCCAAAACAAGATGAATACAGAAAGACTTCACATTTAATGTACCCAGTCTACAGGAGGACACAGACCACTGCCTTATTTTAATCTGTTTTTACGTGTTCCATTTTCTGTTACCCTATAATTTTTACTTCTTAGGCAATTATATATACACCTATTTTAATCCCTTTGAAATATTTAAGAATATATTTATTATTATTATTTTTCCACAATCTGCTTCAACTTGCTCTTCTATTATGCATTATACAATGTCTTCAAATATTTATTTCCCCTTCTTTAAAATTCGTTGTCTCTCTCTCTCTTTTTTCTCTTTTTTAAGTTGTATTAATTCATTGACATTAGGTAGAGAAACTCCTTTAGGACCAGAGTAGATAACTGTTATTCCATAAACCACAGTGCCAGAGAGGTAGAAGCAAGATGAAGAAACAGAGAAACCAATCCCAATTAAAAGAATAAGAGAAATCCCCTGAAAGAACGATTAGTGAAATAGGTATTGATAACCTACTATATCAATATTTAAAAAAAGGAGTGATCAAATTACAGAAGGAAATTAAAGATAGTGTTTAGAGATATAAAACATGTTAAAAATGAAATGTAATCTATAAAGAAGAGCCGAGGAGAATAAGTAAACTAATTGACTGAGATGAGGTATGATATTAAGGCGTCGCAAAGCAGACTAGATAATGTAGAGGAATGAATTAGGGACTTAGAAGACAGTAAAATAGAAAGCACTCAATCAGAAGAGCTACAAGAGAAACAATGGGAAACAAATGAAAAAAGCATAAGGGACACATGGGATAATAGAAAGCATGCCAATCTTGGAATAATAGAAGTTCCAGAAGGGGAGAAAAGATCAAAGGGGATTGCAAAGGTGTTTGAAGAAATCATGACTGAGAACTTCCCAAACTTAAAGAAGGAATCAGATATCCAAGTACAGGAAACTCAGAGTGCCCCAAACAGGAAGAACCCAAATACACCCACAGCAAGTCATAAAATTAATATGGCCATGGTCAGGGATAAAGAAATGATCCTAAAGGCAGCAAAAGAATAGCAAGAGTGAGTTACAAGGGAATCCCCATAAGGCTCCCAGCTGATTTCACTACACAAATACTACAGGACATAAAGTAGTGGCAAGATATATTCAGAGACTTGAATGAAAATAATGATATACCCTAGGATTATTTAACCAGAAAGGCTATATTTTATGGTAGAAGGAGACATAAAGGATTTCAAAGACAAGAAAAAGTTACAAGAGTTTAGCAACACTAGACCCATGCTAAATGAATTATTGAAAGCTCTACTGTAAAAAGAAAAGCAGCAAGATGCTACAGAAATATGAATCTCACAGCTGGAAAGGTGACAACTCATGAATTATAAATAAAATAAACACCAAATTTTAAAACAAGACATACAAATCATTGAGAGAGGGAGAGGGAGGCAGGAAAAGGGAGGTTTTTTTTTGTATTTCTTTTTAGAATTTTTGTTCTCAGTAGGATGGGTTTGAGATCTTGTTACTATCAGTTTAATAAAAGCAGTTATAATAATGATATAAAATACTTATATAAAAGGGTAACAAGAAGACATTAACTTATCAGGGTGTCACGAAAACTAAATAAATTTCATGATAATTTCAAGGAAAATGACCAAACGATAAAAGGAAGATGAAATGAACAAAGAGGAAAAACCAAATCAACAGCGAAGATAAGGTCAAATGGCAATAAACACAAACATATCATAGATTATTGTAAATGTTAATGGACTAAATGCTACAGTCAAAAGTCATAGAGTGGCAGGCTGGATAATAAAACAAGAACCTTTAGTATGCTGCATACAAGGGACCCACTTCAGGGAGAAGGACACATATAGATTGAGAGTGAAAGGATAGAAAAAGGTATTCCATAAAAATGGAAAAGCCAAAAAAGCAGGTGTTGCAGTACTGATTTCAGACAAAAGAGTTTTTTAAAACAAAGGCCATAAAGAAAGATAAAGAAGGACATTTTATAATGATTGAAGGAGTGATCCAAAATGAGGATAAATCACTCGTTAATATATAGGCACCAAATAGAGGAGCACCTAAGTACATAAAATAATTACTAACAGATATAAAGGGGGATAGTGATGGGAATCTAATCATAGTTGGAGATTTCAACACTGCATTAACATAACTGGACTGATCATCGTGACAGAAAAGAAATTAGGCAACAGCAAATTTAAGTAATACAATAGAAATATTACACAAGGTGGATATTTTCAGAACATTGTACCCCCCAAAAATAGTATATACATTCTTTCCAAGTGCACATGGGACATTCCCCAGGTTTCATGATATAGTTGGGCACAAAAGAAACCTCAGCAATTTTAAGAAGATAGAAATTACCTCAAGCATCTTTACTGACCACAGCACCATGAAGCTAGAAATCAACAACAGAAAAACAAAGGAGGACAATAGGAAAACATGGAGATTAAACAATATGTTATTAAAAAACCAATCGGTCAATGAAGAAATCGAAGCTGTCATGAAAAAGTACGTTGAGACAAAAGAAAATGAAAGCAAAACCACACAAACTTTAAGGGACACATCAAAAGCAGTGCTGAGAAGGAAGTTTAAAGTGATACAGGCCTTCCTCAAAAAAGAAGAACAATCACGAATAAACAATTTAACCCACCAGAATGAACAAGATAAAGAAGAACAAAAAAGCCCAAAAGGCAGCAGAAGGATGGAAATCATAAATATTGTGGAGGAAATAATTATAATAGAGATTGAAAAAACCATAGCAAAAAAATCACCAATCAAATAGCTGTTTTTTTAAAAAAGTAAGTAATTCCAAAACACCTCCGGCCAAACTCAAAAAGAAGAAAAGAGAGAGAACACAAATTAGCAAAATAAGATAGGAAAATGGAGAAATTACAACAAATAAAATTGAAATACAGAATATCACATGAGAAAATTATGAAAAGTTTATGGAAACAAACTGGATAACCTAGAGGGGACAGACAATTTTCTGGAAAAATGCTGTCCACCAAGAATGAATCAAGAACAAACTGACCCATTGAGCAAGCATAGCAGTAGAAATGAAATCAAAATAGCAATATAAAACCTCCCTACAAATATCAGTCCAGGACCGGACAGATTCAATGAGGAATTCTAACGATCATACAAAGAAGAACTCACACCAGTGTTTCTGAAACTCTTCCAGAAGATTGAAAGGAAGGAAAACTCCCAAAGTCATTCTAGAAGCCACAATCAGCCTGATACCACAACCAGGATAAGACACTACCAAACAAGAGAAATATAGGGCAATATCACTGATGAACACAGACACAAAAATCCTCACCAAAATAGTAGCAAATAGAATCCAAAAGCAGATAAAAAGTTAATACATCATGGCGAAGTGGGGATCATGCCAGGGACCCAGGGGTTTTTCAATATATGCAAGTCATTCAATGTAATAGAGCACATCAACAAGAAAAAGACCAAAACCACATGATCATCAAAATAGATGCAGGAAAAGCATTTGATAAAATTCAACACCCATGTTTGATAAAAAGTCTCAAAAGGGTGGGTATAGAGGGAACATATACCAGCATCATGAAAGCTATAGATAACACACCTACACCTACAGCTAGCATAGCACTCAATGGTGAGAAAGTTAAAACATTCCCACTAAAATCTGGGAGAAGACAAGGATGCACACTATCAACACTCCAACTCAAGATAGTCTTAGAAGTCCTAGCCACAGAAATCAAACAAGAGAGAGAAGTAAAAGGAATGCAAATTGGAAAGGAAGAGGTAAAAGTCTCACTATATGCAGAAAATATGTTACTATATATAGAATACCCTACAAGATCCAGACAAAAACTACTAAATTTGATCAAAGAATTCAGCAAGGTAGCAGTTTACAAGATTACGTTTCAAAAATTAGTGGCATTTCTTTATGCATATGATTCAGTAATACTATAGAGCTATAGTCAACATTACAGCACTGTGTCGGTAGGAAAACATACATATAGGCCAATGGAACATAATAGAGAGCCCAGAAATGAACCTACAGCCTTTTGGTCAATTAATCTTTGAAAAAGGAGGCAAGAAAATACAATGGAATTGAGACAGACAATTCAGCATATGGTGTCGGGAAAACTGGACAGCAGCATGTAAATCAATGGAGCTAGAACACTCACAATGAAGCTAGAACACTACACACAGAAATATAATCAGAATGGATCAAAGACTTAAACATAAGTCAAAATAAAATAAACCTCCTTGAGAAAAACTTAGGCAAAATATGATCTGACATAAGTCTCGAAAATTTTCTCGTAGAAGAAATAAAAGCAAGAAAAAACAAATGAGACCTAATGAAACTTACAAGCTTCTGCACAGTAAAGAAACCGGAAATAAAACAAAAAGACAACTAACAGAATGGGAAAATAATTTGCATATGATACCGACAAAGCCTTGATCTTCAGAGTATATAAGCAGTTCATCCAACTTAATAAGAAAAAATAAATGACCCAATCCAAAAATGGGCAGAAAACCTAAACAAGCGACTCTCCAAAGAAGACATACAAATGATCAAAAGGCACATCAGAAAATGCTCAATATCACTGATTATCAGAGAAATGGAAATCAAAACTACAGTGAGGTATCACCTCACACCAGTCTGAATGGCCATAATTCCAAAATCCACAAATGACAAATACTGGACAGGCTGTGGAGAAAAGGGAACCATCCTTCACTGCTGGTGGCAATGCAGATTGGTGCAGCCACTGTGGAAAACAAGATGGAGATTCCTCAAAAGCCTAGGAATAGACTTACCATTTGACCCAGGAATCCCACTCCTGGGCATAAATCCAGAAGAAACCCTACTTCAGAATGACACCTGCACCCCATTTTTCTTAGCCAGGAATATTTACAATAGCCAAGACATGGAAAAAGCCTAAAAGTTCATCGACAGTTGACTGGATAAAGAAGAGGTGGTATATTTATACAATGGAATACTAGTCAGCCATATAAAATGACAACATAATGCCATTTTCAGCAACACGGATATTCCTGGAGAAAATCAGTCTAAGTAAAGTAAGCCAGGAAGAGAAAGAAAAATACTGTATGAGATGGCTCATTAGTGGAATCTAAAAACAAAGAAAAACAAAACAAAAAGAGCACAAATACAAAACAGAAATAGACTGGCAGACATAGAATACAAAGTTTTGGAGGCCATGGGGCGGGGGGTGTGAAGAGATAGACTGGGAGGCCAAAATTGTAGAATAGATAAACAGGATTCTACTGTATTACATAGGGAAATGTATAAAAGATCTTAAGGCTGCTCAAAGACGATAAAATGGGACAACAAATATATATATGTTCATTGTAACTGAAAAATTTTTCTCTAAGCTTGAATTGGAGACAACTTTGTAAAATCATTAAAAATAAATAAAAAAATGTTAAAAAAGGAAAAAACATTATCCTAAATATTACAGGTGTAAATATAAACTATAAAGAAAAAAAACTTTGCTAAAGAGTAATAAAACCAAAGACTTTGTTTTATGTTTTCTTTTTGAGATAAGCAATTCAAAAAACATCTAGCCAGGTGCATCATGAAGAAAAGGTAGATGCTCCAAAGAAATAAATTAAGAAATAAAAGAAGAGAAATTACTAATTTTACCTCAGATGTACAAAAAAGGGATCATTTTGTCAACACTTACATGCCAATAAACTGGACAAATTAGAAATAATAGACAAATGTCTAGAAAGTGACAGAGATAAGGAGAAAGAAATAATTTGAACAAATTTTTTACCTGAAAAAAGATATAATCTGCATTTAAAAAAATTGTTGAATACAAGTGCAGATTTAAACAGCTCCCGTGGGGAACTGTACAACAATACATAGCAGAACTTATACTCTTCAAACACTTCAAACATAGTGAAGATGTGGGAAACTCCCAAATTAATTCTATGAAGCTTTCATCACCCTGATAGCAAAACCAAAAAATAGTATGGACAAAGGGAACTTCAAGCCATTATATTTGATAGATTTGCAGGCAAAAATTCTACAAAATATTATTAGCAAACAAAATCCAGCAATAACTAAAATGAATCATACACCATGATCAACTTGGACTCATTGCAGTGTCACTAGAGAGGTTCAACATACACAAATCAATCAGTTTGATACACCACATTGACAAAAGTAAAAGAGAATACGACATGGTCATCCCAATAAATCCATAAAAAGCATTCCATAAAATTCAACATTTATTTATTAAGACAGCAACAACAGCAACAACAAAAACAACAACAACAGCAACAACGACAGAAAACTTTTAGCAAAGTAGGATTCAGGAAATATATCTCAACATATCTAAAGTCATTAATTACAGACCCACCAACAACATAATATGCAAAAGTGAAAAGCTGAAAGCCAAATTAAGGAATAAGATAAGGATGCCCACTCTCACCATTTCTATTAAACACAGTATGGGAAGTTCTAGCAACAGCAATTGTACAAGAAAAAATGTTATTCAAGTTGAATTGAATGAAGTAAAACTGTTATTATTTTAGATGACATGATAATCTATATAGTGAAACCTAAAGATTCTCCAAACCAAAACAACTAAAACTAATAAAGACATTTAGCATAGTAGCATGATTCATAATTAATATACAAAAACTGTCACATTTTTACACAAACAATGATATATTCCATAATTTTAAATGATCCATATGAAATCAGATGAAAAAATGAAAAACCTATGAAAAATCCAACATAATAAAATGAATAGGACACTGATAAATAAATTTGAAGATGATGCAAAGAAATTGAAAGAAATCTCAGGGTCTTAGTTTAGAGGAATTAATATTGTTAAAATACACATACTAGAAAATATGCCTACAGATATAAATTGATTCAGATAGAAACACTTGATATTTTCTGCAGAACTAAAAAGAGTCCTATGATTTGTATGGAACTGCAAAAGAGCCAGAACTGCAAAAGAACCAATGAGGAAAAAGAACATAGTTGAAGGTATAACCCATTACCCTCCCAGATCTCAGACTATATTACAAAAATACAGTAATCCCACAGCACAATGCTGGAAAACAACCGAAGATCTTTATCACTGGAATGGAACACAGAGGCAGAAATAAAACGTCACACCTATGGTCAACTAAACTATGACAAAGGAAACAAAAATATACAATGCCTTAAAGACAGCCTTCAGCAAGTGATGTTGAGAAAGCAAGACAGCTACATGTAAATCAAAGGAATTAGAACACTCCCTCACACTGTACAAAAATGAACTCAAAATGATTTAAATATCTGAATCTAATACATAACACAAAAACTTCTGGAAACTAACATAAGCAAAACAAGACATAATTTGTAGCAAAAATTTCTTATGTCACTCTGTGAAATATGTGAAAACAATAGAAACAATATAAACAAAAGGTCCTAATTAAATCTAAAAGCTTCTAAACAGCAAAATATACAAAATGAAAAGATGAAATTCCAAATGGGAGAAAACATTAGGAAACTATGCAATTAACAAGAGGCTAATTTCTTAAATACACACATTTTACAACTCCATTAAAAAATCTACAAACAACTCAGACAGAAAATGAGCAGAAGACAATTCTCTAAAGAAGACACAGAGATGACAAAGAGGAAAAAGAAAACATGCTCACATTGCTAATCATTATACAAAAATAAAAGGCAAAAATAAAATAATGTTTTACATCACAATATTGAGAAGGGCTGTCATACAAATGTCTACAAGTAATAAAGAATGAGGTGGTTGTGGAGAAAATGGGACTCTCCAACGCTGTTGGTGGGAATGAAAATTGGTGAAACCACTTTGGAAACTGTATGGAAGTTCATTTAAAAAATAAAAATAGACCTATCATATGACACAGCAATCCAACTTCTGGGCATATAAAACATAAATCCTGAAAACAAAGAATCCTAGAGAAAAACATAAGAATTACACTCTGACTTTGGACTTAATATGATTCTACATATGTCTCCTCTGGCAAGGGAAGCAGAAGCAAAATTAACAAGATATTATTGCATCACTGTAAGCAGATATATGCTGCAGAAGAAATGATCAATAAAATGAAAAGTCAAGAAACACAATGGGAGAATATATTTGAAATTATATTTTCCAATCTAGTGTTAATATCCAATATATATGGCAAACTCTAACCCCACAACAACAACAAAAAAGACCAAACAATCCAATTAAAAAAATGTCCATAGGAACTGAATAGATTTATATGAATCAATTTTCTATAGAAAACATACAGTTGGCTAAATGACACATGAAAATATGTTCAGAATTTTAAATTATTAGGAAAGTCATAAACCAAGAATGAGACAAGACCTCACAATTGTCAGAAGGCTCTCGTCAAAAAGAAAACAAATAGATATTGGTGAGATTGTGGAGAACATGGAACATCATGGACACTGTTGATAGGAATGCAAATTATTGATTCCATTGCATACATACATCAAATTTTCCTCATCCATTTTTGTGTCAAGGGATGTTGGGTCTGTAGGCCCCTGTCTGAAGGCTCTAGAGAATAAGCCCATGGGCTGAACTGATAAACAAGCTGTGAGGATTGTCTCATGTCAAGGCTGGATAAGAAATGGCCTTCTGAATGTATCCAGCATGGTTGGCTGGATAGCCTATGATGTGTAAGATCCTCAAAGGAGGACAACCTAAGACAGGCACAGCCGGCTGGATAAGTGATAGCCTACTTAATGGAGTTCCGTGATGAACTTTAAAACAATCCTTGGTCATTTAAAAACCTGTGCTTACTGCAGGAGCATGGGGACATAAATAACAAGATTATTAACATTGTTATAACTTAGATGATATGTGAGGCATTGTGTAAGTCCTATATAAACCCTACTCCAAAGAATCAATAAACAGAGAATTGCTTCACTTCTTTCCAAACAGTGCTTGTGTGTATATGATATCCTGCCAATGACAGGGTTAATTTAATTTGTTGGGAGTATCTTAAAAGGATGTTGCATTATATACAATGCTCTTTCTGCACCATTTGAGATGATTATGTGAGTTTTATTTCTCATTCTATTAGTGTGGCATGTCACTTTTATTGATTTGAATATTTTGAAGTATCCTTAAACCCAGGGATAAATACCTTTACTCATGTATGTGTATGATACATTAAATGTGTTGTTGAATTCATTTTGCTTGTGTTATGTTGAGAATTTTGGCACATATGTTCATCAGGGATAATATTCTATATTTTGCATATAATGTCCTTTCTCTCATTTTTATGCAAATAAAGCTGGCATCAAAAAACTTATTTGGAATCTTTCACCCCCTTCAAATTCTTGGAAGATTTGCGGAAGTATTGGTGAAAAATTGTCTTCAAACGTATGACAGAATACACCAGTAAAGTCGTCTTGAAATTTTCTCTGGTTTGGGAAGTTTGAATTATTGATTTACTCATTCACACTTTTGCTCTATTTAAATTTCTTATATCTTCTTGATTCAGTATTGGAAGACATATGTTACTGGGAATGTGTCTTTTGTTCTAAGTCATTCAAATCATTGTCTAGTGGTAACTACTTATGATGCTTTGCATCTCTACAGCATCAGTGGTAATATATTCTCTTTTATTTCTAATTTTATTTTCTTAGCCAACGTAAACGTTTGCCACTTTATGTTTAAAAGAAACAGACTTAGGTTTTTTTTTTATATTTACAAATGTTTCTCTTGTTATTTGCCTTCCTCTCATTCATTCAATTTTCCTCTTAATTTTTTCTGTTTTCTCCTACATTTTGAGGTGAAAAATAAGTACTGTGAATCTTTGTATTTCATTTATTAGTGAATATTTTTATTTAGATACTATTTATTTATATGTTTATTTATTTATATATATATATTTATTTATTTATTTACATATTTATTCATTTATTTATCATTGAACTACTGCCATTTTCAGTGTGTCATTCTGTGGTGTATAGCACAGTGTTCCCGTACATGCTAACATTTGTGTACCTATTAAATGTTACTTCATGGTATTTAAATTACTGCCCTGTGTCATACAAAAGAAATTTTTAAAAAATGTATTTTTATATATAGAGCATAACAATTATAAATCTAAATATCCCAAGTATATACCCTCACAACCCCTTTCTGCCGTAATCATAAAATTGTTTAGTAGGTCTGCGAGTTTGCTTAAATTTTTAGATGAAATCATTGTGTTCTCATCCAAAATTTTTTAACATTCCACATATTTCATGTCATGTGTTATTTTTCTTTCTCTTTCTGTCTAACTTCAATTAGAATGACAATTTTTGGGGACATCCTTTTGGCTGCAAATGTCATTGTTTTATCATTTTTTATTGCAGAATATTTTTCCATTGTGTAAATATGGCATAATTTCTGTATACTGTCATCTGTTGTTGGACAATTAGGTTGCTTCCATGTTGTGGCTATTGTATACAGAACTGCTGAGGACATTGGGGTGCATGTGTCTTTTTGAAATAGGGTTCCTTTTGATATATACCCAGAGGTGGGTTTGCTGGTTCGTATGTTAAGTTTATTTTTATGCATTAGAGGAATCCCCATACTGGTTTCCAAAATGACTGAACCAAACTACATTCCTACCAACAGTGTAGGAAGGTTCCCTTTCTCCAAAGCTTCCCCAGCATTTATTGTTTGTGGACTTTTGAATGATGACCATTGTGACTACTGTGAAGTGATACTTCATTATACTTTTGGATTGCCCTACTCTGACAATGATAGTGAGCAATTATTTTTTCATATATCTATGTGGCATTTGAATGTCTCTATTGGAGAATTGCTTGTTTATGGCTTCTGCACATTTTCAGATTGGGTTTCTTGTTTTTTTTAATTATTATTAAGTTGTATGAAGTCTTTATATTTTGGAAATTAAGCCTTTGTCAGTTGCATCACTTCTTAATATTTTCTTTAAACCTGTAAATTGTCATTTTGTTTTGTTTATGGTTCCCTTTGCTGTGCAAATTCTTATAAGTTTTATTAGGTCCCATTTATTAATTTTGCTCTTACATCCCTTCCCTGGGTAGTCTATTCTAGGAGATCATTGCTGAGATTTATCTCAGAGTGTTTTGCCTATGTTTTCTTCTAGGTGATTTACTGTGTCTTCCTTATATTTACGTCTTCAAGCCATTTTGTGTTTATTCTTGTGTATGGAGTGAAGGAGTGTTCTAACTCCATTGCTCTGATGCTGCTATCCAGTTTTCCCAACACCAGTTGGAGAAGAGATGGTCTTTTCTCTGTCATATTCTTGGCTACTCTGTCAAAGGTTAATTGAACATAGGGCTGTTGATTTATTCCTAGGCTCTCTATTCTGTTCCATTGGTCCATATGCCTGTTTCTATACCAATATCATGTCATTTTCATTATTGTAGCTCTACAATAGTGTATGGAGACCTGGTGGGTTATTTCTCTAGCCTCTTTCTTTTACTTCAATATTTCTTTGGAAACTATGTATTTTTTAAGACTCTATGTAAATCTTCGGATCATTTGTTTCAGTCCTGAAAAGAAATATTTTGCATAATTTGATAGGAAATCAAATTTTCTTGCCTGAACGTTGTGGCTTGGAGTTCCAAGACTATATTGAATTTAAATTGTGAGAATGGGCAACCTTGTCTTGTCTCAGGTTTTTGTGAGAAGGGTTTCAGTTTTTCATCATTGAGTATGTTGCTGGCTATATATTTGTCATAAATAGCTATTATTATTATGTTGAGATATGGTCTCTCTGTATCCTCTGTGATAAGAACTTTATTTGCAGATACGTTTTAAATGTGATCAAATGATTTTTCTGCATCAACTGAGATTATCATGTGGTTTTTTGTCCTCTCTTTGGTGATATGGTGTATCACAATTGATTGATTGATTTGCATATGTTACACCATCCTTGTGTTTCTGGGATGAACCTAACTTGACCATGGTGTATGATCTTTTTTTACATGCTGTTGGATTCTGTTTTTTAATAATTTCTTAAGGACTTTTACATCTATGTTTATCAATGATATTGGCGTATAGTTGTCTTTTTAGGTAGTGTCTTTGTGTGGTTTTGTTATCAGGTTATTTTGGCCTTATGGTGTAAGCTTCGGAGTACTCTCTCCATATCAATCTTTTGGAAGAATTTGAGGAGGACTGGTATGGATTTTTCTTTGTATGTTTGGTCAAATTCCACAGTTATGCTATTTGGGTCTGAATTTATGTTTGCAGAAATTTTTTATTTAATTGACAATTCTATTCCGTTTCTGGTGATCTGTCTGTTCAAGTGGTCAATTTCTTCTTGATGCAATATTGTTGGGCTGAATGTATCCAGAAACTTCTCCATTTCTTCTAGGTTTTCCAGTTTGTTTCCATAGAGTTGCTCATGGTATTCCCTTATGATATTTTGCAAATTTGATGTACTCTTTGCAGTTTCCCCAATTTCAATTCTTATGTTATTTGTGTTCACTCTCTTTTCTTGTTGGTGAGCCTGCCCTGAGTTTTGTCAATTTTGTTTAGTATTTCAAAAAAGAGTTTGATTTTTTTCTATTTTTTAGACTCTATTTCAATTCTTTCTTCCTTGATCTTATTTCCATCTTTCTGCTTACTTTTTGTTTTGTTTGCTCTTCTTTTCATGATTAGTGTACATAGAACATTAGATTATTTATTTGAGATTGCTCTTCTACTTTGAGGAGGGCCTTGTCAGTCTGAACTTCCCCCTTAAGCCTGCTTTATTTGCATTCCATAAACTTTGCATACGGTTTTGTCATATTTCTCGATATTTTTTAAGTTCTTATTTTACTTCTTCAACTTGTTTTAATACCATGTTGTTTAATCTAAATGCTGTCATTTTTTCTCCCTGTTTTTCTGTGATTGATTTCTACTTTCATTGTATTATTCTCAGAAAACTAGCTTGAAATAATTTTTATGTTCTTAAATTTGTCGAGGCTTCTTCTGTGACTGAGTAGATAATCTTTCCTAGAAGATGTTCCATATGCACTAGAAAAGAATGTATATTCTGTTTTGGGGAGAAGTACTGTTTTGAAAATATCAACGAACTCCAATTATTTCATTCTATCTTTTAATATCTTTGTTTCCTATTTAATTTTCTGACTCAAAGACCTGTCTAGTGATGGTAATGGGGAGTTATAGTCTCCTACTGTGATTGCATTCCCTCCGACTTCTCCCTTTTTATCTATTAGTGTTTTCTTTACGTATTTAGGTACTCCTATATTGAGTGCATATATCTTAATGAGTATAATTCCCCTCATTTTTTATTGCTCCTTTCATCATTATAACATGCCCTTGTTTATCTTTCTCTATGGCCTTTCATGTAAAGTCTATTTTGTTTGAAGTCAATACTGCTAGTCCTGCTTTCTTGTCATGTCCATTTGCATGGAATATATTTTTCCATCTTCTGGCTTTCAATTGATGTGTGTTCCTCTTACTAAATTGGTTCTCTTGTATGCTTCATAATGTAGGGTCTTTTTATATTATCCCATCTGACAATATATATCTTTAGATCGAAGCAGTTACTCTATTAACAATTGTGATAATTATTGATAGACTGCTGTTTATTTCCATTTTGAGCTTCATTTCCCAGTTGATTTTGTATATCCTTTTTGTTCATTTCTTTTTCTTTTTTGTGGCTTGCTAAGTTTTCATTTTTAATCTTGGTTTCTTTTTGGATTTGTTACTTCATTGTAAGCTTTTGATATATGGTTACCCTGTTTTGTATGTATATTGACCCATTACTATATATGTTTATTTGACTGATAAGAATACAAACTCTAACCCCTCCTACAGAGAATAGAAACAAGAAGAAAATACTCTGTATTTTCCTGTTTCACTCTGTGAGAATTAAAAATGTTGACGTCCTGTTTTACAGCATCATGTATTCTATTGTATGTCATTGCAGCTATTGCCATTCTAATTATGCCTTTCTCCTTTCTATAGCCTCCTGCTTCTTTTCTTTAGAGTAGATCTTTCATTATTTCTTTTTCTGTTGCTAAATTCTTTGAGTATTTGCTTTTATGGAAGGTATTTATCTCACCTTCTATTCTAAAGGATAGCCTTGCTTGATAAATTATCTTAGATTACAGCTTTCTTTAATTCAGGACTTTGAATATGTCTTGACACTGCCTTCTGCCTTATATTTGTGTAGGAAACGTGTTTACAAATATAATGTATATAATTATATATATATGTATATATGTAAAGAATACCTAGAAATGAAGCTAAAAAATAAGATGAAAACCTCTACATTAAAAAATAGAAAACATTGATGAATGAAATTAAATCTTATCCAAAGAAAGGAAAAGATCTCTTATGTTAATGATGTGAAAGTATGTGGTTGAAAAAAATTCTACCCAAAGCAATCAACATTTACTGTGATTCATGTCAAAATACCCATGAGATTTTTCCATTAAATAGAACAAATATTTTCAAAATTTATATGTTGCCACAAAGATCATGAGTTGCCAAAATAACCTTGAAAAATAGTATTAAATCTAATAGTGTAAAATACTCTGATGTTAAAGAGTCCTATAAAGCTTTTATAATTTAAACAACATGATACTGAATCAAAAACAGAGAGCAATCAATAGGAGAGAATAGAGCAACCAGATATAATCTCTCACACCTATGATCAATTAACCCATGAAATAGGAACCAAGAGTATAAAATGAAGAAAAGACATTCTCCTCAGTAAGTAGTGCTGGGGAGATTGAACATGTGAAAAATAGATTAGAGTATTTCCTCACGTTGTATACAATCCATGAGCACAGAATATCTTTCATTTACTTTGTTTACTTATATTTCTTGCACTTTTAATTTATAGATCTATGTTTAGATCTTTTATTTCACTTATCAATTTTATTCCCATTTTATTCTTTTTAGAATAAGTGTACACATAATTGTTTTCCTAATTTGTTGTTAGTATATAAAAATGCAATTGATATTTGTATATTGATTTTGTATTCTGCAAGTTTACTAAGTTTGTTGACTGTTACAAACACTCACTGGAGAAGTCTATGGGGTTTTCCATCTATGTATAATTATGTCATCTGTAAAAATTTTACTGCTTGTTTACAAGTTGGATGCCTTTTATATTTTTTCTTCACTAGATTTTCTGGCTAAGACTTCAAGTAGTGTAATTTAGGACTTGTGATAATAAGCTATTTTTTCTTATTACTGGACCAGAGGAACACCTTCCTGTATGTTAACATTGAACTTGATATTAGTCATGGGCTTTTCATAAATGGCATTTTTTATCTTTAGTTATATTCTATCCAGAGAGAATTTGTTAAGAATTTTTTTGTGTACAAAAGTTAAGATCAGTTCTGTCAATAATTTTCCTACTTTTTTTGAGATTCTTTCTTTTGAATTCTCTGTTTTCTAAGGGATGGTATCACATTTATTGATTTGCATATGTTAAATAAATTTTGTGGAACAGGACTAAATCCAACTTAACTATAGTTTATAATACTTAAAATATGCAATGTATTCAGGTTGCTAATATTTATTTAGAATGGAATATACACATACAGAATGAGAAATTTACATTGTAGCTTGAGTGTACATATATTTATTAAAAATTTTTCACTCAATTTGAATTTGACTTATGTTTAATGAAATTTATTTCTAAATAATGAATATAAATTTTGGTAGAACTTGGTTTACTACAGTTTACTGATAAAGAACATAGCTATTATTTACAATTAGTGCACAAAGCAGTTCCCTTAAAACACCGTATTATAATAACAATGCCAACTGTTTCAGGACTTGGGAACACATTGCTTCCTAAAATGCATTACCTGGTCTTATCCATCCCAACCCACATATAATGTTATTTCTTTGTTTTTTGATTGCCACTTAATGAAGTTACTGCTTATAGAACCCAGGATATTTTGCATAACTCTATTTATTAACATCATTTTGGAACACTTAACAGAAGCCACAAGAGTATGGATTATAAAGATGACAAGAAAATTTATTCCTTCTAGGGACTGAAAACCCTCTGAATGAAAGAATGTCAAAAATAAACATTTGTAAATGTACAATAAGATTTTCTCTTGTGTAATTTTAAAGTAGAAAATTAAATTACATTTGTTTTAATTATAGCACTGAATTACAAATTGAAACAAAAATTCCCCCCTTTGGGATTTCTTAAATTTGATTGATTATTTTAATCTAATTTTAATTCATAAATATTTACCATTTATTTACAAACATAGCAAATAAACTGATATTTATTCTGCTGATGTTTTGAATATAGAGATACTTATTTTAAAGTACACCGAGAAATAAATACTTCCGTTTCCAAATCAAATTTTGTTTCACTTTAATTACAAATGATAATGAAATTGTTATACCTTTTCGGTAAAGGTTTTACTCAAATTTCACTTTAAATACCAAAACTTTAATATTATTTTATTTATTTTGTGCATATTTATACTCTGTTCACCAATCTGGTATAAATTTGTGTACAAAAGGAAGGAGATTGGTTTTATTTCAAAGAACCCAAAATTAAATTATTTCAAAAGATTTTTGTGGGGAAAATATTTGCACATCACTTTATAAAAATAAACATCCTGTATGTTTCATTTTAACTGGATGAATGAGAAGGAAACACTCGCTGAATGTTACACTTTCGTTGCTAGGAGACCTGTCATTTTGTGATGTCACAACCACTCAAGTTGAGAACCATTTTGATGGCCTAGCAGTTTAAATGTGCAGGCCTGCTAAAGCAGCATTTGAAGCTGCAGTGCTCAAAATCATTCAGATTAGAAAAGTAGCTATAGTAAAAGTTATTTGAGATGGAACATATTTCTTCAGAAATTCAAGATGTGTCTAGTAAAAATGGACAAACTGGTTCAGGAAACTCCGGTAGATCTCTATTGTGTGATCAAACATTCTCTGAGGACTTGGACTTGAGGTGTATGATTGAAGAAAATGCTTTTCAGAATTTGTCAGAAGAATCCTTGATAAAAAGACAATGTTACACACATTGTGTCTCGGAACCAGATGAAGATAATGATTTTCGTTTTCTGACACTTCCAAGTAAACTCTGGAAAATGGCTTGGAGTGACCAATTTAAATCCATCTGTTGGGATGATAATGGAACTTCCATAGTGATTGACGAAGATGTCTTTAAGAAGGATGTTTTGGAAAGAATGCCCCTTTCAGAATATTTGAATCGTTTAATTAGACAGCTTATCTTTTATGGGTTTAGTTAAGTACGGCAGAATTTTCAAAGATCTGCTTGTCTAGCTGACTTTCTGGCAGAAGAAATAGAAGTCTCTGTTTTAAGCAAGATATTCAGAAATTTTAGTTACGTCTTGGTAACTGATGTATAAAATTTTATTTTGTACATCACTCTGTGGTAATATAAATATGAAGGTAGGTTTTGAAAATTGTATAAAACTACAAAGGCTAAAATTCTTTATTTTTTCTAAAAATGAGAACAGTGCCTTAAGTATTCAAGATTTTGAGAAACTTTGCTAGCAACTATAAATCTTAGCAGAAACCTAAATAAAGGTATTAAAGCTGCTTTTCAAAATTGGCATTCACCGTTACTGCAAATGCTAACTTCTTAAATTTGATGACTATACTATTTAAATGTGTATTTTCCAAATAAGTAACTTCAAAATATCATTATCAATTTTCATATTTTGATGATATTATCTTTGCATAGTAAAAGTGAAATCTGAGGTTTTATAGGTGATTCTTATTATAGTCTTGTGTTTTGGTTTAAAATATTACTAAAATCTTTCTCCTTTGGTTGTAGCTTCAGTTCTATCATAATCCAAATATTAAATGAGGCTTTCCCCTGCTTTTAGAGAGAATAAAATGAAGAATTGGGATTAAAAATTCCTCTCTGGTATCTTCATTGGCTCAAAATGTCAACAAGAAGCACTATAAAAGAGGAGGTAATGTTCGTAAACATAATTCTGATTTTATGGCTGACACTAGTTGAGAAAGTGCATTTTTACCTTCTCCAAATTTAAACATGCCTCTAATAAGAAAGCCCTCTACTAGCCACATAATTGGTGATACAATTACCCCGATCAGAAGTGATTTTTCTCCTCCATCATCAATGTCATGTAGACCACCAGAACAAATTGCAGTGGATCAACGTGCTAATTTAAATCAGTTGACCACTGTCCACGGGCAATCTGAAAGCAGCTACACTGAAGCAAATGGCTGTGTTTTGAACTTCATTACAACTACAACTTCTACTTCTCAGTAGAGCATCTTGTCTCCCATACAGAGCAATTAATTTGGACTGATGGTGAAGCCTTCTACTTTTCAAAATAGATATCACAACATATCTGCCAATAAATGTCATTTATCTAAACTTCAACCAGGGAGCAACCCACGGTTTCCAGTGACAGTGATAGCTGATACATCAGCTACCTCCCTTTCAAGGCCAACTCATCAGCCATCTTCAGTTTATGAATGTCATCCTAATTAAAACTGATCCACCAGAGGACAACCAGATTATGCAGGATTACAAAGATTAAATTTGATGTTGGTAAATGTCGACAAATATCTGCAATTTTCTTATTTGAACAATAAACTTAGATGTGTAACTTTATTATCCTTATTTTTTTTAAATAGTGTAAAAAGTTAAACGTGAGACTAAGTTACCATTTAAAGAAAAAAAGAGATATTTGATTGATATGATCATTTAATGCAACATATGGGTATAAATTTAAATAATTTCTAAGGAAGAAGAAAAAATTGAAGAATTTGTAAAAAACTAAAACATGGAGATAGGGTAAATTACTAAGTGGTTTCTGGTTCATCCTGGAAAGTATGAAAAGAGTTAAGTTAGGATACATTAGAACAGGAGATAAATGCAGGAACTGGCCCAGGGATCATGGTCTCTATTATGTCATTCCTGGTATCATAAAAGTCACATGATATAGACTCAGATGGCACATTAAGCATGTGATAGAATTTAAAAGCAATTTTATCTATGGTCTTCTCTGTGCTGTTTTCAAAGCATTCCAATTTGTGATTTCTTTTCCTCCCCTCAAGAATCTACACTATATTTTCAAGTGAATATTTTAAGTTATTTTATGATCCAGACAAAGACAAGCTTACATCCTAAAGGTGGCACTAAATGCCTTTCCACTGTAAGCCCACAAACTCAACATAGTTTAGTCATTTCATTATAGATCTGACATCTTACTAATTTGGCATATCTTTATGTTTCACTGTTTCTGGAAATACATCCAGGCAAATGTTTATGGACCATATTAAATAAAACCTCACAACTTTGGCTCCAGCTCTTCCTTCGACTTAGGATGTCCTCATTTTACCTATAAAGATTTTCGTAGTCTCAGCAGAGAAATCACCTCCTCAAGATATTTTCTGTCTATACCCCTTTCCTTGTCTAAATTGGATACCAGCACTGTAAGCACAGAATATGCCACAGGATGCATTTTAGTATTTAGTGAAAGAAAAATACATGTTGACTTTAAGCAAAGTCTACTATCCTGAAACAACAAAACTATCATAGTTTTAAAACTGTTTCGTTATGTTCTTTACTCTTCACCACATACTAGCTCTTTTCGTAGCCCAAGGACTAGTCACTCAAAACTGTAATTGGAGGTATGTACAGTAGACAAAGTATTATTTTCTTCTTAATTCATACCTCCAGAGGCCTAAGGCATTTCATTCTCATTTGATGGATATTTTCCTGTCTCTTCATCACCCACCCATCCCAAAAGAGCTGATTCTTTTCCGCATACCAATAAGTATACTGATTTCTAATTAATTGACTTCCTAGAATCAGAGTTTATCCAGAAGAGACAGTGCCAATGCAAACATTTAATGTACGTTTATACACCCCACATAACTTGTGCCATTCTAACCTTCACACAGGAAGTATTTATGAGGTACTAGACCCTTGGTTGGGGTGGGTGAATTCAGTAACTAAATTGCAATCTAAACTGTGTGGGCTAAAAAGAGGTGAGAGTGGTAGAATTAAATATTTGTCCAACTGCAATAATATCAAATTTCTGCAGATACTAGGAAATATAAAATATTCATGGAATACTTTGACTATTTCCCATTAATATAAAATACGAGGTGAAACATTTTCAGAATGTGAAATGAGCTGAATTTCTGGGATAAGTGTAGGCTTGGTCAGGGAGCCTAAGGCTTCTGCTCACAATCATGCAGCCAGTGTCAGTGGATAAAACTGAAATGGCAACATTGTGTCCTGAAAATGTGTCACCTGTTGTGAAGAAAGACTTTGATAATCTGGAAAATGGGTTAATGGATCAGGGTAAGCTCTAGAAACATCCCACCAATATGACCTTTACCAAGAGAAGAAAAGAGCCCACTTTCAGCAGGAGACCTGTGTCTGGACAGCAGTGGGTGTTCCTATAACACAAATATCAAGCTTTTAAATTTGTCAGCTCAACTCTGATGGTGGCTATGTTTTCGCTTATATTAGCAGTCTTGGGTTCAGATGGGCTGGTTCAGCAGCTAATTACCAGCTCTCTTATCAGACAGTGGGTCTTACCGTGGTCATCATAACAAGGTTCTACACTGATAAGTCAAAAGCTACTGCTTACTTTCAGAATAAGAAATCCTAAAGAAAAATATTGTTTGTTTGTCCATCTATAGTTTTCTACCTGGGAAAAGTAGGCTATTTGCAAAAGTACAAAAGTTGGCTGGTGTTTTGAAAACTATCCTCTGAGCTCTGCCCACTGAATTCTTCCCACTAAATACTACAGACTTGTCTACCACTGTGTGTGTATGTGAAGATGGATTTTTAAGCAGTAACTAAGATTGTCTTAGTTGAGTCATCAGTGGATTATTCCTCTGCATGTTTCAGAATTTCTGTGAATTAAGAGTTTCATTGAGCCACCAGATTTTCTTCCAATCAGGGAGAGGTAGATTATATTTCTCCCAGTATACTAATTGTTACCTGTTCATTGAATCCCGAGCTAATGCTAGGGCCAAGCCACTGAACCCTTGAATTGGACTGAGGCATATACATTCTCCAATCCCCAGAGCCCAGCACAAGACTGTGTCTCCTTTTTAATTTAAGCTTATGTCCAAGTTTATTTTTCTTTTAATTCTCATTGTTGACACAACTTATTTTGTATTTGAACACCCAATGACTAATTTATAGGGACTGAACAGCTGATGTGTTCCCGTTCATCTACAAATAGCAATAACTTTTCTTTCATTGGACTACCTGAAATACACAGTCATCATTTTGAAAGCAGTCCTCAGTCCTAATAATGCAGAATCTTTACACTTCTTTGCCAGCACTTGAGCGAGGATGTTTCTTATGGATCTCAAGTATTATTTTCACATCCCCTTATGCATCCTTGAGAAAACACCATATTGTTATCCAAAATAATGTTTTTGTCAGTATTGCATTCCCATTGCAAAACAGTTAAGAATTGTAGGAGTTCTGAGATTTTACCATGCTGAGATTTTTAGCAACCTAGTATGTTCCTTTCTTACTGATGCTCTTGGGGAGATGAGACCTTTGGTCAGAGACAGTGAACTTGATCACTCACAGCAAAAGCAGCCATGGTTAACTTTTGTATCCATTCACTAATCTCAGATGAATACACAGAGTGAAATTTTGACGCCTACAGAATCAGTGGGCTGTTATCATGAAGAAAGTTTAAAGCATGATAAAACCCTAATTATATTAGTATCTTTATGTATAATTTATTAGAATCAATTATTTATTAGTATCTTTCTCTAAGATAAGTCTACCATGACTCAAGATTGCTTGCTGCAAAAACAATCATGTGAAGTGACTTGGGAAACATTGTTCATTGTCTTTCCATTTTTCCTTCTGCTTTTATTGAGATGTAATTGACACAAAACATTGTGTAAGTTTAGATGCACAGGGTAGATATTTGAGTTACATTATCATGAAGTAAATATTATAGCAACTTTAGGGAGAATTCATTATATCATTTAGATACAATATTAAAGAAATACAATTACTCTTTTTGTTGTGATGAGAAAACTTATGGTCTACTCTCTTAACAACATTCATATATAACATAAAGCATTATTAATTGTATTTATCATGTTAAAACTTAGCATCCCTTGAACACGTTTATTTTATGGCTGGAGGTTTGTATCTTCAGAGTGCATTAATCTAAATCTCCTTTTCCAACCCCTTCCTTTGTTAACTACAAATCTGTTTTTTTCTATAAGTATGTCTGTTTGTTTTTGAAGTGTAGTTTAATATATAACACTGTGTTCGTTTCTCTTACATAACATAATGTTTGCAAATTTTAATACAATTCAAATTGATCACAAGAATAAAACTAGTTATGATTTGTTGCTATTTAAAGATATTTCATAGTTATTGACTATTCCCCATACAGTGCATTTCTGGTCCCTGACTCAATTAATTTGTCAGTTGGAAAATTTTCTCTCTTAATTTTCCTCACTATTTCTTTTTCTTCACCACATTTCCCTCCTTCTTGTAAACAACCTGTTTCTTTCTATATCTCTAACTCCTTTTCTGTTTTGTTATGTTAATTTGTTTTAAATTCTAAATATGAGTAAAATAATTTAGCATTTGTCATTATCTGTCTGAATTATTTCACTTAGCATATTATCCTCTTGGTCTACCCATTTGTTGCATAAGACAAGAACTTATACTTTTTAGAGCTGAGTAATAACCCATTGAAATTTTATGTGTGTGTGTGCATATATATATATACTGTACATATATATATATTAAGTGTATGTGCATATATATATAAATATAGATAAATCTTTAGTTGATAGATGGTTAGATATATATATTATAAACAGACATTTTCTTTATCCATCATTTATTGATGAGCAATTAGTTTACTTCTATATCCTGGCTATTGTAAATAATGCTGCAGTGAATATAGGGTTGAATTTATCTTTTCTGAATAGTGTTTTTATTCTCTTGGAATAAGTATCCTGATATGGAAATGTTGGATCATATTTCATTTTTTTTTGATAAAACTCCAGAGTGTTTTCCACAGTGGCAATAAAAATTTACATTCACTCAAGCATTGCATCAGGGTCCTTTTCCTTACATCCTCACCAATATTTATATTTTTTATCATTTTGATCACTGTCATTCTGACAGGAGTGACATAATTTCTCATTGTGTTATGGACTTGCATTTTTCTGATGGTTAGTGATGTTGACCATTTTCATGTGCCTGTTAATTACCTTTCTCCCACTATATATTCATTTTTTTTGTAATGAGCTAAATGACCATTACTGTCTGATTTCATTTATAGGCATTCTGCAGTGTTCCATTATTCTCTTTGTTCTGTTCCTCTACCATATTCATTATTGAAGCTTTGTATTACAGTTTAAAATCAGGGACAGTGATACTTCCTCTTTGTTCTTTGTAAAATTTGTTTGTGTTTTTAGTTTGCTTCCTTTTCATTTCTTTTCTTTTTAGTGATTTCAACTCTTATGTGTTTACATGTAAATTTAAGAATTATTTTTTGTAAGTGTCTGAAAATGCACTTTGTATTTTGATAGGCACTGAAATTAATTTGTGTGTTTTCTTCGTTAGTACTGTCATTTAAACAATATATTTTTCCTAATGTATGAACACAGTATATCCTTTCATCTGTCTGTATTAGCTTCAAATTCTTTTATAAATTTTTTATAGTTTTCTGGGTACAGGTATTTTACCTCCTTGTTTGGATACATTTCTTGATTTTTTTTTGTAATGCAACTGTAAATGAGACAGTTCCCTCACTTTCTCTATCTGTTAGCTTGTTGTTAGTGTGTAGAAATGCAAGATTTCTGTATGTTAATTTACATTCTGAAATTTTACCAAATGCATTGATAAGCCCTAGTAGTTTTGTGGCGTCTTCTTTAGGATTTCTTTTTAAAGTATTTCATCTGCAAACAGATACTTTTACTCCTTTTCTGAAATAGCTATATTTTATTAACTTTTACTTTGGATAGCTATGGATAGAATTTCCAATATTATACTGAATAACAATGGTAAAAACGAGCATTCTTGTCTTCTTCCTGCTCTTACAGGAGATGCTTTCAGATTTTAATCAGTGAGTGTCATGTTAGTTGAGTTGTTGTCATATAAGACCTTAACTGTGTTGAGGTATGTTTCTTCATGCCCACTTTGAGGAGCAATATAATCATAAATAGATACTGAATTTGTCAAAACATTTTATGACACTTTTGAGGAGACCATATAATTTTTATATTTCAGTTTGTTAGTTTGGTGTATCATATTGATTAATTTGTGGGTAATGAATCACTTTTGTATCCCTGGAATAAAAGGGACTTAATCATACTGTATAATACTTTTAATGTATTGTTTGATTTGTTAACAATTTAGTGATGATTTTTTCATGTATGCTTATCAGTAGTATTTAACCTGTAATTTTATGAGATGTTTGTTCCTGCCTTAGTAGTAGTGTGATACAGAAATATGGAAGCCTCCATCCTCTGCAAATTTTTGGAATTCTCTAAGAAGTATAGGTGATAGCTCTTCTCTAAATTTTTGGCAGAAGTCACCTGTGAAGATGTCTAGGCCTGTAATTTTGTTTCCTGGGAGATTTTGTTTAATTACTAATTCAATTTCATTAGTGCTAATCTGTTAATATTTTCTATTTCTCATTCCATCCTGGAGAACTCGTCTTTCAAAAAATTGTCCATTTCTTCTAGGGTTTCCATTTTAATTGGCATATAATTTGTTGTATCATCTTATGATGCTTTGAGTTACTTTGATATAAGCTGTAACTTCTCATTCATTTTTGAGCTTTTTAATCTTTACTCTCTTTTTTGCACATTAGTCTCATTAAAGCTTAACAGTTATATTTATATTTCAAAAGCAATTATGTAGTTTGATTAGATGTTTCTATTTTTAACATTTTTAATTTATATTCTGACCTTTCAGCTGTCTTTCCATCAACTAACAAGTTTGTTTATTATTTTTCTACATCTTTGCTTTGTAGGATTATGTTATAAGAGAGAGAGATGTTTCTTATTTGTATAAGTGGGATTATTTTGCTATAAGCATCCCTATTAATACTTCTTTTGCTATACCCCATGGAATTTGTTTTTGTTGTCATATTTCTTTATAGATATTTCCTTTGATTCTTACAGCAATCCATTTTTGTTTAATATTGTATGATTTATCCACCACACTTTACAATTTTTCTCAGGTTTTTTCTTTCAGTAAATTTCTTTTCTCACAGGATCCATGTGTTTCTTCACAAAACACAGAGAAAAATAATAAAATTTATACAAATTGTGAAAGATCCAAATTTTCTAATATTATCTTTGAAAAATGAACAAACCTGTGGGTATTATCCTCCCTGACTTAAGAATATACTTCAAAGTTACACTAATCAAAACATCAAAATATATCACTTAAAGAGTCACATAGATTAATGGAACAAAATAAAGAGTCCTAAAATAAACCCACACTCATATGGTCAGTTAGTCTACAATGAAGGAGGCAAGAGTATACAATGGAAAAAGGGAAGTCTCTTCAACAAGTAGTCCTGGGAACACTGGACAGTACATGTAAAAGGAAGATGTAACTGCACTTCCTTCCATATTATACAAAATAGGATAAAAATGGATTAATTTCCTAAATGTAAAACCTGAAACTACAAAATTTCTGACCAAGAACAGGAGCAGAACTTCCTTTGAGGTAAATCATAGCAATATTTACTTTTGATCTATCTCCTAAGTAAAAAAAAAAAGGAAAACTAACAATAACTGGTTTTAAATTTACTGAGGAAATAATAGATTTACTCTGTGATAAAGGGATTCCACTTGTGTAAGTGTGAAGTGCAAAACATCTTGCATAGCAAAGGAAACCTTCAGCAAGATGTATGACAACACACAGTATAGAAGAAAGAGTTTCAGACAATGAAACCAACAAAGTATTAATATCCATAGTATATATATAGCATATTAGAATCAAGAGTTAAAAAACAAAGACCCCAAATTAAAAACAGTTCAAAGATCTTCATCGAAACTTTTCAAAAACAGACATGTAGATGATTTCATGCACATAAAAAGAAACATAGCTTTGCTATTATTAGGAAATCCTAAATCAAAACCAGAATGAAATATAATCTCACAGCAACCAAAATGGCTATTAACAAATAGTCTACATATGACAAACATTAATAAGAATTTCGATAAAAGGGAACCCAGGTACACTGTTGGTGGAAAAATAATTTTATGCATCCACTATTATAAAAGTGTGGACACTGCTCAGAAAACTAGAAATAGAACCACTATATTTTGCAGCAATTCCAGTTTTTGGTATAAATCTCAAAGAAAATGAAAACATTAACTTTAAAGGATATACTACCCCCAATGTTCTTAACATCATCATTTATAATAGCCAAGGGTAGAAGCACAACTCAACTGCCCATCAGAAGATGATTGAATGAAGCAGATTTGAGATATAGATAAAGTAATAAATACTTAGTCATTGTCATATTAAAAAGTAAATTTCTGCCATTTGGAACAATGTGTCTGGACCCAGAGAGTGTTGCACATAGAAAAATATGTCATACAGAGAAAAACACTCTATGTTACCACTTTCCTGAGGAAACTAAAGATATAAGGGAAAGAATCTTAAAAAAAACAGGAACAGAATCACATATATATGTGTACTGTACCAAGTAGTGGTTTCCTGTGCAGACAGGGAAGAAGGATGAGAAGACAGATATGTGTAAGCTATTAGTAATAAATTAGAGAACCAACAGGGCTATATTTACAACACAAAGAAATATTTTAATAATTTAATTGATTTTTAAGAAATTAGAGGGATATTTTATAGTAAAATGTGCATGAAGATGGGAAAAACATTGAAGAAAAGAACCCAGGGTAATCAAAATATCTTGTAGTACTATGATATTAGTGGAGGTGATTTGTTCACTTTTTTTAGTGTTCCTATAATGTCCTTATTAGAATTTAAGCTTTTAATTGAAAAAGTATATACTTTAAAAATTGACATAAGTTTAATCTATTTTTGTCTCTCCCCTTATATCTGCAGTCACATCTCAACAAAAAGAACTACAACACAAAACAAAACTCCAGTACACATGTGAACATGTGAATTTGGTGGACTAAAACACACAAAGGAGGCTGAAGTGAGGGAAGAGGAGATTTGGTGTCTGCAATAAGGCCCCCTGACTAGGATATCTGAGTCCACAAGTTCAGAGAACCCAGCAGAAACAGGGTCTCAGTGGTTCACACAGCTTCGGCCCCCAACTGCACTATTACTCATGGTCACATGTAACTAGGAGGGAGACAAAATGGACACAGAAATTCCAACCTTCAGGCACTCAGACATTCATGACTCTGTAACTACTCCCCATTCACAGTGGTGGAGACAAGCTACCTTGCAACACTGGACTTAGCAAAGGCACTTGCCTGATTCCAAATACCCACCAGTCTTTACAAATTTCCTCAATGTGTACACTGAGTCTCAAGAGATATCAGATAAAAGGAAAAGATCGCCTTCCCAGTGACAAAAGTGACATTAACTACCAGAGAAGTCTAAGAAGTGACAATGAAAACACATCTTTTATCCAGACAGTAGCGACTGGAAAGTGCCATTTTGAAATATTATCAGAGGTAGCTCAGGTAAGTAAAACCAAAAATTGTGCAATATTGCCAACTACCAGAATACAAAGCAAGGACTCCAACTCCCAATCTGTTATTTAGTGTCATCAGAGCAATAATTTATCAAGATCATGACCAATCACAGTAACATTATAGGGCATGGACACACACAGTTACACAGACACAGACACCGACAGACACAGACACACACATGCACACGCACCTGTGCACGCACACACACACAATGTCAACCATGCAGCAAACAAACTTAAGTCATGGTATATTGCCATATAACTAATAGAGAATCCAAATAGGTGTCATTCAGAAACTCAATACAAAAAACAATACTAAGAATGTAGTTTAGTGAGCTCAGGAATAAATGAAATTGTGATAAAGAATACATTACCAAAGAGACTGAAACTATAAAATAACCAAACATTGAGGACCAGGAGAACTTAATAAATGAGATGAAGAATGCAACAGAAAGCATTGGAAGTAGACTGTCTCTGCGGAAGAGAGATTAGCAAACACACCAATACAAAATTAGAAATGATAAGAGAGTGCAGAGGTACAAGATATTAAAAAGTGAGGAAATTCTACAGTAACCATCAGACTTCTTCTGGAAGTGCACATTAGAGTGGAATCCTGGAGGGAGAAGAATATTAGAAGGAAGCTGATGGTTTATTTAAAGAAGTAATAGTTGATAAATTCCTGAACCTGTGTAAGGAACTGATATACATGTCCATGAGCCAATAAAACACCAATAACTTTAAGACAAAGGGACCTCTTTCAAGATAAGTCATATGCAAATTGGCAAGTCAATGACAGAGAAAAAATTTTAAAGGAAGCCAAAAAAATTATGATAATCTACAAAGGAACCCCCATTAGGCTCTCAGTAGATTTCTGATCGGAAAACATAGGGCAAGGGTAAATAAAATTACATTTTCAAACTTCTGATATAAGAAATAACTCACCCAGTAATACTTAAACAGTTATCACTTAGATATAAAGTGAAAACAAATACATTACCAGACAAAGAAATCCTGAATATGATGAAAAAAACAAAACCGACACACCTAATAAGAGATGAAGATAAGACATCTTCTAAGAAATATAAAATGGCAAATATATGCAAAATATTGATCAAAATGCTAAGGGGATACCACGAGAAATTTGCAACTGTTTCTTTGGGTATGTTTTTAAATGCTACTATACTACATGGATTAAAGAGAGAAAAATAGGAAATCAGGGGCAATAAATATAGATACTTCAAACTGGTAACATGATTACAAAAGTAAAAGAAATAATTTGAGTCAGTAATCATAAAAGGAAAAGAGTAAAAATAAATCAATATTAAAGGAAGCTGCTATCAGCTAAAAAATGACTAAATAATCCATGAGGTGTTTTATTTTTAATTGAAGTACAGTAGATGTATTATATTGTGTCGTTTCAGATGTACAGCTTAGGTATTCTAACCACTTTGGTGATTATATTTCATTGTGAATTATTGAAATGAATTTAACATACAATTATTTTAAGCTATTGTGTATAATTCCATGATCTATACAGATTATCCTTGTTGCTTCTCTCCTTTATGTATACTACATTCTATTTGTCAATGTTCTACCATTAAATTCTCTTTCCTTTCCCTTTGGTAAACATAAGCTTTTTCCCATATATTTAAGTCTATTTAAGTCTTGTCTATCTAATCTCTTAACCACTCTATCATGTCTCTATCTATCTATCAATCTATCTTTCTATCTATCTATCTAACTTTCCATTTATCTCTCATCTATCTATCTATCTATCATCTATTTATCTAGCTTTCTAACATGTATTATCCTTCTAACTATCTGTTTATCTGTCATCTATCAACAGATAGCTGTAGATAGATGTACACAGATATTTGTTATTCTTTATATTCCACATATAAATTGAATTATATTCTTTTGTCTTTGTCTAAGTTACTTCACTAAGCACAATATTTTGTAGGTCCATTCATGATGCTGAAATAGCAATGTGTTAAACTGTTTCATGTCTGAGTAATATTCCATTTCATATTTATAGAAACATCATATCTTCTTAAGTCCATAGTCTACTGTGGACACTAGGATTGCTTCCCTGTCTTGCATATTATAAACCGTGCTGTTTTGAACATTGGTTCTTCTCAATTTAGGTTTTCTTCACCAGATTTTTTCTAGGAGATGTATTACTGTGTCATGTGGTAGTTAACTTTTTAGTTTTTAAACAAATCTGAATACTGTTTTCCATACAAGTTACAAAAATATATATTCCTACCAAGAGTATACAAAAGATTGGTTACCTCCACATCGTCTCCAACACTTTCTATTAGTGGAATTTTTCATAATAGCCATTTGACCAGTTTTAAGTGATATCTCATTGTGGTTTTTATTTGCAATTAACTAATAATTAGAAATGTTGAGCAATTTTATCACTTTCCTGTTACTCATCTGTATGTTTTATTGGGAAAAATATTAACTCAGGTTCTCTTCTCTTGTTTTTGATTGGATGTTTGTTTTTCACCTTGAGTTGTGTAACCTAAATCCATGTTACATCTATTAACCTACATCTATTAACCCCTGGTCACTTGCATTGTTTGCAAATATGTTCTCCAATTATACAGGCAGTGTTCTCATTTCACATATAGTGTCCTTAGCTGTGCAGAAATTTTCAACTTTGTTTAGGTCCCACTTGCTTATTTTTGCTTTGATTCTTTTGCCTTAGAAGATTGAAATATGAAAATATTCCTATGATATATATACAATAGGGTATCACATATATTCCATTCTAGAAGTTTTATAGTATCAGGTCTTATATTTATGTCTTTAATTCACTTGGAGTTTATTTCTGTATATGATGTCAGGGAATACTCTCATTTCAATGTTTTACATGTAGATATCCAGCTTTCCAAACACGATCCATTGACTAGACTGTCATTTCTCCACTGTGTACTCTTGCCTCTTATATCATAGATTCATTGCTCATAGGTGTGTGGAATTATTTCTAGGCTCTCTATCTGATTTTATTGATTATATCTCTGTGCAAATGCCATGCTGTATTTATTACTGTAGGTTTGTAGTATAGTAAGGTATCTGGGAGGGTTATACCTCCAGATTTGTTGTTTTTACTCAAGATCATTTTGGCAATTTTTAATGGTTTCAAGTAAAACTTATTTATTTTCTGGTTCTGTGGAAAATACTACAGCTTCGTAACAGTACTCGCACTGAATCTGTATGTTTCTTTGTGTAGCTCGGCCATGTTAGCAATATTAACTCTTTCAATCCAAGAGCACAAGACATCTTTCCATTTCTTTGAGTCATTTTTAATCTCTTAGTCAATGTTTTATAATTTTCAGTGTGTTGATCTTTCACATATGTGGTTAATTTATTCCAAGTTACTTGGGGTATAGTGTTTTAAATATTATTGCTTTCAAGGTCAATTATATGGTATCTCATGTTTAATATGTTGCAATGCGAGACTACTTTACATTAAACTTTTACCCTGCTCCCTTGATGAAATTATTTATTTTTCATAATAGTCAGTGTGGAGCCCTAAGGACTCTCTATGTGGATTGTTATACCATCAGTACTGGTGACAATTTTGCCTCTTTCTTTCCATTTTGCATTTATTTTACTTCTTTCTCTTTTTCTTTTATTTTCTTCTATTACTATTGAACACAAGTGCTGAGAGTAGGAATCATTTTCCTGTTTCCGAATTTACCCAGAGTGCTTTCAGCTTTCCCCTGAGTATTATAAATTGTTATAAATGGCCTTTAGTATGTTGAGAGATGTTCCCATTGTACTCACTTTCATGAGATTTCTGATGATGAATGTATTTTGAATTTTGTCAAATGTTTTTTCTTTATGTATTGACAGCATCTTGTGAGTTTTGTCCTTCCTTTGTTAGATATGTGTCACGCTGATTGACTTGTGTATTTTGAATCATCCTAGTGACTCTGGAAGGAATCCAAATGATCATCATGTATAATCCTTTCTATGTATTGCTGGATTCATTTGTTGCTGTATTTCAAGGATTTTTGAGTGTATATTAATCAAGGATATTGGATATTCATTTTCATTCATTTTTGTTAGTGTTTTGACTGATTTTGTTATCAGGGTAATGGTGGCCTCATAGAATAACTTTGGGAATTTTCCTTCCTCCATCATTTTTTAAAATACTTGGGGGTAAAGAGGTTTTAGTGAAGACATCCAGGCATTTTGTTCAAGGGGTGTTTTTTAAATTATAGATGTTACTTAACTTATACTGATTGTTCTTTTCAAGTTCTCAGTATTCTTTTTATTCATTGTGGTCAAGCTGTACATTTCTAGAAATTTGTCCATTTCTTTTAGGTCATCCAATTTGTTGTCATGTAATAGCTCATACTGCTTTCATAATCATTTTTTGTATTTCTGTAATATCAGATGTTATTTTTACTGTTTCATTTCTTATTTTGTTAGGGTCAAGTCTCTGTATTTCTTGATAAGCCTGGCTAAATTCTTACCTGTTTGTTAATATTTTTAAGAAAAATTAAAGCTGTTGATTTTTTGATTTTTAATTTATTTTTCAACTTTTATTTTATTTATTTTCAACATAATTATTAAAGATATCTCATTCTACTGCCTTTGGGTTTAGTTTATTCTTATTTCTTGTTATTTTTTGTGGTATGCTTTGTCCTTTGTATGACGTTTTTCTTGTTCCTTGTAGAATACATGATTTGTTCTCATCTTCCCTCTTAGATTTGTGTTTGTTGCATTCGATACGTGTTATGAAAGTGTGTTTTCATTGTAATTTTTCTCCAGGTATGATTTTATTACCTGTCTGATTTCATCACCTCTTTGATTTCATCATTGACATTTTTATTTTATTTTTTAAAGGATGTGGTTTGACTTCATGTTTGTGATTTTCCTATTCTTCTTTGTAGTGTTGATGCACAGTATCATACTTTTGTGTATGGAAAAATATTTGCTGTAATCTATATTTGCTTAAAGTCCCTGAGGCTCATTTCATGACATAATATGTGGTTAATTCCTTAGATAACATCCTGTACACACTTGAATAGTTTATGTGTTATGCTTTTCTGATGCAGAGTCCAATAGCTCACTTAGGTTCAAATTATCTAATATGCTGTTAAGACCTCTGTTTCCTTACAGATATTCTTTCTGGATGATCTGGCCATCAGAATAGTGAGGTGTTCAACTCATCTACTATTATTGTTTCATAATGAATTAATTCTTTCATGTCTACTAAAATTTCTTTTTATACTTAGTATCTATGGTGTTGGGTCCATATATATTTTAATGAGTTTAATACCCTTATTTTATCTATTTTTCTTTATATAATCTCATATTTTTTTCATTTTGGCCCTTATTTTAAAACATATTTTGAATGAGTTGAGCATTGCAATCTGCACTTTCTTGTCATTTCCATGGAATATCTTTTCCATTTTTTCCAGACTATGTTTATCTTCCACCATAAAGTGAGACTTTCTGTCGGGGATACAAAGATGGTGGAGAAGAAAGATGCTCGTAGCTCACCCTTTCACATAAATGCACTAAGAGTCACATCCACAGACCCACTCAGTTAACCAGAGAACCTGCAGAACTCTGACAGAACATCGTCCTCTTCAATAGATAACTATGTGAAAAATCTGATGGGAGAAAAGGAAGAAAGAAGAAGAAAAGTCAAAATAGAGTGGGACAGGTCCCACGGGGAGAGAGCATCAGAGAAGGACTGATGCTCATTCACAGTGTCTCCCCTCTCCAACTCAGAGATCGGCAGGTTGGAGGGGGAGCCTCCTAGGCTTGGACCTGTACAGAGTATAAGTTGACTGACAGAACTAAGATAAACAGGCACAGAGAATCCCTGTGACACCCAGATGAAAACCCCCAGAAGCTAGGGGCAGGGCCATGCTGCCCGAGCAGGGTGGTAGATGGGAAATGGCTGCACTGTGGCGACCCAGGAGAATGGAGTGGGCTTTGTGCCATTGCTATGGGTGAATAGCACAGAACAATCTGGGCCCTTCATAAAGCAACAGGGCAAATGTGCCCTGTGCGGGGAAGGGTGCAATTCGCATCTCTGAAAATCCACAGAAGTTTCTAGGAGAAGAGAGCTGGGCTCAGACACAGCCACCATAGCCTCTGGTGCTTTGTACCCAGTCGGCAGTGGAGGAAAAACCTACCTCTACACCAAAGGACTTGGCAGCATGAAGGGCCAGACTGAGACTTGTTGACAGCATGAGGCAAATATGATCCTACTGCCTTGGTTCCTCAGATAACTTGTCTGCCAAGACAAACAAGGAGCTGGATTTTGGCCCAGACCAGGGACAGGGCTGTTCCTCAGTCTTCCCTGAGCCCACTTCTGGTGTGCAAACCCGATGCAGAGCGTACAGTGGCACAGAGCAGCAGAATGATCTGCAACCTGAAGGGATGGGTGTACCCTCAAATTTGAGCTGGAATGCAGCCCTTGACCATGGTGCTGGGAGAGGGCATGATGCCCAATCCTGCCTGGTCAGTCTGCAACATCTGACTGCAGCATCGGCAGGGAAGTGACAAGCCAGCCCAGAGTAAAGAGAGCTGCACCTGAACCAGTGTAGGGTGTAGGAGCGATCTGCTTGACAACATGCCCTGGGAGCAGCACAGATGAGGGCTCCAATGGAGGGACTCTGGAAACAGCAAGCTGAGATTCCAAAACAGGATGAATACAGAAAGAATTCACATTAAAATACACACTCTCCAGCAGGACACAGACAACCCCCTTGTTTTAATCTGTTTTTACCAGTTCCATTTTCTATTACCCTCTTAATTTTTACTTCATATTCAATTATATATACCCCCATTTTAATCCCTTTGAAATTTTTAAAAATAATTTTACTATTATTATTTTTCAAAACTCTGCTTCAACTTTCTTTAATATTATTCATTTTACAATGTCTTCAAAGCTTTATTTCTCCCTTCTTTAATATTCTTTACCTCTCTCTCTTTTTTTCTATTTTCTAAGTTGTATTACTACATAGGCATTAGGTACATATACTCCTTTAGGACAACAGTATATAACTGATACTCCATAAACCACAGTGCCAGAGAGGTAGTAGAAAGTTGAAGAAGCAGAGAAGCCATTCCCAATTAGAAGAACAAGAGAAATCCCCTGAAAGAATGATCAGTGAAATAGACATCAAAAACCTACTAGATGCAGATTTCAAAAATGCAGTGATCTAAGTACTGAAGGAAATAAAAGAGATAGTGTTTACAGATATAAAATATGTCAAAAATGAAATGGAAGCTATAAGGAAGAGCCGGGTAGAATAGAACCCGTTGACTGAGATGAGGAATGATTTAAAGGTGTAGCAATGCTGACAATATAGTGCAGAGGAACGAATTAGTGACTTATAAGACAGGACAATAAAAAGCAGCCAATCAGTAGAGCTACAAGAGAAACAACAAGAAACAAATTAGAAAACCATAAGGAACCTATGGGATAGTAAAATCATGCCAAACTTGGCATGATAAATGTCACAGAAGGGGAAGAAAGATCAAAGTGGATTGCAAAGGTTTTTGTAGATATCATGACTGAGAACTTCCTAAACTTAAAGAAGGAATCAGATATCCAATACAGGAAGCTCTGAGTGCCCCAAACAGGAAGAACCCAAATACACCCATACCAAGACATATAATTAAGACTCCCAGAGTAAAGGATAATGAAATGATCCAAAAGACACCAAGACAATAGCAAAGAGTGTGTTTCAAGGGAATCCCCATAAGGCTCCCAGCTGATTTCACTGCACAAATACTACAGGCCAGAAGGGAGTGGCAAAATACATTCAAAGTCCTGAATGAAAAATATTGTATACCCTAGGATACTTAAACCAGCAAGGTTATTCTTTTTGGTAGAAGGAGACATAAAGAATTTCACACACAAGAAAAATGTTCAAAAGTTCAGCAAAACTAGACCCATGCTAAAAGAATTATTGAAATGTCTTCTCTAAAAGGAAAAGCAGCAGGATGCAACAGAAATGTGAAACTCACAGCTGGAAAGGTGATAATTCATGAATTACAAATAAAATAAACACAAAATTTTAAAACAAGACTTGCAAATCATTGAGAGTGGGAGAGGGAGGCAGGAAAATAGAGAATTTATTTTTTTGGTCTTTCCATTTAAAATATTTTGTTCTCGTTAGAACGGGTTTGAGATCATCTTACTATCCGTTTAATAAAATCAGTTATAGTAATGGTCTAATGGACTTATAAAAAAAGGGTAACAAGAAGACAAAAACTTACCAGGGTGTCAAAAAATCGAAATAAAATTCATGATAATACAAAGGAAAATGACCAAACAATAAAAGGAACATGAAAGGAACAAAGAGGAAATACCAAATGAACTGCAAAGATAAGGTGAAATTGGCTATAAACACAAGCCTATCATCAATTATTGTAAATGTTAATGGACTAAATGCTCCAGTCAAAACTCATTGAGTGGCAGGCTGGATAATAAAGCAAGAACCTTCAATATGCTGCATACAAGAGACTCACTTCAGAGAGAAGGACACATATAGATTGAGAGTGAAAGGTTGGAAAAGAGTATTCCATATAATTTGAAAAGCCTAAAAGCAGGTGTTGCTGAACTGATTTCAGACAAAATAGTCTTTAAAACAAAGACCATAAAGAAAGATAAATAAGGACATTTTATAATGATTAAAGGATTGATACAATATGAGGATAAAACACTCATTAATACATATGCACCAAATACAGGAGCAACTAAGTACATAAAATAATTGCTAACAGATATAAAGGGGGATTCATATTTGGAGATTTCATAACTGCATTAACATCACTGGACAGATCATCGAGACAGAAAATAAATTAGGCAAAAGAGAAGTTAAATAACACAACACAAATATTACACTTGGTGGATATTTTAAGAGCATTGCACCCCCCACAAAATAGGATATACATTATTTTCAAGTGCATGTGGGACATTTTCCAGGTTTCATGATGTACTTGGGCAGGAAAGAAACCTCAGCATTTCAAAGAAGATAGAAATTACCTCAAGCTTCTTTACTGACCACAATGCCATGAAGCTAGAAATCAACAAAAGAGAAGCAAAGGAGAACAATAGGAAAACATGGGGATTAAACAATATGTTATTCAAAAACCAATGGGTCAATGAAGAAATCAAAGTTGAAATGAAAAATTAGCTTGAGACAAAAGAAAATTAAAGCAAAACCCCACAAAATTTATGGGACACAGCAAAAGCAGTGCTGAGAGGGGTGTTTATAGTGATATAGGCCATGCTCAAAAAAGAAGAACAATCACAAATAAACAATTTAACCCACCAGCAGAATGAACAAGAAAAAGGAGAACAAAAAACCCCAAAAGGAAGCAGAAGGAAGGAAATCATAAATATTGGGGAGGAAATAAATAAATTAGAGATTAAAAAGACCATAGGAAAAAATCAACCAATTCAAAGCTGGTTTTTCCAAAATGTAAGTAAAATCGACAATCCTCTGGCCAAATTCAAAAAGAAGAAAAGTGAGAGAGTACAAATTACCAAAATAAGAATGGAGAATGTAAAAATTACTACAAAAAATTAGAAATACAAAATATCATACGAGAATATTATGAAAAGTATATTGAAACAAACTGTAAAACCTAGAAGGGATGCACAAGTTTCTGGAAACATACTGTCCACCAAGACTAAATCAAGACATAACTGATCCCTTGAAAAAGCAGAACACTAGAAATGAAATCAAAATAGCAGTATAAAACCTCCCTACAAATAACAGTCCAGGACCAGACGGATTCACTGTGGAATTCTACCAAACATAAAAGGAGAACTCATACCTGTCTTTCTCAAACACTTCCAGACGATTGAAAAGGAAGTAATATTCACAAAGTCACTCTGTGAAACATCAATACCACAACCAGGCAAATACACTAACAAAATCAGGATTATAGGCCAATATCACTGATGAATATAGACGCCAATATCCTCACCAAAATAGTAACAAATAGAATTCAACACAGAAAGATTATACATCATGACCAAGTGGGGATCATGCCAGGGACACAGGGGTGGTTCAACATATGGAAATCATTCAATGTAATACAGCACATCAATAAGAGAAACAACCAAAACCACATGATCATCTCAATTGATGCAGGAAAAGCATTTGATAAAATTCAACAACCATGTATGATAAAGATTCTCACCAAATTGGGCATAAAGGGAATATATCTTCACATCATGAAAGCTATAGATAACAAACCTACAGCCAGTATAGTACTCAATGGTGAGAAAGTCAAATTCTTCCCACTAAAATCTGGGAAAGTAAAAGAATGCACACTATCACAACTCCTACTCAAGATAGACTTGGAAGCCCTAGCCACAGCAATCAAACGAGAGAGAAGTAAAAGTGATGAAAATTGGAAATGAAGAGGTAGAAGTCTCACTATATGCACAGAATTCGTTACCATATATAGAAAACTCTTAAAGATCCAGACAAAATTTACTACAGCTGATCAAAGAATTCAGCAAGGTAGTAGGTTACAAGATTTTGCTTCAAATATCAGTGGCATTTCTTTACACAAAAGATTCACATAATGCTATAGAGCTATAGTCAACATGACAGCACACTATTGGTAGAAAAACATACATATAGGTCGATGGAACAGAATAGAGAGCCCAGAAATGAACCCACAAAAGTTTGGTCAATTAATCTGAGACAAAGAAGACAAGAAATTACAATGGAATAGAGATAGTCTCTTCAGCAACTGGTGTTGGGAAAACTGGACAGCAGCATGTAATTCAATAAAGCTAAAACATTCCCAATGAAGCTAGAACACCATACAAAAAATATAAACTCAAAATAGAAAAATCACTTAAACATAAGACAAGATACAATAAAACTCCAAGAGAAAGATAAAGGCAAAGCGTTATCTCACATATGTCTGGAAAATTTTCTCGTAGAAGAGAAAAAACAAGAATAAATAAATGAGACCTAATGAAACATACAAGCTTCTGCACAGTAAAGGAACCGGTAGTAAAACAAAAAGACAACCTACGGAAAGGGAAAAATTTTTGCATATGAAACCGTCAAAGGCTTGATCTCCAGAGTATATAAGCAGCTCATCCAACTGAATAAGAAAAAATAAACAACCCAATCCAAAATTGGGCAGAAGACCTAAACAAGCAATTCTCCAAGGAAGACATACAAATGATCAAAAGGCACATCAGAAAATGCTCAATATCACTGATTATCAGAGAAATGCAAATCAAAACTACAGTGAGGTATCACCTCACACCAGTCAGAATGGCCATCATTCAAAAATCCACAAATGACAAATGCTGGAGAGGCTGTGGAATAAAGGGAACAGTCCTTCACTGCTGGTGGCAATGCAGTTTGGTGCAGCCACTGTGGAATACAGGATGAAGATTCCTCAGAAGCCTTGGAATAGACTTACCATATAACACAAGAATCCCGCACCTGGGCATAAATCCAGAAGGAACCCAATTTCAGGAAGACACCTACACCCCAATGTTCATATCCAGCATTATTTACAATAGCCAAGACAGGGAAACAGCATAAATGTCCATCGACATTTGACTCGATAAAGAAGAGGTGGTATATTTATACAATGGAATAGTAGTCACTCTTATAAACTGACAACATAATGCCATTTTCAGCAACATGGATGGTCCAGGAGAAAATCAGTCTAAGTGAAGTTAGCCAGAAACAGAAAGAAAAATACCATATGAGATGGCTCATGTGTGGAATCAAAAAGCAAAACCAAACCAAACAAAAAAGGCATAAATACAAAACAGAAATTGACTCGCAGGCAGAGAATACAAAGTGTTGGTTGCCAAGGGTTGTGGTGTGGGAAGATATAGGCTGGGAGGTAAAAATTGTAGAATAGGCAAATAGGATTGTACTATATAGCACAGGGAAATATACAAAAGATTTTACGGCAGCTCACAGGGGAAATAATGGGACAACAAATGTATATATGTTCGTTGTACATAAAAAATTGTGCTCTAAAATGGAATTTGAGACAACTTTGTAAAATGATTAAAAACCAATTAAAAAAGTTAAAAAAAGAAAAAACATGATCCTAAATATTACAGGTGTAAATATAAATTATAGAGAAAAAACAACTATGCAGAAGAGTAGTAAAACCAAAGATTTTGTTTTTGTTTTCTTTTTAAGATAAGCAAATTCAAAAAACCTCTAGAAAAGGGCATCATGAAGAAAAGAGAGATGCTCCAAAATAATAAAGTCAGACTTAAAAGTGGAGAAATAACAATTCTTCCCTCAGATATACAAAAAAGGGAACATTTTGTCAACATTTACATGGCAATAAACTGGACAACTTAGAAAAAAAAGACAAATGTCTAGAAATAGACAGGAATAAGGTGAAACAAATAATTTGAACAAACTGATTTCTAGAAGAAAGATAGAATCTGCATTTAAAAAATTCGTTGAATATTAGGGCAGATTTTAACAGCTCCTGTGGAGAACTGTACAGAAATACAAAGCAGAACTTATATTCTTCAACTATTCAAAAATTGTGCAAATGTGGGAAACTCACAAATTAATTCTATAAAGCTTACATCACCCTGAAAGCAAAGCCAACAAACAAAGTACAAGCAAAGAGAATTTCAAGCCAATAACTTTGGTTGATATAGATGCAAAAATTCAAAAAAAATATTATTAGAAAACTAAATCCAGCAATACCTAAAATGAATCATACTACGTGATCCACTTTAATTCATTCCTGGGTCATAAGAGAGTTTGAAATTGCATGAAGTCAATCAGTTTTATACAGCACATTAACAAAAGAAATAGGGAAAATGATGTATTCATCCCAATAAATCGATAAAAAGCATTTCACAAACTTCAACTTTTATTCATTAAAACAGCAGCAACATCACCAACAACAAGAAAAATAGGATCAACAAAAACAGAAACCACTTACAAATGTAGGATTCAGGAAATATATCTCAACATAACTAAACTCATTAATTACAGAACAACAGACAACACAATATGCAAAAGTGAATAACTGAAAGCCAAGTTGAGGAATAAAGCAACGATGCCCACTATCACCCTTTCAATTAAACACAGTATGGGAAGTCCTAGCAACAGCAATCGGACAAGAAAAAATTATTCAAGTTGGATTGAATGAAGTTAAACTGTTATTATTTTAGATGACATGATAATCTATAGAGAGAACCCTAAAGATTCTCCACAACAAAACAACTAAAACTAATAAAGACATTTAGCAAAGTAGCATGATTCATGATTAATATACAAAAACTGTCACATTTATTTACACTAACAATGAAATATTCCATAATTTTAAAAAACCCATATGAAATCAGATCAAAAATAAAACCTATGAAAAACCCAAGATAATACAATCAATAGGAAACTGATAAAGAAATTTGAAGATGTTGCAAAGAAATGGAAAGCAGTCTCAAGGTCTTAGTTTAGAGGAATTAATATTGTTAAAATATACATACTACATAAGATGTGTACATATATAAAGTGATTCAGATCGAAGTTCATGATATTTTCCACAGAAATTAAAACAGTCCTAAGATTTGTATGGATCTGCAAAAGAACCAGAACTGCAAAAGAAACAATGAGGAAAAAGAACAAATTTGGAGGCATAAACCACAACCCTCCTATCTCAGACTATATTACAAAAACAGTAATTAAAACAGCACAATACTGGAAAACAAACAAACATCTATATCACTGGAACAGAACACAGAGGCAGAAATAAAACATCACACCTATGGTCAACTAATCTATGACAAAGGAAACAAAAATATACAATGCCTTAATTACAGCTTTCAGGAAGAGATGTTGAGAAAGCTAAACAGCTACATGTAAATCAATGAAATTAGAACACTCCCTCACACTGTATAAAAATAAACTCAAAATGTTTTAAATATCTGAATCTAATACATGACACAATATAACTCCTGGAAACTAACATATGCAAAACAAGACAAAAATTGAAGCAAAATTTTCTTATGTCACTCTCCCAAGCTGAAAACTATAAAAGCAAAATAAATAAATAGGTCCTAATTAAACTTAAAAGGTTCTACACAGCAAAATTTACAATATGTAAAGATGAACTTCCAAAAAGGAGAAAACATTTGGAAATAATGCAATCTACAAGAGGCTAATTTCTAAAATACACACATCATTCATACAACTCCATTTCAAAAATCTACAAACAACTCAGCCAGAAAATGAGCAGAAGGCATGTCTCTAAAGGAGACACGCAGATGACAAACAGGAACATAAAAACTTGCTCACATTGCTAATCATTATACAAATGCAAGACAAAAATAAAATAATGTATTAACTCACATTACTGAGAAGGGCTGTCATCAAAATGTCTGCAAATAATAAATACTCGGGAGGTTGTGGACAAAAAGGGACTCTCCAATGCTGTTGGTGGGAATGAAAATTGGTGCTTCCACATTGGAAACAGTATGGAAGTTCTTTCAATAATAAAAATACACCTACCATATGACACAGCAATCCCACTGCTGGGCATATAAAACATAAAACCTGAAAACAATGAATCCTAGTGTAAAATATAAGAAGTACACTCTGACATTGGACTTAATTTGATTCTACATATGTCTCCTCTGGCAAAGGAAGCAGAAGCAAAACTTACAAAATATGATTGTATCACTCTAAACAGATTTACACTAAAGAAAAAAATGATCAATAAAATGAAAAGTCAACCAACACATTGGAAGAATATATTTGCATGTGATATTTTCCAATCAAGTGTTAATATGCAAATATATGGCAAATTCATACACCATAACAACAACAAAAATGACCAAACAATCCAATTAAATAAAATATCCGTATGAACTGAATAGATAGATCTGAATCAATTTTTTGTAGAAATCATACAGTTGACAAAATGACACATGAAAATATGTTCAGAGTTATAAATTATAAGGAAAGTCATAAACCAAAAATGAGACAAGACCTCACACTTGTCAGAAGGCTCTCATCAAAAAGAAAAGAAATAGATGTTGGTGAGATTGTGGAGAAAAAGTAACACCATGGACACTGTTGATAGGAAAGCAAAGTATTGTTACCATTGCATATATACATCAAATTTTCTTCATCCATTTTCCTGTCAAGGGATCTTGGGTTTGTAGGCCCCTGTCTGAAGGCTCTAGAGAATAAGCCCATGGGCTGAACTGATAAACAAACTGTGAGGAATGTCACATATTCAGGCTGGATAAGAAATGACCTGCTCAATGTATCCAGTATGGATGGCTGGATAGCCTATGCTGGGTAATATCCTTAGAGGAGAACAACCTAAGACAGGCACAGCCGGCTGGATAAGAGATCGCCTACTGAATGAAGTTCCGTGATGAACTTTAAAACAATCCTTGATCATTTAACATCCTGTGATTACTAAGGACCATGGGGACATAAATCGTTTAAGATTATTTACATTGTTATAACTTAGATGATATGTGAGGCATTGTGCCTGTCCTATATAAACCCTTTTTCTATGAATCAATAGAGTGAACTACTTCGCTTCTGTCCACACAGTGTTCGTGTGTATATGATATCATGCCACTGAGAGGGTTAATTTAATTTTTTGGGAGTATATTAAAAGGATGTTTCATTATATATAAGGCTATTTCTGCACCTATTGAGATGATTATGTGAGTTCTTTTACTCATTCTATTAGTGTGGCATGTCACCTTTATTCATTTGAATATTTTGAAGTATCCTTAAACCCAGGGATAAATCCCTTTACTCACGTATGTTTATGATACATTAAATGTGTTGTTGAATTCATTTTGCTTGTGTTTTGTTGAGAATTTTGGCACATATATTCATCAGGCATAGTCTTCTATATTTTGCGTATAATGTCCTTTCTAGATTGGTTATGCAAATAAAGCTGGCATCATAAAACAACTTTGGAATCTTTCACCCCCTTCAAATTCTTGATAGATTTGGGGAAGAATTGGTGAAAAATTTTCTTCAAGTGTATGATAGAATTCACCAGAAAAGTCATCTTGTTAATTATTCCTGGTTTGGGAGTTTTGGATTACTGATTTACTCATACACACTTCTGCTTTATTTAGCTTTCTAATTACTTCTTGCTTCAGTATTGGAAGACATGTGTTTCTGGGTATATGTCTTTTGTTCTAGGTCATTCAAATCGTTGGCTAGTGTTAATTTCTTATCATGCTATGCATCTCTATAACATGAGTGGCAATATCAGATCTTTTATTTCTACTCTTATTTGAGTCTTTATTTTCTTAGCCAACATAAACTTTTGTCCACTTTATGTTGAAAGGAAACAGACTTAGGTATAATATTTTTATCTTTTCATTTGTTTCTCTTGTTATTTGCCTTGCTTTCATTCATTCAAATTTCTTCTTTATTCTTTCTGTTTCCTCCTAGGTTCTTGATGTGTAAAGTTAAGTAGTGTGAATCATTGTATTTCTTTTATTATTAAATATTATTTTTTTTACTTATTTATTTATTTATTTACATATTTATTCATTTATTTATCTTTGAAATATGCCATTTACAATGTATCAATCTGTGGTGTATAGCACAGTGTCCCCGTACATGCATAAATTTCTGTGCCTATTAAACTTTATTTCATGATATTTAACTTACTGCCCTGTGTCATACAAAAGAAACTTTGAAAACATCTATTTTTATATATATAGTGGATAACATTTAGAAATCTACAGCTCCCAAATATATCCTCAACCAGTCCCTTTCTGCAGTAACCATAAGATTATTAAGTAGATCTTTAAGTGTGTTTCAGTTTTGCAGATGAAATCATAGTGTTCACATGCAAATTATTTTTTTCAGGTTCTACATATGTCATGTCCTGTGTTATTTTTCTTTCTCTTTCTGGCTAACTTCAATTAGAATGACACTTTTTGGGGACATCCATTTTGTTGCAAATGTCATTGTTTTATCATTTTTATTGCAGAGTATTATTCCATTGTGTAAATAATGCATAACGTCTGTATACTGTCATCTCTTTTGGACAATTAGGTTGCTTCTATGTCTTGGCTGTTGTATATAACACTGCTAAGAACATTGGGGTGCAGGTGTCTTTTTGAAATAAGGTTCCCTTTGATATATACTCAGAAGTGGGATTGCTGGATAATATGTTAAGTCTATTTTTATACTTTAGAGGAATCCCCACCCTGTATTCCACAGTGACTACACCAAACTTCATTCCTACCAACAGTGTAGGAGGGTTCCCTTTCTCTACAGCTTCCCCAGCATTTATTGTTTTTTGACTTTTGAATGATGGCCATTGTGACTATTGTGAAGTGATACTTCATTACACTTTTGAATTGCCCTTCTCTGATAATGATAGTGAGCAATTATTTTTTCATAAATCTGTGTGGCATTTGAATGTCTCTATTGGAGAATTGCTTGTTTAGGGCTTTGGCCCATTTTCAGATAGGGTTTCTTTTTATTATTATTATTAGTTTGTATGAAGTCTTTATATTTTGGAAATTTAGCCTTTGTAAGTTGCATCATTTCTAAATATTTTCTTTAATCCTCTAGGTTGTCATTTTGTCTTGTTTATGGTTCCATTTATTGTGCAAAAACTTATAAGTTTAATTAGGTCCCATTTATTAATTTTGCTCTTACATCCATTACCTGGATAGGCTGTTCAAGGAGATCATTGCTGAGATTTATCTCAGAGTGTTTTCCATATGTTTTCTTCTAGGAGATTTACTGTGTCTTGCTTTACATTTAAGTCTTCAAGTCATTTTGAGTTTATTCTTGTGTATGGGGTGAAGGATTGTTCTAACTCCATTGCTCTGATGCTGCTATCCATTTTTCCCAACACCAGTTGGTGAAGAGATGATATTTTCTCTGTCATAGTCTTGGCTACTCTTTAAAATTTTAATTGAACATAGGCCTGTAGATTTATTCATAGGCTCTCTATTCTGTTCCATTGGACCATATGCCTGTTTCGGTACCAATATCATGTCATTTTGTTTATTGTAGTTCTGCAATACTGTAGGGACAACAGGCGGGTTATTGCCCCAGCCTCTTTATTTGTCTTCAAAATTGTTTTGGAAATTATGGATCTTTTAGATTCTATATAAATCTTATGATCATTTGTTTCAGCCCTAAAAAGAAATGATTTTCATAATTTGATAGGAACTCAGTTTAAGTCTATGTATTGCCTTGGGCAGTATGGCCATTTAAACAGTATTATTTCTTCCATTACAAGACCATTGGGTATCTTTTCAATTGTTCAAGTCTTTCTTGATTTCCTTAATCAATGTTTTCTTCTTCTCCATATATAAATCATTCACCACCTTGGTTAGAGCTATTCTTAATCATTATATCCTTTAGGGTGCAGTTATAAAAGGGGTTGTTTCTGTACTTTGATTTCCTGTTGATACAATGGTAGTGTAAAGAAATGTGATTGGTTTTTGTAAATTAATCTGGCTACCTTACCCATTTCCTTTTTTAGCCTAAGTATTTTTTTTGTGAAGCTTCAGAGTTTTCTATATATAATGTCATGTCTGCATATCATGACAATTTTAACTGTTCTTTTCCATTCTCTATAGTTTACTTATTTTCCTTGCCTGATCATTGTGGCTAGGAATTCCAAGACTATATTGAATTGAAATTGTGAGAATGGACATCCTTGTCTTGTCTCAGGTTTCTGTGGGAAGGGTTTCAGTTTTTCACCATTGAGTATATTGCTGGCCATATATCTGTCATAAATAGCTATTATTATGTTGATAAATGGTCCCTCTATGCCCACTGTGATAAGAACTTTTATTGCAAATAGATGCTAAATTTTATCAAATGCTTTTTCTGCATCTACTGAGATGATCATATCGTTCTTGTCTTCTCTTTTATTGATATGGTGTATCACAATTGATTGATTGATTTGCATATGTTCAACTATTCTTGTGTTCCTGGGATGAACTTAACTTGTTCATGGTGCATGATCTTTTTTTCACATGATGTTGGATTCTGTTTGTTAATAATTTCTTAAGGACTTTTACATCTATGTTTATCATTGATATTGGCCTATAGTTTTCTTTTTGGGGTAGTGTCTTTGGTTTTTGTATCAGGTTGATTTTGGCCTTATGGTGTGAGTTTGGGAGTACTCTCTCCATATCAATCTTTTGGAAGAGTTTGAGGAGGACTGGTATGGATTTTTCTTTGTATGTTTGGTCAAATTCCCCAGTGAAGCTATTTGGGTCTGAATTTTGTTTGCGGAGAATTTTTATTTTATTTATAATTCTATTCCATTTCTGGTTATCTGTCTGTTCTAATGGTTAATTTCTTCTTGATGCAATATTGGTGGGCTGAATGTTTCCAAAAACATCTCCATTTCTTCCTGGTTATCCATTTTTTTTCCATACAGTTGCTCATGGTAATCCCTTAAGATATTTTGTGAATTTGTTGTATTCTTTGTAGTTTCTCCATATTCATTTCTTATATCATTTGTGTTCTCTGTCTTTTTTGTTGTTAGTGATCTTGTCCAGAGATTTGTCAATTTTGTTTAAAATTTCAAAAAAAGTATTTGATTAATTTTTTTTCTATTTTTAAATCTGTATTTCAATTCTTTCCTCCTTGATCATTAATTTTCCCTCTTTCTGATGACTTTGGGTTTTGTTTGCTCTTCTTTTCATGATTAATTTACATAGAACATTAGATTATTTATTTGAAATTGTACTTCTACTTTGAGGAGGGCTTTGTCAGTATGAACTTCCCTCTTAAACCTGCTTTAACTGTATTCCATAGACATTGTGTACTGTTTTGTCATATTTCTCAAGATATATTTTAATTTCTTCTTTTACTTCAACAACTCCCCCCTTTGTTATAGTACCATGTTGTTTAATGTGGTTGCTGTTATTTTTTCTCCCTGCTTTTCTGTGAAGGATTTCAAGTTGCATGATATTATACTCAGAAAAAAACGCTTGAAATAATTTTTGTCTTCTTAAATTTGTTGAGGCTTATTTTGAGCCTGAGTACATAATCTTTTCTAGAAAACACTCCATGTGAACTGGAAAAGAATGTATATTCTGTTTTGGGGAGAAGTACTGTTTTGAAAATATCAACCAACTCCAATTATTTTATCATATCTATTTGTATCTTTGTTCCCTTATTAATTTTCCTTCAGAAAGACCAGTTTAGTGATGGTAATGGGGAGTTATAGTCTCCTACTGTGATTGTGCTCCCATCCATTTCTTCCTATCTATCTATTAGTATTTGCTTTATGTATTTAGATGCTCATATATTAAACGCATATATTTTAATGAGTTTAATACCCTCATTTTGTATTGGTCCTTTAATCATTATATCATGTCCTTGTTTATATTTCTCTATGGCCTTTTGTTATAAAGTCTATTTTGTGTGAACTCAGTACTGCTAGTCCTGCTTTCTTGTCATGTCCATTTGTATGGAATATACTTTTCCATCTTCTGACTTTCAATTAATGTGTGTTCCTCTTACTAAAGCGGGACTCTTGTATGGTTTTTAATGTAGGGTCTTGTTATATTATCCCATCTGACAATATATAATTTTGATTGAAGCACTAAGTCCATTAACATTTGTGATAATTTGTGATAGACTGGTGTTTATTTCCATTTTGAACTTCATTTTCCAGTTGATTTGGTATTTCCTTTTTGTTCGTTTCATTTTCTTTTTGTGGCTTGATAAGTTTTCTTTTATTATCTTTGTTTCTTTTTGGCTTTGTTACTTCATTGTAAGATTTTGACTTATGGTTACCCAGTTTTGTATGTATATTGACCCATTACTATAAATTTTATTATAACTGATAGGAATACAAACTCTAACCCCACCTATAGAGAACAGAAACAAGAAGAAAATACACCGTATTGTTCTGTTTCACTCTCTGAGCCCTAAAAATTTTGATGTTCTGTTTTACAACATCATGTTTATTGTATTGTAAGACATTGTAGTTATACCTTTCTAATTATGGCTTTCTCCTTTCTATAGCATCCTGCTTCTTTTTTATTTAGAGTAGATCTTTAATTATTTATTTTTCTTTTGCTAAATTCTTTTAGTATTTGCTTTTGTGGAAGTTATTTATATCTCCTTCTATTCTAAAGGATTGCCTTACTTGATAAATTATCTCAGATAACAGTTTTCTTTCATTCAGAAATTTGAGTATGACTTGCCACTGCCTTCTGCCTGTTGTATTTGTGTAGGAAGCGTGTTTACAAACATAATATATATAATTATATATATATGAATTGAATATATAGAAATGAAGTTAACAAATAAGGAGAAAACATATATAATGGAAAATAGAAAACATTGATGAAGGAAATAGTGTAATTTACTACTTGTGAGAATGAGCTAACTTTTCTTATTACTGGACCAAAGGAAAACCTTCCTGTACGTTAACATTGAACTTGATGTTAGACATGGGTTTTTCATATATGGCTTTTATTATGTTTAGTTACATTCTATTTAAAGTGAATTTGTTAAAATATGTTTATAAAAAAGTAAAGATCAGATCTGTGAATAATTTTCCTACATTTTTTGAGATTGTTGTTTTTGCATTCACTGCTTTTTAAGGGTTTGTATCACATATATTGATTTGCATATGTTAAGTAATATTTATGTATCAGGACTAAATCCCTCTTAACTATAGTTTATAATACTTATAATATGTAATGAATTCAGTTTGCTAATATTTATTTAGAATCGAATGTACACATACTGAAAGAGAAATTTACATTGTAGCTTGAGTGTACATTTATTTATTTAAAAATTTTATCCTTCATTTTGAATTTGGCTTATGTTTAATGGAATTTATTTCTAAATAAAGTATATAACTTTTTGTAGAACTGGATTTACTGCAGTTTACTGATACAGAACATAGCTATTATTTACAATTAGTGAACAAAGCACTTGCCTTAAAATGCCATATTTTACTAACAATGTCAAATGTTTCAGGCTGAGATACATATTGCTTCCTAAAATGTATTATCTGGTCTTTTCCACCCGAACACACATATAGTGTTATTTGTTTTTTGATTGTTTTGTTTGTTTGCCCCTTAATGGAGGCACTGCTTATTGAACCCAGGATCTTGTGCGTAAGTGTATTTATCAACATCATCTTGGAACACTTAACAGAAGCCATGAGGGTATGGATTATAAAGATGACTGAAAAACCTCTCAGTGAAAGAACGGCAATAATAAGCATTTGTAAATATACAATAAGATTTTCTCTTTTGTAATTTAAGAGTAGAATATTAAATTACAATTGTTTTACTTATAGAACTGAATTACAATTTAAAAAAATTCCGCCTTTTCGGATTTTTTAAATTTGATTCATTATTTTTATCGAATTTTCATTCATAATAATTTACCATTTATTTATATGCAAAACAAATAAACTGATATTTATTCTGCTCATGTTTTGAATATACAGCTAGTTATTATAAAGTAAACAAATAAATACCTACTTCCATTTTTAAATGAAATTATGTTTCACTTTAATTACAAATGATTTTGAAATAGACATACATTTTCTGAACACGTTTTACACAAATTTCACTTTAAATTCCAAAAGTTTAAAATTATTTTATATATTTTTGCCTTATTAATTCTCTGTTCACAAATCTGGTACAAATTTCTGTACAAAAGAATAGAGATTTGTTTTATTTCATAGACCTCAAAATTAAATTATTTAAAAAGATTTCATTGGGATAATATTTGCAGATCACACTATAAAAATAAACATCTTATATGTTTTATTTTAACTGGATGAATGAGAAGGAAACACTGGCTGAATGTTACACTTGAGTTGCTGGGAGACCAGTCATTTTGTGATGTCACAGCTTCTCAAGTTGAGAATCATTGAGAAGACCTAGCAGTTTATCTGTGCAGGCCTACCAAAGAAGCATTTGAAGCTGCAGTGCTCAAAACCATGCATATTAGGATAATTGCTGTAGAAAATTTATTTGAGATGGCACATGATTCTTCAGAAATTCAAGATGTGTCTCGTAAAGATGGACCAACTGGTTCAGGAAACCCTGGTAGACTCTGTTGTGTGATCAAACATTTTCTGTGGACTCGGACTTGAGGTCTATGAGTGAAGAAAATGCTTTTCAGACTTTGAAGAATCCTTGATAAAAACACCATGTTACACACATTGTGTCTCTTAAACCTTTCCTTGTCTAACTTGGATACCAGCACAGTAAGCAAAGCACACGCCACAGGATGCATTTTAGTATTTAGTGAATGAAAAATACATGTTGACTTTAAGCAAAATCTACTTTCCTGGAGTAACAGGACTCTCATGGTTTTCAAACTATTTAATTATGGTCTTTATTCTTCACCACAGACTAGCTCTTTTCATAGCCCAAAGACCACTCAATCAAGACAGTAAGTGGAGGTAGCTACAGGAGACAAAGTATTATTTTCTTCTTAATTCATGCCTCCAGAGGCCTAAAGTATTCCATTCTCATTTGCTGGATATTTTGCTGTCTCTTCATCACACACCCACCCCAAAATAGCTGATTCCTTCCCCATACCAATAACTATACTGACTTCTAATTAATTTACTTCTTAGAATCAAAGCTTTGTCCAGAATAGAGAGTGCCATTGCAAACATTTAATGTAGCTTTATACATCCCACATAACTTCTACCCCTTCTAACTTTCACACAGGTAGTATATAAGAGGTACTAGCCCCTTGGTTGGGGTGGTCGTATTCAGTAACTTAATTGCAATCTGAAATGTGTGGACTAGAAGGAGGTGAGGGTGGTGGAATTAAAAATTTGTCTAACTGCAAGAATACCAAATTTCTGCAGATAATATTAAATATAAAACACTCATGGAAGACTTTGACAATTTCCCATTAGTTTAAAATAAATGGTGAAGCATTTTCAGAATGTGAAATGCCCTGAAATGCTGGAAAATTTGTAGGCAAGGTCAGGATGTCTAAGGCTTCTGTTCATAATCATGCAGCCAATGTCAGCTGATAAGACTGGAATGGCAACATTGAGTCCTAAAAATATGTCACCAGTTGTGAAGAAAGCCATTGATAATCTGGAGAAAGGGCAAATGCGTCAGGGTGAGCTCTTGCAACATCCCACCAATATGACCATTACCAAGAGAAGAAATGAGACCACTTGCAGCAGGAGAACACTTTCTGGACAGCAGTGGATTTTCCTACAACAGAAACATCAAGCTTTTAAGTTTGTCAGCTCAACTCTAATGGTGGCTATGTTGTTGCTTACATTAGCAGTCTGGGGTTCAGATGGGCTGGTTTAGCAGCTAGTTTCCAGCTCTCTTATTAGACACTGGGTCTTACCATGATCATCTTAACAGGGTTCTATACTGACAAGTCAAAATCTACAGTTTACTTTCAAAATTAGAAATTCTGAGGAAGAATATTATTTGTTTGTCCATCTGCAGTGTTCTACCTGGAAAAATCTAGACTATTGGCAAAAGTACAAAAGTTGGCTGGTGCTTTGAAAACTATTCTCTGAGCTCTGCCCACTGAATTCTTCCCACCAAATACTACAAATCTGTCTACCACTGTGTGTGTGTGTGAAATGGATTGTTAAGCTGTAACTAAGTTTGTCTTAGTTGAGTCATCAATGAATTATTCCCCTGCATTTGGAAGAATTTCTGTGAATTAAGAGTTTAATTGAGCCACCAGATTTCCTTCTGATCAGGGAGAGGTAGGTTATATTTCTCCAAGTATACTAATTGTTACCTTTTCATTGAATCCCAAGCTGATGCTAGGGCCAAGCCAGTGAACACTTGAATTGGACTGAGGCATATATATTCTCCAGTCCCCGGAGCCCAGCATAGGACTGTGTCTCCTTTTCAATTTAAGCTTATGTCTAATTTTTTATCTTCTTATTCTCATTGTTGACACAACTTATTTTGGCTTTGAACACCCGTTGACTAATTTATAGTGACTGAACTACTGACTTATTCCCATTCACCTAGAAATTGAAATAACCTTCTTTCTTTGGACTACCTGGAATAGAGTGAGCATAGTCATCATTTTTAAAGCAGTCCTCAGTGCTAATAATGCAGAACCTTTACAGTTCTTTGTCCAGTACTTGAAGAAGAATATTTGTTTTGGATCTCAGGGATTATCCTCACATCCCTTAATGCAACCATGAGAAAACACCACATTGTTATCCAAAATAAAGTCTTTGTCAGTATTGTATTCCCATTGCAAACCAGTTAAGAATTGTAGGAGTTCTGAGATTTTACCATGCTGAGATGCTTAGCAACATAGCATGCTCCTTTCTTACCGATGCTGTTGTGGAGATGAGACCATCAGTTAGAGAGAGTGAACTTTATCAGTCACAGCAAGAGTGGCCAGGGTTAATATTTGTATCCATTCCCCAATCTCAGATGAATACACAGAGTGAAATTTTGATGCCTACAGACGCAGTGGGCTGTTAACATGAATAAAGTTTAAGGCATGTTCAAACACTAATTATATTAGTATCTTCATGTATTATTTAATAGATTCACCTAGATATTAGTATCTTTACCAAGGATAAGTATATTATGACTCAAGTTTACTTACTGCACTAACAATCGTGAGAAATGACATGGGAAAAAATGACCATTGACTTTCCATTTTTCCTTCTGCTTCTATTGAGATATAATTGGCGTAGAACATTGTAATGCTCCTTTCATCATTATATCATGTCTTGTTTATCTTTCTCTATGGCCTTTTTTGTAAAATCTATTTTGTGTGAACTCAGTACTGCTAGTCCTGCTTTCTTATCATGTCCATTTGCATGGAATGTATTTTTCCATCTTCTGACTTTCAGTTGATGTGTGTTCATCTTACTAAATTGGGTCTCTTGTATGCTTCATAATGTAGGGTTTTGTTATATTATCCCATCTGACAATATATATCTTTTGATTGAAGCACTAAGTCCATTAACATTTGTGATAATTATTGATAGACTGCTGTTTATTTCCATTTTGAACTTCATTTTCCAGTTGATTTGGTATTTCCTTTTTGTTCATTTCTTTTCCTTTTTGTGGCTTGATAAGTTTTCTTCTATCATCTTGGTTTCTATTTGGCTTTGTGACTTCATTGTAACCTTTTGACCTATGGTTCCCCTGTTTTGTATGTATATTTACCCATAAATATAACTGTATTTTTTAACTGATAAAAATACAAATTGTAACCCATCATACAGAGAACAGAAACAAGAAGAAAACACTTTGTATTGTCCTGTTTCACCCTCTGACCCTTAAAAATTTTGATGTCCTGTTTTACAACATCATTTTTATTCTATTGTAAGTCATTGTAGTTATTGCCTTTTTAATTATGACTTTCTCCTTTCTCTACCATCCGGCTTCTTTTTTTCTTAGAGTACATCTTTCAATATGTCTTTCTCTGTTGCTAAATTCTTTTAGTTTTGCTTGTGTGGAAGTTATTTATTTCTTTTTCTATTGTTAAGGATAGCCTTGCTTGATAAATTACCATAGATTTCAGCTTTCTTTCATTCAGGACTTTGAATATGTCTTACCACAGCCTTCTGCCTTTTGTATTTGTGTAGGAAATGTGTTTACAAATATAATATAAATAATTATATATATATGTAATAAATACCTATTAATAAATTTAACAAATAATGAGAAAACCTATAAGTTAAAAAATAGAAAACATGGATGAATGAAAATAAAACTGATCCAAAGAAGTGAAAATATCTCTTATGTTTATGATGTGAAACAATGTGGTTGAAACAACCATACTACTCAAAGGAATCTACATTTAGTGTGATACATGTCAAAATACCCATGAGATTTTTCCATTTATAGGAAGAAATAATTTCAAAATTTGTATTTAAATATAAAGATCATGAGTTGCATTAATAATCTTGAAAAAGTGTATTAAATCTAATGGTGTAAATTTCTCTGATGTTAAACAGTCCTACAAAGCTTTAGTAATTAAAACAACATGATACTGGCTCAAAAACAGACAGCAATCAATAGAAGAGAATAGAGCAACCAGATACAATCCCTCACACCTATGATCAATTAACCCATGAAAAAGGAAGCTAGAGTATAAAACGAAGAAAAGACATACTCCTCATTATTTAGTGCTGGGGAGTTTGAACATGTAAAAGATAGATTAGAATACTTCCTCACATTGTACACAATCCATAAAAACAGAATATCTTTCTATTTATTTTGTTTACTTATATTTCATACACCTGTAATTTATAGATGTATGTTTAGATCTTTTATTTCACTTATCAATTGTATTCCTATTTTATTCTTTTTGGTATAAATATACACACAATTGTATTCCTAATTTCTCTTTCTGATAATATGTTCTTACTATATAAAAATGCAACGGATATTTGTATATTGATTTTGTAGTCTGCAAATTTACTAAGTTTGTTCATTATTTGTAACAGTCACTGGAGGAGTCTATGAGTTTTCTATCTATGTTTAATTATATAATCTGTAAAAACTTTACTGTTTTTTTACAAGTTGGATGCATTTTTATTTTTTCTTGTCTAGTTGTTTTGGCTAGGACTTCTAGTAGTGTAATTTAGGACTTGTGAGAATGAGCTACTTTTTCTTATTACTAAACAAGTGGAAAACGTTCCTGTATGTTAACATTGAACTTGATGTTAGTCATGGGTTTTTCATGTATAGCTTTTATTATGTTTAGTTTCATTTTATCTGAAGTGAATTTGTTAAGAATATTTTTTTAAAAAGCTAAGATAAGTTCTGTGAATAATATTCCTACATATTTGATATTGTTATTTTTGAATTCTCGGTTTCTTAAGGGATGGTATCACATATATTGATTTGCGTACATTAAATATTATTTATGAATCGGGACTAAATCCAACTTAATTATACTTTATAATACTAATATATGCAATGATTTCAGGTTGCTAATGTTTATTTAGATTGGAATATACACATACTGAAGAAAAAATTTACATTGTGATTTGAGTATATATTTACTCATTAAAAATTTAATCTCTTATTTTGAATTTGGCTTATGTTTAATTGAATTTATTTCTAAATAAAGAATATAAGTTTTGGTAGAACTGGATTTACTACAGTTTACTGATACAGAAAATAGCTATTATTTACAATTGGTGAACAAAACCGTTGCCTTAAATGCCGTATTTTACTAACAATGCCAAATGTTTTAGGACTGAGAAACATTCTTCCTAAAATGCACTACCTAGTCTTTTCCACCCCAACCAACATATACTGTTATTTCTTTGTCTTTTGATTTTTTATTTCTTTACCCCTTAATTGAGGCACTGATTATTGAACCCAGAATCTTGTCATAAGTGTATTTATTAACATAACTTTGGAACACTTAACAGAAGCCACAACGGTATGGATTATAAAAATGATAAGAATATTTATTCCTTCTAGGGACTGAAAAACCTCTGAGTGAAAGAATGGCTAAAATAAACTTATGTAAGTATGCTATAAGATTTCCTCTTTTGTAATTTTTAAATAGAATATTAAATAACATTTGTTTTATTATAGCACTCAATTGCAATTTAAAACAAAAATTCCCCCTTTGAGATTTCTTAAATTTGATTGATTTTTTTATTCTAAATTTATTTCATAAATATTTAACATTTATTTATAAACATACCAGAAAAACTGATATTTATTCTGCTCATGTTTTGAATATAGAGCTACTTATTTTAAAGTACACAGGTAAATAACTACATTCATTTCCAGATCAAATTATGTTTCACTTTAATTACAAATGATATTGAAAAAGGTATACATTTTCTGTACAGATTTTACACAAATTTCACTTTAAATTCAAAACCTTTAAAATTATTTTATATATTTTGTACAATATTAATACTCTGTTCACCAATCTGGTATAAATTTGTGTACAAAGGGATGGAGATTGGTTTTATTTCATACACCCCAAAATTAAATTATTTAAAAAGATTTTGTTGGATAATATTTGCAGATCACACTATAAAAATAAGCATCATATATGTTTCATTTTAACTGGCTGAATGAGAAGTAAATACTGGCTGAATGTTACACAAGATTTGCTAGGAGACCAGTCGTTTTGTGATGTCACAGCTACCCAGGTTGAGAACCATTGTGAAGGCATAGCAGTTTATCTGTGCAGCCTGCCAAAGCAGCATTTGAAACTGTAGTGATCAAAATCATGCAGATTAGAAAAGTAGTTGTAGAAATAGTTATTTCAGATGACACATGTTTCTTCAGAAATTCAAGATGTGTCTCATATAAATGGACCAAATGGTTCAGGAAACTCTGGTAGATATCTATTTTGTGAACAAACATTCTCTGGGGATTTGGACTTGAGGTCTATAATTGAAGAAAATGCTTTTCAGAATTTGTCTGAAGAATCCTTGATTAAAAGGCAATGTAACGCACATTGTGTTTCTGAACCAGATGAAGATAATGATTTTCGTTGTCTCACATTTCCAAGAAAACTCTGGAAAATGGCTGGGAGTGATGAATTTAAATCCATCTGGTTGGATGATAATGGAACTTCCATAGTGATTGATGAAGGTGTCTTTAAGAAGGACCTTTTTGGAAAGAAAGGCCCCTTTCAGAATATTTGAACCTGGAAGAATGAAAAGTAAATTACACAGCTTAAATTTTATGGGTTTAGTAAATTGAGGCAGAATTTTCAAAGATCAGCTTGTCTAGCCGACTTGCTGGCAGAAGAAAAAGAAGTCTCTGTTTTAAGCAAGGTATTCAAAAATTTTAGTTACCACTTGGTAACTAATATATAAAATTTTATTTTGTTCATCAATCTATGGTAATATAAATGTAAATTTAGATTTTGAAAATTGTATAAAAGTACTAAGGCTAAAATCCATTATTTTCTCTAAAAAATGAGGACAGTGCCTTAAGTATTCAAGATTATGAGAAACTTTCCTTGCAACAATGAATCTTAACAGAAATCTAAATAAAGATATTAAAGCTGCTTTCGAAAAGTGGCTTTCACCGTTACTGCAAATGCTAACTTCTTATATTTGATGACTATACTATTTAAATATGTATTTTCCAAATACGGAACTTCAAAATATCGTTAGTAATGTTCATAATTTGATGATATTATCTTTGCATAGCAAACGTAATATCTGAGGTTTTATATGTTAGGCTTAATGTAGTCTTTTATTTTGATTTAAAGTATTACTAAAATGTTTTTCCTTTGATTGTAGCTGCAGTTCTATCATAATCCAAATTTTAAATGAGGCTGTCCCCAGCTTTTAGTGAGAATAAAAAGAAGACTTGGGATTAAAAATGCCTGTCTGGTATTTTCATTGGCTGAAGATTTCAACAAGAAACACTTTAAAGCAGTGGGTATTGTGGATTATCATAATTCTGGTTTTGTGTCTGACACTACTGGAGAAAGTGCATTTTTACCTTCTGCAAATTTAAACATCCCTCTAATAAGAAAGCACTCTGCTAGCCACATATTTGGTGATACAAATACCCCGATCATATATGATATTCCTCCTCCATCATCAATGTCAGTTAGACCACCAGAGCAAATTGCAGTGGATCAACGTGCTATTTTAAATCATTTGACCACTGTCCATGGGCACTCTCAAAACAGCTAAACTGAAGCAAATGGCTGTGTTGTGAACTTCATTACAACAACAATTTCTACTTCTCAGTACAGCATCTTGTCTCCCATAAAGAACAATTATTTTGGACTGACGTTGGAGCCTTCTATATTTCCAAATGTATATCACAACATATATGCCAATGAAGGTCGTTTTTCTAAACTTCAACCAGGGAGCAACCCACGATTTCCAGTGCCAGTGATAGCTGATACATCAGCTTCCTCTCTTTCACGGCAAACTCATCAGCCATCTTCAGATTATGAACGTCATCCTAATCACAACTGATCTACCAGAGGACTACCAGATTATGCAGGATAACAAAGATTAAAATTGATGTTGTGAAATGTCCACAAATATCTGCAATTTTCTCATTTGAACAATAAACATAGGTGTGTACGTGTATTTTCCTTATTTTTTTTAAATAGAGTTAAGAGTTAAATGGCAGACTAAGTTACCATTTAAAGAAAATAGGGACATTTGATTGATATGATCATTTGATCGAACAAAATGGGAGTAAATTTAAATAATTTCTTGTAAGGAAGAAAAGAAAATGGAAGAAATTTTAAAAAGACTAAAACATGGAGAGGAGAAAAGTACTAAGTGGTTTCTGGTTCATCCTGGAAAGTATTAAATATGTTAAGTTAGGAAAGGTTGGAACAGGAGTTAAATGCAGGAACCGGCCCAGGGATATCATGGTCTCTATTATGCCATCACTGGAATCAGAAAGGTCACATGATGTAGTCTCAGATGGCACATTCAGCATTTGGTAGAATTTAAGAAGTAATTATATCTGTGGTCTTCTTTGTGCTGTTCTCAAATCATTCCAATTGCTTTAATTTCCTGTCCTCAAGAGTCTACACTATATTTTCTAGTCAGTACTTTATGTTGCTTTTATGTTCCAGCCAAAGACAAACTTACATCCTCAGGGTGGCACTTAATGCCTTTCCAACTCTAAGTCCACAAACTCAACTTAGTTTAGTCATTTCTTATAAATCTGGCATCTGACTACCTTGGCATATCTTTATGTTTAACTGTATCTGGAGACACATCCAGACAAATGCTTGTCAACTATGTTAGCTGCAACCTCACCACTTTTGCTCCAGCTCATTCTTGGACTTTGTGTATCCTCCTTTTACCTACTTAGAGTTTCCCAGTCTCAGCACAGAAATCACCTCCTCCAGATGTTTTCTGTCTAATCCCCTTTTCTTTTCTAACTTGGATACCAGAACAGTAAGCACAGCATATGCCACAGGATGCATTTTAGTATTCAGTGAATGAAAAATATATGTTGACTTTAAGCATAATCTACTTTCGTGAAACAACAAAACTCTCTTGGTTTTGAAACTATTTCGTTATGGTCTTTACTCTTCACCACAAACTAGCTCTTTTCATAGCCCAAGGACTAGTCACACAAGACAGATAGTGGAGGTAGGTACAGGAGACATAGTATTATTTTCTTCTTTATTCATGCCTCCAGAGGCCTAAAGCATTCGATTCTCATTTGCTTAATTTTTTGCTGTCTCTTCATCACCCTCCCACCCCAAAATCGCTGATTCTCTTCCCAATACCAATAACTATACTGACTTCTATTTAATTTACTTCTTAGAACCAGAGTTTTGTCCAGAAGAGACAGTGCCATTGCAAACATTTAATGTAGGTTTATACACCCCACAAATCTTGTGCCCATTGTAACATTCACACAGGAAGTAATTATGAGGTACTTGCCCCTTGGTTGGGGAGGTTCTATTCAGTAACCAAATTGCATTCTAAAATGTGTGGAATAGAAGGAGTGTGGTAGAATTAAAAATTTGTCCAACTGCAAGAATACCAAATTTCTGCAGTATTAAGAAATATAAAATAGTCATGGAAGTCTTTGATTATTTCCCATTAATTTAAAATAAAGGTGAACCAATTTCAGAATGTGAAATGCCCTCAAATGCTGGAAAAATTGTATGCATGATCAGGGATCCTAAGGCTTCTGCTCACAATCATGCAGCCAGTGTCACCTGATAAGATTGGAATGGCAAAATTGTGTCCTGAGAATATGTCACCAGTTTTGAAGAAAGACTTTGATAATCTGGAGAATGGGCAAATTGGCCAGGGTAAACTCTAGCAACATTCCACCAATATGACCTTTACCGAGGGAAGAAAAGAGCCCACTTGCAGATGGAGAACTGTGTCTGAACAGCAGTGGTTGTTCCTACAACAGAAACATCAAGCTTTTAATTTGTCAGCTCAACTCTGATGGTGGCTATGTTGTTGCTTATATTAGCTGTCTGGGGTTCAGATGGGCTGGTTCAGCAGCTTGTTTCCAGCTCTCTTATCAGAGAGTGGGTATTACCGTGATCATCTTAACAAGGTTGTATACTGATAAGTCAAAAGCTAGTTTACTTTCAAAATTAAATATCCTAAAGAAGAATACTGTTTGTTTCTCCATGTGTAGTTTTCTACCTGGGAAAATCTAGACTATTGGCAGAAGTACAAAAGTTGTCTGGTTCTTTGAAAACCATACTCTGAGCACTGCCCACTGAATTCTTCCCACTAAATACTACATATATGTGTACCACTGTGAGTGTGTGTGAAGAAGGATTGTTAAGCTGTAACTAAGTTTGTCTAAGTTGAGTCATCAATGAATTACTCCTCTGCATCTTGCAGAATCTCTGTGAATTAAGAATTTCATTGATCCACCAGATTTTCTTCCGATCAGGGAGAGGTAGATTATATATCTCCCAGTACACTAATTGTTACCTTTTCATTGAATCCCGAGGAGATGCGAGGATCAAGCCACTGAACCCTTGAATTGGAATTAGGCATATACATTCTCCAGTCCCCAGAGCCCAGCACAGTTCTGTGTCTACTTTTAATTTAAGCTTATATCCAATTTTTTTTCTTTTAATTCTCATTGTTGACACAACTTATTTTGGCTTTGAACACCCGTTGACTAATTTATAGAGCCTGAATCACTGGCTTATTCCCGTTCACCTAGATATTGTGATAACCTTTCTGTCCTAAGACTACCTGCAATAGAGTGAGCGTAGTCATCATTTTGAAAGCAGTCCTCAGTCCTAATAATACAGAACCTTTACACTTCTTTGCCCAACACTTGAGCAAGACTGTTGTGGATCTCATGGATTTTCCTCACATCTCCTATTGCAACCGTGAGAAAACACCACATTGTTATCCAAAATCAAGTCTTTGTCAGTATTGCATTCCCATTGCAAAACAGTTAGTAATTGTAGGAGTTCTGAGATTTTATCATGCTGACAGTTTTAGCAACCTAACATGTTTTTTAAATACAGATGCTGTCGGGGAGATGAGACCATCAGTCAGAGACAGTGAACTTTATAAATCACAGCAAGAGCAGCCAGTTTTAAATTTGTATCCATTCCCTAATCTCAGATGAATACACAGAAAGAAATTTTGATGCCTACAGAAGCAGTGGGCTTTTAACAAGAAGAAAGCATAGGGCATGGTTAAACACTAATTTTATTAATATCTTTATGTATAATTTATTAGAATTACTTATTTATTTGTAACTTTACCTAGAATAAGTATGTCATGACTCAAGTTTACTTGCTGCAAAAACAGTCATGGGAAATGACATGGGAAAAATGACCATTGACTTTACATTTTTCCTTCCGCTTTTATTGAAATATAATTGGCATAAACCATTGTGTAAGTTTAGGTGCACAGGACAGTGATTTGAATTACAAGTGTCATAAAATAAATCTCATAGCAACTTTTGGGAGAATTCATTATCTCATTTAGATAAAATATTAAAGAATTACTATTTGTCTTTTGCTTGTGATGAGAAACTTTACGGTCTACTATCGTAACAACATTCATATAGAACATAAAGCAGTATTAATTGTAATTTTCATGTTACTACGGGGAATCCCTAGAACACGTTTATTTACGGCTGGAGGTTTGTAACTTTTGAGTGCATTAATCAAATTCTCTTTTCCCAAACCCTGCCTCTGTTAACGACAAATATATTTTTTTTCCTATAACTATGTTTTTTTGTTTTTGAAGTGCTCTTCAATCTATTAACTGTGTTAGTTTCTCTTACACAACTAACTGCTCTTTTTAATACATTTCAAATTGATCACCAGAATATATCTAGGTATGATATGTTGCTATTTAAAGATATTTCATAGTTATTGACTATTCCCCATACCGTACATTTATTGTACCTGACTCATTTAATTTGCAACTAGAAAATTTTCTCTCTTAATTTTTCTCAACCTTTTCTTTTCTTCACCCCATTACCATCCTTCTTGTGAACAACCTGTTTCTTTGTATATCTATATCTCATTTTCTGTTTTGTTTTGTTCATTTATTTTAAATTCAAAATATGAATAAAGCAATTCTGCATTTGTCATTCACTTTCTGACTTATTTCACTTAGCATTTTACCTTCTTGGTCTACCCATTCCCCGCACATTACAAGAAATTATTCTTTTTAGAGCTGAGTAATAACCCATTGTATCTTTTTTGTGTGTGTGTGTGTGTATATATATATATATATATATATATATATATATATATATATACACAGATCATATATATATATATACAGATCATATATATATATATACTGGGTGTGTATTTATATTTATAAATATAGATAAATCTCTAGTTAAGATGGGTAGATATATATACTATAAACATGCATCTTCATTATCCATTATTTATTAATGAGAAATTAATTTGCTTCTATATCCTGTCTATTGTGAATTATGCTGCAGTGAATATAGGGTTGAAGTTACCTTTTCTAGTTAGTGTTTTTATTTTTTTGGAAAAAGTATCCACATATGGAAATGTTGGATTATATTTCATTTTTAATTTTTAGATAAAGCTCCTTGTTTTTGTCCACAGTGGCAGCACATAATTACATACACTCCAGCAGTGCATCAGGGTTGTTTTTCTTACATCCTTACTAACACTTATGTTTGTTATCTTTTTGATTATAGTCATTCTGACAGGACTGACATAAAATCTCTTTGTGTTTTGGACTTGCATTTTTCTGATGGTTAGTGATGTTGATCGGTTTCACGTGCCTCTTGGTTACCTTTCCCCCACTGTATATTCATTTTTTGTAATGGGCTAAATGACCATAACTGATTTCATTTTCAGGTATTCTTTGTGTTCCATTATTCTGTTTGTTCTGTGTCACTACCATATTCTTTTTATTACTGTAGATTTGTATTATATTTTAAAATCAGGGACAGTGAAACATCCTCTTTGTTCTTTTTCAAAGTTGTGTTTTCAGTTTGTTTATTTTCTTTTATTTCTTATTTTTAGTGATTTCAACTCTTTTGTGTTTACATTTATATTTTAAAATTATTTATTGTAAGTGTCTGAAAATGCCCTTGCTTTTTGATAGGCACTGAATTTAATTTGTGTAATTTCTTGGCCAATACTGTCATTTAAAGAATATTTTTTACTCATATATGAACACAATATATCTTTTATCTGTTTGCATTATTTTCAATTTCTTTTATAAATATTTTATAGTTTTCTGAGTACAGGTCTTTTACCTCTTTGGTTGGAAAAATTTCTTGATTTTTTTTGTTTTGTAATGCAACTGTAAATGAGACAGTTCCCTCACTTTCTCTATATGTTAGCCTGTTGTTAGTGTGTAGAAATGCAAGATTTCTGTATGTTAATTTTACATTCTGAAATTTTACCTAATGCATTGATAAGCCCTAGTAGATTTGTGGCACCATTATTAGGATTTCTTTTAAAGTATGTCATCTGCAAACAGATTCTTTTACTCATTTTCTGAAATAGGTATATTTTATTTACTTTTATTTTGGAGAGCTATGTCAAGAATTTCCAATACTATACTGAATAAAAGAGGTAAGAGTGATCATTCTTGTCTTCTTCCTGCTCTTATTGGAGATGCTTTCAGCTTTTAATCAGTGAGTGCCATGTTAGCTGAGTTCATGTCATATATGACTTTAACTCTGTTGAGTTATATTTCCTCATGCCCACTTTGAGGAGAAATATATTCATAAATAGATACTGAATTTGTCAAAATATTTTATGACTCTATTGATCAACCATATAATTATGATTCTTCAATTTGTTAGTGTGGTGTATCTTACTGATTAGTTTGTGTGTATTGAATCTGTTTTGCATCCCTGGAATAAAATAGACAATCATATTGTATAATCTTCTTAATGTGTTGTTTGATTTGCTAACAATTTAGTGATGATTTTTGCATCTATGCTTATCAGTAATATTTAACCTATAATTTTTGAGGTATTTTTTCCAGTTTTAGTAGTAGTGTGATACAGAAATGTGGGGTAGGAAGCCTCCCTTCCTCTAGAAAATTTGGAATACTCTGAGAAGTATAGGTGATAGCTCTTCTCTAAATGTTTGGCGGAAATCACCTGTGAAGCTGACTAGGCCTGGAATTTTGTTTCTTGGGAGATTTTGTTTAATTACTTATTCAATTTCATTAGTGATAATCTGTTCATGTTTTCTTTCTCATTCCATTCTGGAGATTAAGTCTTTCTAAGAAATTGTCCATTTCTTCTAGGGATTCCATTTTATTGGCATATAATTTGTTGTATTTGATGCTTTGTATTTCTTTGATATAAGCTGTAACTTAATATTTATTCCTGAGCTTATTAATCTGTACTCTCTTCATTGCTCATTTGTCTCGTTAAATTTTATCAACTTTATTTATCACTCAAATGCAATTATTTAGTTTGATTAAATGTTTCTATTTTAATCTTTATTTTATATCATTATGTTCTGTCCTTTCAGCTGTCTTTCCTTCTACTAACAAGTTTGTTTATTATTTTGTTACAACGTTTGGTTGTAAGAATATGTTATAAGAGAGAGATGTTTCTTATTTGTATAAGTGGGATTATTTTGCTATAAGCGTCCCTATTAATACTGCTTTTGATGTACCCCATGGATTTGGTATTTGTTGTCATTTTTCTTTATATATTTTTCCTTTGATTTATACAGCAAACCATTTGTTGTAAATATTGTATGATTTATCCTCCACACTATAGTATTTTTCTCAGGTTTTTTCTTTTAGTAAATTTCTATTCTCATAAAATCCATAACTTTCTTCACAAAATAAAGAGAAAAATAATAAAACTTATAAAAACATCTGAAAGACCCAAATTTTCTAAAACTATTTTGAAAAATGAAAAAAGCTTTGTGTATTACCGTCTCTGATTTTATAACACACTACAAAGCTACAGTAATCAATACATCAATATATGGCACTTAGAGAAACACATAGAGCATTGGAACAAAATAAATAGTTGTTAAATAAACCCACACACATATGGTCAATGAGTCTACAATGAAGGAGGCAAGAGTATACAATGGAGAAAAGGCAGTCTCTTCAAGAAGTAATTCTGAGAAACTGGACAGTACATGTAAAAGTAAGATGTAAGAGCACTTCCATCCATAGTATAAAAAATGAGATAAAAATGGATTAATTCCCTTAATGTAAAGCCTGAAACTATACAATTTCTGACCAAGAACAGGAACAGAACTGAATTTGAGATAAATCATAAGAATGTTTATTTTTGATTTGTCTCCCAATTAAACAAAAAAGGAAAACTAACATTTACAGTTTTACTTTACTAAGGAAAAAAGAGGTACTCTATGATACAGGGATTCTACTTCTTGTATAAGTGTGAAGTGCAAAACCTTCTGCAGAGCAAAGGAAACCTTCAACAAGATATATGATATCAGACAGAATAGAAGGAAAAATTTCAGACAATGTGACCAACAAGATGTTAATATCCATAATATATATATAGCATATTAGATTCAATATTTAAAAAGCAAAGACCCCAACTTAAAACAGTTGAAGGATCTTCATGGAAATTTTTCAAAAACCGAGATGTGGATGATATTCATGCACATAAAAAGTAACATAACGTTGCTAATAATTAGGAAATCATAAATCAAAACCAGAAAGAAATATAATCTCACAGCAACCAAAATGGCTATTAACAAAATGTCTACAAATGACAAACATTAATAAGAATGTAGATAAGGGGGGACAAATATACACTGCTGGTGGAAATATAAATTGATGCACCCACTGTTATAAAAGTGTGGACAGTGCTCAGAAAACTAGAAATAGAAGCATTATATATTGCAGCAATTCCAGTTCTGGGTATAAATCTGAAAAAAATAGAAAACATTGACTTAAAGGATATATTACACACAATGTTCATCATCATTTATAGTAGCCAAGGAGAGAAGCACAACTCAACTGCCCATCAATAGATGATTGGCTGAAGTTGATGTGAGATATAGATAACATAATAAATTCTTAGTCATTGTCATATCAAAAAATAAAATTCTGCCATTTGGAAAAATGTGACTGGACCCAGAGAGTGTTGAACATAGGAAAATAACTCATACAGGGAAAAACAACCTATGTTGTCACTTAAATGAGGAAAATAAAGATATAATAGAAATAATCATAAAAAAACAGAAACAGAATCACATATATATGTGTAGTGTACCAAGTAGTGTTTTCCTGTGGGGACAGGGAAGAAGGATGAAGAAGACAGAAATGTGCAAGCTACTAGTAGTAAATTAGAGAACCAAAAGGGCTATATTTACAACACAGAGAAATATATTAATAATTTAAATGATTTTAAAGAGATTATAAGCATATATGATAGTAAAATGTGCATGTAGGTGGGAAAAACATTGAAGAAAAGAACCCAGAAAAATCAAATATTTTGTAGTACTCTGATATTAAGGGAGGTGATTTGTTCACTTACTTTAGTGTTCCTATAATGCCCTTAGTAGAATTTAAGCTTTTATTTTAAAAAGTATATACTTTTTATATTGACAGTAGTTTAAACTATTTTTGTCTCTCCCCTTACATCTACAGTCAGTAAAACTTTCACATCCCAACAAAAATAACTACAACACAAAACAATACTCCAGAACGCGTGTGAATGGGTGAAGTTTGGTGGACTAAAACACACAAAAGAGGCTGAATTGAGGGAAGAGCAGATTTGGTGTCTGCTACCAAGGCCCCCTGACTAGGATATCTGAGTCCACTATTTCAGAGAACCCAGTAGAAACAGGGTCTCAGTGGTTCACACAGATTCGGCCACCAACTGCACCAGTACTTATGGTCAAATATAACTAGGAAGGAGCCACAATGGAGACAGAATTTCCATCTTTCAGACACTCAGACATTCATGACTCTGTAACTACTCTCCATTCACAGTGGTGGACACAAGTTACCTTGCAACACTGGACATTGCAAAGTCACTTGCCTGATTCCAAATACCGACCTGTCTTTACAACTTTCTTCAATGTGTACACTGATTATCAAGGGATAACATTTAAAAGGAAGGGTTTGCCATCCCAGTGACAACAGTGGCATTAACTACCAGAGAAGTCTAAGAAGTGACAATGAAAGCACATCTTTTATCCAGACAGTAGCGACTGGAAAGTGCCATTTTGAAATACTATCAGAGGTAGCTCAGGTAAGTAAAACCAAAAATTTTGCAATATTGCAAACTACCAGAAAACAGAAGCAAGGACTCCAACTCCCAATCTTTTATTTAGTGTTATCAGAGCAATAATTTATCAAGATCATGACCAATCACAGTAACATTATAGGGCACTCACACACACAGATACACAGACACAGACACCGCCACTGACACAGACACACACGCACACGCACCTGCACATACACACACACACACAATGTCAACCCTGCAGCAAACAAACTTAAAGTCATGGTATATTGCCATATAACTAATAGAGAATCCAAATAGGTGTCATACAGAATCTCAATACATAAAACAAAACTCAGATAGCAGTTTAGTGAGTTTAGGAATAAATTAAATGCTGATAAGCAATACATTACCAAAGAGACTGAAACTATAAAATAACCAAATATTGTTGGTGGACCAGGAGAACTTAATAAATGAGATGAAGAATGCAATAGAATGCATTAGAAGTAGACTGTCTTTGTGGAATTGATTAGCAAACTCACAAATGCAAAACTAGAAATGATAGGGAGGGCAGAGATACAAGATATTAACAAGTGAGGAAATTAAATAATAGCCATCAGACTTCCTCAGGAAATTCACATTAGAGTGGAATCCTGGAGGGAGAAGAAATTTAGAAGACAGCTGATGGTGTATTTAAAATGTAATAGATGATAACTTCCTGAACCTGTGTAAGGAACTGATATAAAAGTCCGTGAGCCAACAAGACACCAATAACTTAAAGACGAAGGGATCTCTTTCGAGATACGTCATATGCAAATTGTGAATTCAATGACAGAGTAAAATTTTAAAGGCAGCAACAAAAATTATAATAATTTACAGAAGAACCCCCATTAGGCTATCGGCAGATAACTGTGCAGAGAACACAGGCCACAGGTAAATAAACTGACATTTTCAAACTACTCAAAAAAGAAATCACTCACCCAATAATACTTACACAGTTATCACTTAGATATAAAGTGAAAATAAAGAATTTACCAGACAAACATAACCTGAATGAGATGAAAAAATCAAACCGTGTCACCTTATAAGAGGTGTAGAAAAGACATCTTCTAAGAAATATAAAATGGCAAACATATGCTAAACATTGACCAAAATGCTAGGGAGAAACCACGAGAAATTTGTAACTGTTTCTTTGGGAATGTTTTTAAATGCTACTATACTATATTGATTAAAGAGTGAAAAATGTGAAATCAGGGGAAATAAATATAGAAACATCAATCTGTTAAGATGTTCACAAGAGTAAAAGAAATAATTTGAAACAGTAATCATAAAAGGTAAAGAGTAAAAATAAAATAATATTAAAGGAAGATGCTATCAGCAGAAAAAGCACTAAATTATACATGAGATGTTTTCATTTTAATTGAAGTAAAGTAGATGTAATATATTGTGTAATTTCAGATGTACAGCATAGTTATACTAACCACTTTGTAGATTATATTTCACTATGAATTATTACACTAATTGCAACATACAATTATTTTAAGCTATTGTGTATAATTTCCTGATCTATAAAGTTTATCCTTGTTGCTTCTCTCCTTTATGTATGCTACATTTTATCTCTCAATGTCCTACCAATAAATTTTCTTTCCCTTCCTTTTTGGTAAACATAAATATTTTCCTATAACTTTGAGTCTGCTAAAGTCTTGTCTATCTAATCTCTTTACCCCTCCATTATGTCTCTATCTACCTATCTATCTCTCTATCTATCTATCCATCTATCTATCTATCTATCATGAATGTATGTATCTATCCTTCTATCTATCTACTTATCTGTCATCTATCAGTAGATAGCTATAGATAGATGTACACAGATATTTGTTAGTCTTTATATTCCACATATAAATTATATTATATACTTCTGTCTTTGTCTAAATCACTTCACTAAGCATAATATTTACTAAGTCTATTCATGATGCTGAAATTGCAATGTGTTATACTTTTTCATGGCTGAGTAATATTCAATTTCATATTTATAGAAACATCATTTCTTTTTAAGTCCATAGTCTTCTGTGGATTCTTGGATTGCTTCCCTGTGTTACATATTATAAACAGTGCTGTTGTGAACTTAGGTCCTTCTCAATTTAGGGCGTTTTCCCCAGATTTTTCCTTGGAGAGTTATTACTGGTTCAAGTGGTAGTTAACTTTTTATTTTTAAACAAATCTGAATACTGTTTTCCATAGAAATTGCACCAATTTACATTCCTACCAAGAGTATACAAGAGATTTCTTACCTCCACATCATCTCGAACACTTTCTATTTAAAGACTTTTTGATAATAGCCTTTTGAGCAGTGTGAAGTGATACCTCATTGTGGTTTTGATTTGCAATTACCTAATTAGTAATGTTGAGCAATTTTATCATTTCCCTCTTACTCATCTGTATGTTTTCTTTGGAAAAATATTAACTCAGGTACTCTACTCTTGTTTTTGATTGGGTTTTTGGTTTTCACATTGAGTTGCTTAACCTAAATCCATCTTACGTCTATTAACATACATTTACTAACCCCTGGTCACTTGCATTGTTTGCCAATATGTTCTCCAATTACACAGGCAGTGTTTTCTTTTCATTGATAGTGTCCTTTGCTGTGCAGAAATTTTCAAGTTTGTTTAGGTCCCACTTGCTTATGTTTGCTTTTATTTCTTTTGCCTTAAGAGACTGATATAAGAAAATATTACTATGATATATACTCAATATTGTATCACCTATATTCCCCTCTTGCAGTTTTATAGTATCAGGTCTTTCATTTAGGCCCTTAATAAACTTGGTGTTTATTTTTGTATATGATGTCAGGGAATGCTCTCATTTCACTGTTTTACATGTAGATGTCCAACTTTCCCAACACCATCCATTGACGAGACTGTCTTTTCTCCATTGTGTACTCTTGCCTATTTTATCATAGATTCATTGCTCATAGGTGTGTGGAATAATTTCTAGGCTGTCTATCTGGTTTTCTTGATTATATCTCTGTGCCAATGCCATGCTGTTTTTATTACTGTAGGTATCTAGTATCGTAAGGTATCTGGGAGTGTTATACCTCCAGATTTGTTGTTTTTTCTCAAGATCAGATTGGCAAATTTTAATGGTTTCATGTAAAACTTAGATTTATTTATTTTCTGGTTCTGTGGAAAATACTACAGCTTTGTAACATGAATTGCTTTAAATCTGTAGGTTTCTCTGTGTAGTATGGCCATGTTAGCAATGTTAACTCTTTCAATCCAAGAGCCCAACACATCTTTCCATTTCTTTAAATCATTTTTAATTTCTTTGTCAATGTTTTATAATTTTCATTGTGTAGATCTTCCACATAAGCGGTTACATTTATTCCAAGATTTTCAGGGAATGGTATTTTAAATATTTTTGCTACCAAAGTCCATTTTATGGTATGTCATGATTAATGTGTTGAAATGCAAGAGACTTCTTTACATAAATCTTGTACCCTGCTCCCTTGAGAAAATTATTTATAGTTCATAATAGTCAATGTGGAGCCCTTAGGAGTCTCTGTATAGATATTTATGCCAGCAGTACTGGTGACAGTTTTGGGTCTTTCTTTCCATTTTGTGTTTCTTTTACATCTTTTTTCTTCCTTTTCCTTTCTTGTATTACTATTGAACAGAAGTGGTGAGAGTAGGAATCCATGATTTTTTCCCGAATTTAATAAGAAGGCTTTCAGCCTATCTGCTGAGTATTATAAATTGTTATAAATGGCCTTTTGTATGTTGAGAGAGTATTATAATTTGTTATAAAAGGCTTTTAGTATGTTGAGAGATGTTCCCATCAGAACTTTCAAGAGAGTTCTGATGTTGAATGTATGTTGAATTTTCTCAAATGCTTTTTCTCTGTTTATTGACATGGTCTTGTGAATTTTGTCCTTCCTTTATTAGACATGTGTCATGGAGATTGACTTTTGTATGTTGAACCTTTCTAGTGACTCTGGAAAGAATCCAACAGATCATCATCTATAATACTTTGTATGTATTGCTGAATTAATTTGTCAATGTTTTTCGAGGATATTTCAAAGTATATTCAGCAAGGATATTGGATTTTCATTTTTTTTTTTTTTTTTTTGGTATTGTCTTTGACTGGTTTTGTTATGGGTAATGGTGGCCTCATAGAATAACGTTGGGAATATTCCCTCTTCCTTCATTTTTTAAAATAGTTGGGGGAAAGAGGTTTTAGGGAATGCATCCAGGCATTTTGTTCAAGGGGAGCTTTAAAATTATAGAATTTATTTAACTTATACTGATTGCTCTTTTCTAGTTCTCCATATTCTCTTTATTCAGTGTTGGCAGAATGTATGTTTCTAGAAATTTGTCCATTTTTTTAGGTTGTCCAATTGTTTTTCATGTAACAGCTCATAGTGCTTTCATAATCTTTTTGTATTTCTGTAATATCAGATGTTATTTCTACTGTTCCATTTATTATTTTGTTTGGGTCCGCTCTCTGTATTTTTTCATAAGCCTGTCTAAATGCTTATCAATTTGTTAATATTTTTAAGAAAAATTAAAGCTGTTGATTTTACATATGTAATTTATTTTTCAACTTGTATTTTATTTATTTTCAACCTAATCATTAAATATTTCTCATTCTACTGCCTTTGGGTTTTGTTTGTTCTTATTTCTTGTTGTTTTGGGTGGTATGCTGCGTCCTTTGTATGAGGTTTTTCTTGTTCCTTGTGGAAGGCTTGATTTGTTCTCAACTTCCCACACATCTTTGTCTTTGCTGCATCCCATATGTTTTATGAAGCTGTGATTTCATCATAATTTGTCTCCAGGTATGATTTTATTACATCTTTGATTTCATCATTGACCTTGTTTTATTTTATTTTTTAAAGTATGTGGTTTGACTTCATATTTGTGCTTTTCCTATCCTTCTTTCTAGAGTTGATGCATAGTTTCATAATTTTGTGTATCGGAAACTACTTGCTGTAATCTATATTCGCTTAAGTTTCCTGAGTCTCATTTCATGACATAATATGTGGTGAATTCCTCAGATAATACCCTGTTCACACTGGAAAAGCTTATGTGTTCTAATTTTCTGATGCAGTGTCCAAAAGCTCAGTTAGGTTCAAATGATCTAATATGCTATTAAGACCTCTGTTTCCTTACAGATATTCTTTCTGGATGATCTAGCCATCAGTATACTGAGGTGTTAAACTCATCTACTATTATTGTTTTATTATGAATTAATTCCTTCATGTCTACTAAAATTTCTTTTTATACTTAGGATCTATGGTGTTGGGTCAATATATAATTTAATGAGTGTAATACCCTATTTTTTTATTGATCTCTTTTTCTTTATATAATCTCATGTTTCTTTCATTTTGGCCCTTATTTTAAAATGTATTTCCTATGAGTTGAGCATTGCAATCTGCACTTTCTTGTCATTTCCAGGGAATATCGTTTCCATTTATTTCCAGACTATGTTTATCTTCCACCATAAAAAGAAACTTTGGGGTGGAGGAAATGATGTTGGAGTAGAAGGACGCTCGTAGCTCACCATTCCCACAATTGCACAAAGGGTCACATCCACAGACCCACTCAGCTAATCAGAAAACCTTCAGAACACTGACAGAGCATTGTCCTCTTCAATAGATAAAGATGTGAAATATCTGGTAGGAGAAAAGGAAGAAAGAAAGAAGAAAAGGCAAAACAGAGTGGGACAGGTCCCATGGGGTGGGAGCAGCAAATAAGGATCGGTGCTCATTCAGTGTGTCTCCCCTCTCCAACTAAGAGGTCGGCAGGACGGAGGGGGAGCCTCCAAGGCTTGGACCTGTACAAATTATAAGTTGACTTACAGATCTTTGTTAAACAGGAACAGAATATCTCTGTGACACCCAGTTGAAGAGGCAGCCCAGATGCAGGGGGCAGGGCCATGCTTCCCTATCTGGGTGGTAGATGCAGATGGCTTCACTGTGGCAGCCTGGGGGATTGGAGTGGGCTTTGTACCATGGCTGTGAGTGAACAGGGCAGAACAACACAGGCCCTCCATAAAACAACAGGGCAGATGTGCCCTGTGGGGGAAATGTTGAATTTCACATCTCTGAAAATCCACAAAAGTTTCTAGGTAAAGAGAGCTGGGGCTCAGACACAGCCACCACACCTTCAGGTGCTTTACACCCAAGTGGCAGTGGGGGCAAAACCTGCATCTACACCTAAGGACTTAGCAGATTCAAGGGCCAGATGGAGACTTGTCTACAGCATGATGCAGATAGGATCCTACTGCCCTGGTTCCTCAGAGAATTTGTCCACCAAGACAAACAAGGAGATGGATTTTGGCCCAGACCAGGGACAGGGCTGTTCCTCAGTCTTCCCTGAGTCCACTTCCGGTGTGCCAACCCAAGGCAGAGCGTACAGTGGCACAGAGCATAGAGTGATTGGCACACTGATGGGGTGGATTCCCCCCCACATTTTGGGCTGGAATACAGCCCCTGACCATGTTGGTGGGAGAGGGCATGATGCCCAATCCTGCCTGGTTAGTCTGCAACATCTAACTGCAGCACCAGGCAGGGCAGTGACAAGCCAGCCCAGAGTAAATAGAGCTGCACCTGAACCAGTGTTGGATGTAGGAGCGATCAGCTTGCTGACATGCCCTGGGAGCAGCACAGATGAGGGCTCCAATGGAGGGCCTCTGGAAACAGGAAGATGAGCTTCCAAAACCAGATGAATAAAGAAACACTTCACATTAAAATACAGAGTTTACAGGAGGACACTGACCACTCCATTGTTTTAATCAGTTTTTACCTGTTCCATTTTCTATTACACACTTAATTTTTACTTCTTAGGCAATTATACATACCCCCATTTTAATGCCTTTTAAATTTTTTAAAATATTTTTATTATTATTAACTGTCAAAACGCTGCTTCAAATTGCTTTTCTAGTTTTCATTATAAAATGTCTTGAAACCTTTATTTATCACTTCTGTAAAATTCTTTATCTCTCTCTTTCTTTTTTCTCTTTTACAAGTTGCATTACTTCATAGGCATTAGGTTGATAAACTCAATTAGGATGACAGTACATAACTGAAACACTATAAACCTCAGTGCCAGAGATGTAGGAGCAAGATGAAGAAGCAGAGAAACCATTCCCAATTAAAAGAATGAGAGGAATCCCCTGAAAGAATGATCAGTGAAATAGACATCAATATCATACTAGATCAAGATTTCAAAAAAGGAGTGATCAAATTACTGAAGGAAATAAAAGAGATAGCGTTTAGAGATATAAAATATGTCAAAAATGAAATGGAAGCTATAAAGAAGAGACAAGAAGTATAGGTAAACACGTTGAATGAGATCAGGAATGATCTAAAGGTGTAGCAAAGCTCACTAGATAACACAGAAGTACGAATAAGTGACTTAGAAGACAGGAAAATAGAAACATCCAATCAGAAGAGCTACAGGAGAAACAATGAGAAACAAATGAAAAAAACAAAAGGGATCTATGGGATAATAGAAAGAATGCAAACCTTGGCATGATAGAAGTCCCAGAATGGGAAGAAAAATCAAAGTGGATTGCAAAGGTTTTTGTAGAAATCATAACTGAGAACTTCCCAAACTTAAAGAAGGAATCAGATATCCAACTACAGGAAGCTCAAAGTGTCCCAAACAGGAAGAACCCAAATACACCCACACCAGGACATATAATTAAGTTGGCCAGAGTCAAGGATAAAGGAATTATCCTAAAGGCAGCATGAGAATAGCAAAGAGTGAGTTACAAGGGAATCCCCATAAGGCTCCCAGCTGATTTCACTACGCAAATACTACAAGCCAGAAGGGAGTGGCAAGATATATTCAAAGTTCTGAATGATAGAAATGATATTCCATAGTATACATTGATCAGCAAGGCTATCATTTATGGTAGAAGGAGACAAAAAGAATTTCACAGACAAGAAACATCTATCTACAAGTGTTTAGAAACACTAGACCCATGCTTAAAGAAATATTGAAAGGTCCCCTCTAAAAAGAAAAGAAGCATGATGCTACAGAAATGTGAAACTCACAGCTGGAAAGGTGATAGCTCATGAAGTATAAATAAAATAAACATAAAATTTTAAAAAAATATATACAAATCATTGACAGTGGAGAGGGAGGCAGGAAAACAGAGAATTTTGTTTTTTGGTCTTTGCTTTTAAAATATTTTGTTCTCAGTAGAATGGGTTTGAGATCATGTTACTATCCATTTAATAAAAGCAGTTATATTAATGGTCTAAGGACTTATAAAAAACGGTAACAAGAAGATAAAAACTTATTAGGGAGTCACAAAAACTAAATAAAATTCAAGATAATACAAAGGAAAATGACCAAACCATAAAAGGAAGATGAAAGGAACAAAGAGGAAATAACAAATCAACTGCAAAGAGAAGGTCAAAATTGCAATAAACACTGAACTATCATCAATTATTGTAAATGTTAATGGACTAAATTCTCCACTCAATGTCATAGAGTGGCAGGCTGGATAATAAAGCAAGAACCTTCAATATGCTGCATACAAGAGACGCACTTCAGGAAGAAGGAAACATATAGATTGATAGTGAATGGATGGAAAAGGGTATTCCATATAAATGGAAAAACCAAAAAAGCCAGTGTTGCAGTATTGATTTCAGACAAAATATTCTTTAAAACAAAGGCCATAAAGAAAGATAAAGAAGGACATTTTATAATGATTGAAGGAGTGATACATTATGAGGACAGCACACTCATTAACACATATGCAACAAATACAGGAGCATATAAGTATATAAAGTATTGCTAACAGATATAAATGGGGATTCATATTTGGAGATTTCAACACTGCATTAACATCACTGGACAGATCATCAAGACAGAAAATAAATTAGGCAACAGAGAAGTTAAATAATACAATAGAAATTTTACACTTGGTGGATATATTGAAAGCATTGCACCCACGGAAAATAGGATATAAATTCTTTTCAAGTGCATGTGGAACATTTTCCAGGATTCATGATATACTTGGGCACAAAAGAAACCTCAGCAATTTTAAGAAGATAGAAATTACCTCAAGCATGTTTACTGAACACAATGCCATGAAGCTATAAATCAACAACAGAGAAACAAATGATAACAAAAGGAAAACATGGAGATTAAAAAATATATTATTAAAAAACCAATGGGTCAATGAAGAAATCAAAGCTGCAATAAAAAATTACCTTGAGACAAAAGAAAATGAGGGCAAAACCCAACAAAATTTATGGGACACAGCAAAAGAAGTGCTCAGAGGGGAGTTTATAGTGATACAGGCCTACCTCAATAAAGAAGAACAATCAGCAATAAACAATTTAACCCACCAGCAGAATGAATTAAAAAAAGAAGAACAAAAAACCCCAAAAGGCAGTGTAAGGAAGGAAATCATAAATATTGGGGAGGAAATAAATAAAATAGAGTTTAAAAAGACCATAGAAAAAAATTCAACCAATCTAAAGGCTGGTTTTTCAAAAAAGTTTGTAAAATCGAAAAAACTCTGGCAAAACTCAAAAAGAAGAAAAGAGAGTGAGCACATATAAGCAAAATAAGAAAGGAGAATGTAGAAATTACAACAAATAAAATAAAAATAAAAATATCATACGAGAATATTATGAAGAGTATATGGAACCAAACTGTATAACCTAGAAGAGATGTAGAAGTTTCTGAAAACATACTGTCCACCAAGACTGAATCAAGAAGAAACTGACCCCTTGAATAAGCAGAGCACTAGACAGGAAATCAAAATAGCAATATAAAACCTCCCTACAAATAACAGTCCAGGACCGGACGGCTTCTCTGGTAAATTCTACAAAACATAAAAAGAAGATCTCATACCAGTCCTCAAATTCTGCCAGAAGATTAAAAAGTGAGGAATACTCCCAAACTCATTCTATGAAGCCAAAATCACCCTGATACAACAACCAGGCAAAGACACTACCGAAAAAGAGTATTATAGGCCAATATCACTGATGAACACAGACGACAAATTCCTCACCCAAAGAGAAGCAAATAGAATTCAACAACACAGAAAAATGATTATACACCATAACTAATTAGGGATCATGCCAGCAACACAGGGATGTTTCAACATATGCAAATCTATCAATGTAATACAGCATATCAACAAGAGAAAGGACCAAAACCACAAGATCATCTTAACAGATGCAGGAAAATCATTTGATAAAACTCAAAACCCACGTATGATAAAAACTCTCACCAAAGTGGGCATAGAGGGAACATATCTCAGCATCATGAAAGCTATAGATAACAAACCTACAGCAAGCAGAGTACTCAACAATGAGAAAGTGAAAATCCTCCTACTAAAATCTGGGACAATAAAAGGAAGCACACTATCATGACTCCTACTCAAGATTGCCTTGGAATTTCAAGACACAGCAATCAAAGAAGAAGATAAGTAAAAGGGATGCAAATTGGAAAGGAAGAGATAATGTCTTACTATATGCAGATAATATGTTACTATATATAGAAAACCCTACAAGATCCAGACAAAATTTACTACAGCTGATCAAAGAATTCAGCCAGGTAGCAGGTTACAAGATTAAGGTCCAAATATCAGTGGCATTTATTTACGCTAATGATTCAGATAATACTATAGAGCTACAGTCAACATGACAGCGCTGTATTGGGAGAAAAACATACATATAGGCCAATGGAACAGAATAGGGTGTCCAGAAATGAACCCACAAACTTTTGGGAAACAAATCTTTGACAAAGGAGGAAAGAAATTTCAATGGAATAGAGACAGTCCCTTCAGCAACTGGTGTTGGGAAAACTGGACAGCAACATGTAAATAAATGAAGCTAGAACACTCCCAATAAAGCTAGAACACCATACACAAACATAAACTCAGAATGGACCAAAGACTTAAACATAAGACAAGATACAATAAACCGCCTAGAGGAAAATATAGGCAAAACGTTATCTGACGTATGTCTCGAAAATTTTCCCGTAGAATAAATAAAAGCAAGAATAAACAAATGAGAACTAATGAAACTTACAAGCTTCTGCACAGTAAAGAAACCGGAAGTAAAACAAAAAGGCAACCTACGGAATGGGAAAAAATTTGCAAATGAAGCCGAGAAAGGCTTGATCTCAAGAGTATATAAGCAGCTCATCCACTGAATAAGAAAAAATAAACAACCCAATTCAAAATTGGGTAGAAGACCTAAACAAGCAATTCTCCAACGAAGACATCCATATTATCAAAAGGCACATCAGAAAATGCTCAATATCACTGATTATTAGAGAAATGCAAATCAAAACTGCAGTGAGGTATCACCTCACACCAGTCAGAATGGCCATCATTAAAAAATCCACAACTGACAAATGCTGGGAAGGCTGTGGAGAAAAGGGGACCGTCCTTCACTGCTGGTGGCAATGCAGTTTGGTGCAGCCACTGTGGAAAGCAGGATGGAGATTCCTCAAAAACCTAGCAATAGACTTAACATATGACCCAGGAATCACACTCCTGGGCATAAATCCACAAGGAACCCTAATTCAGGATGACACATACACACCAATTTTCATAGCTAGCTCTATTCACAATGATCAAGACATGGAAACAGCCTAAATGTCCATCGACAGTTGACTGCATTAAGAAGAGGTGGTATATTTATTCAATGGAATAATAGTCTGTCTTATAAACCGACAACATAATGCCATTTTCAGCAACATTGATGGTCCTGGAGAAAATCAGTCTAAGTGAAGTAAGCCAGTAAGAGAAAGAAAAATACCATATGAGATGGCTCATGTGTGGAATCTAAAAACAAAAGAAACCAAACAAAAAATGCTAAATACAAAACAGAAATAGACTCGCAGGCAGAGAATACAAATTTTTCGTAGCCAAGGGGGTAGGGGGTGGTAAGAGATAGGCTGGGAGGTCAAAATTGTAGAATAGATAAACAGGATTGTACTGTATGGCACAGTGAAATATATAAAAGATCTTGCTGCAGCTCACAGGGGAAAAAATCTGACAACAAATATATATATGTTCATGGTAACTAAAAAATTGTGCTCTACACTGGAATTTGAGACAACTTTGTAAAATGATTAAAAACCAACTAAAACAAGTTAAAAAAAGAAAAAAACATGATCCTAAATATTACAGGTGTAAATATAAATTAGAGAGAAAAAACAACTCTGCAAAAGAGTAGTAAAACCAAAGATTATGTTCTTTTTTTTTCCCTTTTATGGTAAGCATAATCAAAAAACCTCTAGCCAGGTGCATCATGAAGAAAAGAGAGATGTTCCAAAGAAATAAAGTCACAAATAAAAGTGGAGAAATTACAATTGCTCCCTCAGATATACAAAAAACGGATCATTTTGTCAACTCTTACATGCCAATTAACTGGACAAATTAGAAGAAATAGACAAATGTCTAGAAAGGGACAGAGATAAGGAGAAACAAATAATTTGAACAAATTGATAACTAGAAGAAAGATAGAATATGCATTAAAAAAATCTTTAAATTGAAGTGCAGATATAAACAACTCCTGTGGAGAACTGCACAAAAATACAAAGCAGAACTAATACTCTTCCAACTATTCAAAAATAGTGAAGATGCGGGAAACTCCCAAGTTGATTCTATGAAGATTTCATCAACCTGATAGCAAAGCCAACAAAAAAAGTACGGGCAAAGAGAAATTCAAGCCAATATATTTCATTGACTTAGATGCAAAAATTTTACAAAATATTATTACCAAACTTAATCCAGCAATAACAAATATGAATCATACACCATGATCAACTTTAATTCATTGCAGTGTCATAAGAGAGGTTGAACATACATGAAATCAATCAGTTTGATACAGCACTTTAACAAAAGAAAAAGGAAAAACGCCATGGTCATTCCAATAAATCCTTAGAAAGCAATTCACAAAATTCAACATTTATTCTTTAAAACAGCAACAACAACAACAATAACAACAACAACAAGAGCAGCAACAACAACAACAGAAACCATTACCAAAGTAGGATTCAGGAAATATACCTCAACATAAATAAAGTCATTAATTACAGAACCACAGAAAACATAAAATGCAAAAGCACAAAACTGAAAGCCAAATAAAGGAATAAGAAAAGGATGCCCACTCTCACCATTTCTATTAAACACAGTATGGGAAGTCCTAGTAACAGCATTCGGACAAGAAAAAAAGTTATTCAAGTTGGATTGAATGAAGTAAAACTGTTATTATTTTAGATGACCTGATAATCTATACAGAGAACACTAAAGATTCTGCACACCAAAACAACTAAAACTAATAAAGACATATAGCAGAGTAGCATGATTCATGATTAATATACAAAAACTGTCATATTACTTTACACTAACAATGAAATATTCCATAATTTTAAAAAATCCATATGAAATCAGATCAAAAATGAAAAACCTATGAATAAACCAAGATAATAAAATCTATAGGAAACTGAAAAAGAAATTTGAAGATGATGCAAATAAATGAAAAGAAATCTCAATGTCTTTGTTTAGAGGAATTAATATTGTTAAAATATACATACAACAAAAGATGTCTACATATATAAAGTGATTCAGATCGAAATAAATGATATTTTCCAAAGAACTAAAAACAGTCCTAAGATTTGTATGGAACTGCTAAAGAACCAGAACTGAAAAAGGAACAATAAGGGAAAAGAACAAAGTTGAAGGCATAACCCACAACCCTCCCAGATCTCAGAATATATTACAAAAATACATTAATCAAAACAGCACAATACTGGAAAACAAACAAACATCTATATCACTGGAACAGAACACAGAGGCAGAAATAAAACATCACATGTATGGTCAACTAAACTATGACAAAGAAAACAAAAATATACAATGCATAAAAGGCAGTATTCAGCAAGTAATGATGAGAAAGCTAAACAGTTACATGTAAATAAATGAAATTAGAACACTCCCTCACACTGTATAAAAATAAACTCAAAATGTTTTAAATAGATCAATCTAATACATAACACAATAAAAGTCCTGGAAACTAACATAGGCAAAACAAGATAAAACTTATAGTGAAATATTCTTATGTCACACTCCCAAATTAAAAACATTAAAAGCAAAATAAACAAATAGGTCCTAATTAAATTTAAAAGCTTCTACACAGGAAAATAAACAATATGAAAAGATGAACTTCCAAATGAGAGAAACCATTAGGAAAACAATGCAATCAACAAGAGGCTAAATTATAAAATACACAAATCGTTCCTACAGCTCCATTTCAAAAATCTACAAACAACTCAGTCAGAAAATCAGTGGAAGACAATTCTCTAAAGAAGACACACAGATGACAAACAGGAACATAAAAACATGCTCACATAGCTAATCATTATACAAATGCAAGACAAAATTAAAATAATGTTTTACCTCAAACTACTGAGAAGGGCTGTCATCCAAATGTCTACAAATAATAAAGACTGGGGAGGTTGTGGGGAAAAAGGGACTCTCCAATGCTGTTGATGGGAATGAAAATAGGTGCAACCACTTTGGAAACAGTATGGAAGTTCCTTTAAAAAATAAAAATAGACCTATCTTATGATACTGCAATCCCACTCCTGGTCATATAAAACATAAAACTGGAAAAAAAAAACCATCCTAGTGTAAAATATAAGAAGTACAAACTGACTGGACTTAACTTGATTCTACATATGTCTCCTCTTGCAAGGGAAGCAGAAGGAAAACTAACAAAATATGATTGTATCAGTTTAAACAGATTTACACTGCAGAAGAAATGATCAATAAAATGAAAAGTCAACCAACACATTGGAAGAATATCTTTGTAAGTGATATTTTCCAATCAAGTTTTAATATCGAAATATATGCCAAAATCTTACCCCACAACAACAAAAAGACCAAACAATCTAATTTAAAAAGTTGTCCGTAGGAACTGAATAGAGAGATCTGAATCAATTTTCTGTAGAAAACATACATTTGGCTAAATGACACATGAAAATATGTTCAGAGTTATAAATTATTAGCAAAGTTATAAACCAAAAATGAGACAAGACCTCACACTTGTCAGAAGGCTCGTATCAAAAAAAATTGATGTTGGTGAGATTGTGGAGAAAAAGGAACACCGTGGACACTGTTGATAGGAATGCAAAGTATTGATTCAATTGCATATATACATAAAATTTTCTACATCTATTTTTCTGTCAAGGGATGTTGTGTTTGAAGGCCCCTGTCTGAAGGCTCTAGAGAATAAGCCCATGTGCTGAACTGATAAAAAAGCTGTGAGGAATGTCACATATCCAGGCTGGATAAGAAATGGCCTACAAAATGTATCCAATATGAATGTCTGGATAGCCTATGCTGGGTAAGATCCTAAGAGAAGGGCAACCTAAGACAGGCACAGCCAGCTGATAAAGAGATGGACTACTTAATGAAGATCATCCCGGGATGATCTTTAAAACAATACTTGATCATTTAGCCTCCTGTGCTTACTGCAGGAGCATGGGGAAATAAATAGCATAAGAATATTAACATTGTTATAACTTAGATGATATGTGAGGCATTGTGCATGACCTATATAAATCCTTTTTCTAAGAATCAATAAACAAAACTGCTTACTTCTCTCCACAGAGTATTTGTGTGTATATGATATCATGCCACTGACAGGGTTAAACTAATTTGTTGGGAGTATCATAAAAGGATGTTGCATTATATACAATGCTCTTTCTGCACCTATTGAGATGATTATTTGAGATTTATTTCTCATTCTATTAGTGCGGCATGTCATCTTTATTGATTTCAATATTTTGAAGTATTCTTAAACCCAGGGATAAATACCTTTACTCATGTATGTGTATGATACATTAAATGTGTTGTTGAATTCATTTTGCTTGTGTTTTGTTGAGAATTTTGGTACATATGTTCATCAGGCATAATATTCTATATTTTGAATATAATGTCCTTTCTAGCCTTGTTATGCAAATAAAGCTGGAATCATAAAACAAGTTTGGAATCTTTCACACCCTTCAAATTCTTGGAAGATTTGTGGAAGAATTGGTAAAAAATTGTCTTCAAATGTATGACAGAATTCACCAGAAAAATTCATCTTGTAAATTTTTTCTGATTTGGGAAATTTGGAGTACTGATTTTCTCATACACACTTTTGCACTATTTAACTTTCTAATTTCCTCTTGATTCAGTTTCGGAAGACATATGTTTCTGGCAATTTGTCTTTTGCTCTAGGTCATTCAAATCGTAAGCTAGTGATAATTTCTTATGATGCTATGCATCTCTGCAACATCACTGGAAATATCTTCTCTTTTATATCTAATATTATTTGAGTCTTTGTTTTGTTAGCCAACCTAAAATTTTGTCCACTTTATGTTTAAAAGAAACAACCTTAGGCATATTTTTTTTCCCTTTTCAATTGTTTCTGTATTTCCCTTACTCTCATTGATTCAATTTCTTCTTTATTCCTTCTGTTTTCTCCTGGGTTCTTGATGGGTAAAGTTAAGTAGTGTGAATCTTTGTATTTCTTTTATCATTAAATATATTTATTTATTTATTTATTTATTTATTTATTTTTATTTACATATTTATTCATTTATTTATCATTAAAGTACTGCCGTTTAGAATGTGTCAATCTGTGGTGTAGAGCACGGAGTCCCCGAAGATGCATATATTTGTGTGCCTATTAAATATTACTTCACAGTATTTAACTTACTGCCTTGTGTCATAGAAAAGAAATTTTGAAAACATCTATTTTTATATATAATGGATGACATTTATAAATGAACAGTTCCCAAATATATCCTCTACCAGACTCTTTCCGCAGTAACCATAAAATTGTTTAGTAAATCTGTGAGTGTGTCTCAGTTTTGTAGATGAAATCATAGTTTCCTCATCCAAATTTTTTTTAAGGGTCCACATATGTCATGTCATGTATTATTTTTCTTTCTCTTTCTGGATTACTTCAATTAGAATGACACTTTTTGGGGAGATCTATATTGCTGAAAATGTCATTGTTTTGTCATTTTTTGTTGCAGAATATTATTCCATTGTGTAAATATGGCATGACTTCTGAATACTGTCATCAGTTGTTGGACAATTAGGTTGCTTCCATGTCGTGGGTTTTGTATATAGCACTGCTAAGAACTTTGTGGTGCAGGTGACTTTTTGAAATAGGGTTCCTTTTGATATATACCCAGAAGTGGGATTGCTGGATCATATGTTAACTCTATTTTTATTCTTTAGAGTAATCCCCATCCTGGTTTCCACAATCACTGCACCAAACTACATTACTACCAACAGTGTAGGAGGGTTCCCTTTCTCCAAAGCTTTCCCAGAAATTATTGTTTGTGAAATTTTGAATGATGGCCATTGTGACTACTGTGAGTGACACTTCATTATAGTTTGATTTGCCCTTCCCTGATAATGATAGTGAGCAATTTTTTTTCATATATCTATATGGAATTTGTATTTCTCTATCGGGGAATTGCTTCTTTAGGGATTTTGCCCATTTTCAGATGGGGTTTCTTTTTTTTTTATTATTATTAGGTTGTATGAAGCCTTTATATTTTGGAAATTAAGACTTTGTCAGTTGCATCAGTTCTAAATATTTTCTTGAAACCTGTAGATTTTCATTTTGCTTTGTTTATGGTTCCCTTTGCTGTGCAAAAGCTTATAAGTTTAATTAGGTCCCATTTATTAATTTTGCTCTTACATCCCTTCCCTGTGTAGTCTATTCTATGAGATCATTTCTGAGATTTATCTCAGAGTGTTTTGCCTATGTTTTCTTCCAGGACATTTACTGTGTCTTGCCTTAAATTTAAGTCTTCAAGCCATTTTGAGTTTATCCTTGTGTATGGAGTGAAGGAGTGTTCTAACTCCATTGCTCTGATGCTGCTATCCAGTTTTCCCAACACCGTTTGGTGAAGAGATGGTCTTTTCTCTGCCATATTCTTGGTTACTCTGTCAAACATTAATTGAACATAGGCCTGTAGATTTATTCCTAGGCCCTCTATTCTGTTCCATTGGTCCATATGCCTTTTTCTGTACCAATATCATGTAATTTTGATTATTGTAGCTCTGCAATAGTGTATGTAGACCTGATGGGTTATTATTCTAGCCTGTTTCTTTTTCTTTAATATTACTTTGGAAACTATGGATAGTTTATGACTCTTTGTAAATCATAGGATCATTTGTTTAAGTCCTATAAAGAAATGTTTTGCATAATTTGATAGGAAATCAAATTTTCTTACCTGATCTTTGTGGCTAGGACTTCCAAGACTATGTTGAATTGAAATTGTGAGAATGGGAAACCTTGTCTTGTCTCAGGTTTTTCTGAAAAGGTTTTCAGTTTTTCACCGTTGAGTATTTTACTGGCTATATATTTGTCATAAATAGCAATCATTATGTTGAGATATGGTCACTCTGCACCCACTGTGATAAGAACTTTTATTGCAGATAGGTGTTAAATGTTATCAAATGCTTTTTCTGCATCTACTGAGATGATCATGTGGATTTTTGTCCTCTCTTTTGTTAATATGGTGTATCACAGTTGATTGATTGATTTGCAAATGTTAAACCATCCTTGTGTTCATGGGGTGAACCTAACTTGATCATGGTTTATGATCTTTATTTACATGTTGTTGGATTCTGTTTGTTAATAATTTTTTAAAGACTTTACATCTATGTTTATCAATGATATTGGCATATAGTTTTCTTTTGAGGTAGTGTCTTTGTCTGGTTTTGGTATCAGGTTGATGTTGGCCTTATGGTGTGAGTTTGCATGTACTCTCTCCATATCAATATTTTGGAAGAGTTTGAGGAGAAGAGAACTGGTATGGATTTTTCTTAGTATGTTTGGTCAAATTACCCAGTGAAGCTATTTGTTTCTGAAATTTTGTTTGCAGAGATTTTTTATTTTATTGATAATTCTATTCCATTTCTGGTGATCTGTCTGTTTAAATGATCAATTTCTTCTTGATGCAATAATGGTGGGCTGAATGTTTCCAGAAACTTCTCCATTTCTCTAGGTACTCCAGTGTGTTTCCTTGCAGTTGCTCATGATATTCCCTTATGATATTTTGCAAATTTGTTGTACTCTTTGAAGTTTCTCCATTTTCATTTCTTACATTATTTGTGTTCTCTGTCTTTTCTTGTTGGATAGCCTATCCTGACTTTTGTCAATTTTTCAAAAATATTTTGATTGATTTTCTCTATTTTTTAAAATTTATTTCAATTCTTTCTCCCTTGATCTTTATTATTTCCCACTTTCTGCTGATTTTTGGTTTTGTTTGCTCTTTTTTTCATGATTAGTTTACATAGAACATTGGATTATTTATTTGAAATTGCTCTTCTACATTTAGGAGTGCCTTGTCAATATGAACTTCCCTCTTAAGCCTGCTTTAATTTTATTCCATGGAATTTGTGTAGTGTTTTGTCATATTTCTCAAGATATTTTTTAATTTCTTCTTTTACTTCATTACCTCCCCTCCTTGTTTTAGTACCATTTTGTTTAATCTACATGCTGTCAATTTTTCAGCCTGTTTTTCTGTGATTGATTTCTAGTTTCATGGTATAATACTCAGAATAGAACCTTGAAATAAATTTTATCTTCTTAAATTAGTTGAGGCTTCTTCTGTGCCTGAGTACATAATCATTCCTAGAAAATATTCCAAGTGACATGGAAAAGAATATATATCCTGTTTTTGGGAGAAGTACTGTTTTGGAAGTATCAACCATCTCCAATTATTTTATCATGTCTTTTAATGTCTTTGTTCCCTTATTAATTTTCTGTGTGAAAGACCTGTCCAGTGATGGTAACAGGGTGTTACAGTCTTCTACTGTGATTGTGTTCCCAGCGATTTCTCTCTTTTTATTTATTAGTATTTGCTTTATGTATCTCGCTGCTCCAATTTTGAGTGTATATATCTTAATGAGTATAATACCCTCATTTTGTATTTCTCCTTTCATCATTTTATCATGTCCTTGTTTATCTTACTCTATGGCCTTTCTTGTAACTCTATTTTGGGTGAAGTCATTACTGCTTGTCCTGCTTTCTTGTCATGTCCATTTGCATGGAATATATTTTTCATTCTTCTGAATTTCAATTGATGTGTGTTCCTCTTACAAAAGTGGGTCTCTTGTATGCTTCATAATGTAGGGTCTTGTTATATTATCCAATCAGACAATATATATCTTTTGATTGAAGCACTAAGTCCATTAACATTTGTGATAATTATTGGTAGACTGGTGTTTATTTCCATTATGAACTTCATTATCCATTTGATTTGGTATTTCCTTTTTGTTCATTTCTTTTTCTTTTTGTGGCTTTATTAGTTTTCTTTTTTTATTTTGGTTTCTTTTTGGCTTTGTGAGTTCATTGTACGCTTTTGAATTATGGTTACCCTATTTTGTATTTATATTGACCCGTACTATGTCTGTTTATTTTAACTGATAAGAATACAAACTCAAACCCATCCTACAGAGAACAGAAACAAGAAGAAAACACTCTTTTTGCCCTGTTTCACTCTGTGACCCTTAAAATTTTTGATGTCCTGTTTTACAACATCATATTTATTCTGCTGTAAGTCATTGTAACTTTTCCCTTTCTAATTATGCCTTTCTCTTTTCTATAGCATCCTGCTTCTTTTTTATATAGAGTTGATTTTTCATTATTTCTTTTTCTCTTGCTTAATTCTTTTAGTATTTGCTTCTGTGAAAGTTATTTACCTCTCCTTCTATTCTAAAAGATAGCCTTGTTTGATAAATTATCTTAGATTACAGCTTTCTTTCATTCAGGAATTGAGTATGTCTTGCCACTTCCTTCTGACTGTTGTATTTGTGTAGGACACGTGTTTACAAATATAATATATATAATAATATATATATGTAAAGAATACCTAGAAATGAAGTTAACAAATAAGGAGAAAACCTATAAGTTAAAAACAGAAAACTTTGATGAAGGAAATTAAGACTGATCCAAAGAAATGAAAAGATTTCTTATGTTAATGATGTGAAACAATGGTTGAAACAACCATTCTACCCAAAGGATTTTACATTTAGTGTGATTCATGTCAGAATACCCATGAGACTTTTTTGTTAAATAGAAAAAATAATTTCAAAATTAATATGCAAACACAAAGATCATGAGTTGCCAAAATAATCTTGAAAAAGAGTATTAAATCTAATGGTGTAAAGTTCTCTGATGTTACAAAGCTTTAGTAATTAAAACAACATGATAGTGGCTCAAAAACAGACACCAATCAATAGAAGAGAATATTGCAACCAGATATAATCCGTCAAACCTATGATCAGTAAGCCCATGAAAAAGGAATCAAGAGTACAATATGAAGAAAGCACATTGTCCTCAATAATTAATGCTGGGGAGATTTAACATGTAAAAGATAGAGTAGAATATTTCCTCACATTATATGCAATCTATGAGCACAGAATATCTTTCTAATTATTTTGTTTACTTATTTTTCTTGCACCTGTAATTTATAGATCTATGTTTATATCTTTTTTTTCACTTATCATATGTATTTCTATTTTATTGTTTTTGGTATAAATTTACACACAATTATTTTCCTAATTTCTATTTCTGATAATATGTTGTTACTATATAAAAATGCAATGGATATTTGTGTATTGATTTTGTATTCTGCAAGTTTACTAAGTTTGTTCATTATTTCTAACAGTCACTGGAGGGGTCTATGGAGTTTTTAACTCTGCATAATTATGTCATCTATAAAATCTTTACTACTTTTTTACAAGTTGGATGCCTTTTTACTTTTCCTTGACTAGTTGTTCTGGCTAGGACTTCTGATAATGTAATTTAGGGCTTGTGAAAATGAACTACTTTTTCTTATTACTGGACCAGAGGGAAACCTTCCTGTATGTTAACATTGAACTTGATGTTACTCATGGGTTTTTCTTATATGGATTTTATAATGTTTAGTTACTTTCTATCTAGAGCGAATTTGGTAAGAATATTTTTATAAAAAAGTTAAGATCACATTTGTCAATAAATTTCCTACATTTTTTAAGACTGTTATTTTTGAATTATTTTTAAGGGATAGTATCACATATATTCATTTGCAAATGTGAAATAATATTTATGAACCAGGACTAAATCCAATTTAACTATAGTTTATAATACTTATAATATGCCATGAATTCAGGTTGCTAGTATTTATTTAGAATGGAATTTACAGATACTGAAGGTAAAATTTGCATTGCACCTTGAGTGTACATTTATTTATTTAAAAATTTTATCACTCATTTTGAATTTGGCTTATGTTTAATGGAATTTATTTTTAAATAAGTAATATAACTTTTGGTAGAACTAGATTTGCTACATTTTACTAATACAGAGCATAACTATTATTTACCATTAGAGCACAAAACACATGACTTATAATGCCATACTATATTAACAATGCCAACAGTTTCAGGACTGAGAAACTTATTGCTTCCTAAAATGCATTACCAAGTCTTTTCCACCCCAAACCACATATAATGTTATTTCTTTGTCTTTTGATTATTTGTTTGCTTGCCCCTTAATGGAGGCACTGCTTTTTGAACCCAGGATCTTGTGCATAAATGTATTTATCAACATCATTTTGGAACACAAAACAGAAGTCCAAGAGTATGGATTATAAAGATGACCAGAATATTTATTTTCTTTTAGCGAATGAAAAACCTCTGAGTGAAAGAATGGCAAATATAAACGTTTGCAAATATACAATAAGATTGTCTCTTTTGTAATTTTAAGGTAGAATATTAAATTATATTTGTTCCACTTATAGCACTTAATTATACTTTAAAACAAAAATTGCCCCCTTTGGGATTTCTTAAATTTGATTGATTATTTTAATCTAATTTTATTTCATGTATATTTACCATTTATTTATAAACTTACCAAATAAACTGATATTTATTCCTCTCATGTTTTGAATATAGAGCTACTTATTGAAAAGTACACAGATAAATACCTACTTCCATTTCTAAATCAAATTATTTTTCACTTTAATTAGAAATGATGATGAAATAATTATACATTTTCTGTACTGCCTTTACACAAATTACACTTTTAATTCCAAAACTTTAAAATTATTTTACTTATTTTGTACATTATTTATACCCTATTCACCAATATGGAATAAATTTGTGTACAAAAAATGGAGATTTGTTTTATTTTTAAGACCCCAAAATAATATTATTTAAAAAGATTTTGTGGGGAAAATATTTGCAGATCACACCATAAATATAAGCATCATTTATGTTTCATTTTAATTTTATGAATGAAGATAAACACTGTCTGAATGTTTCACTTGAGTTCCTAGGAGACCTGACGTTTTGTTATGTCATAGCTACTTAGGTTGAGAACCATTTTGATGGCCTAGCAGTTTATCTGTGCAGGCCTGCCAAAGCAGCATTTGAAGCTGCAGTGCTCAAAATCATGCAGATTAGAAAAGTAACTGTAGAAAAAGCTATTTGATGTGGCACATGTTTCTTCCGAAATTCAAGATATGTCTAGTTAAGATGGACCAACTGGTTCAGGAATCTCCAGTAGATCTCTATTGTGTGATCAAACATTCTCTGGGGACTTGGACTTGAGGTCTATGATTGAAGAAAATGCTTTTCAGTCTTTGTCTGAAGAATCCTTGATAAAAAGACCATGTTACACACATTGTGTTTCTGAATGACATAAAGATAATGAATTTTGTTCCCTGACATTTCCAAGAAAACTCTGGAAAATGGCTGGAAGTGACAAATTTAAATCCATCTGGTGGGATGATAATGGATCTTCCATAGTGATTGATGAAGATGCCTTTAAGAAGGAAGTTTTGGAAAGAAAGGCCCCTTTCAGTATATTTGAAACAGGAATTATGAAAAGCTTAGTTAGACAGCTTAACCTTTATGGGTTTAATAAAGTGAGGCAAATATTTCAGAGATTTGCTTGTCTAGTTGACTTTCTGGCAGAAGAAAATGAAGTCTCTGTTTTAAGAAAGGTATACATAAATTTTAGTTACCACATGGTAACTTATATATAAAATTTTACTTTGTACATCAATCTATGGTAATATAAATGTAAAGCTAAATTTTGAAAATTGTATAAAATTATTAAAGCTAAAATTCATTATTTTTTCTAAAAAATGAGGACAGTGCCTTATGTATTCAAGATTATGAGAAAATTTGCTTGCAACTATGATTCTTACCAGAAATCTAAATAAAGATATAAAATCTGCTTTTGAAAAGTGGCATTCACCATTACTGCAAATGCTAACTTCTTAAATTTGATGACTATTCTATTTAAATGTGTATTTTCCAAAAAAGGAACTTCAAAATATCATTAGCAATGTTCATATTTTGATGATATTATCTTTGCATTGTAAACATGAAATCTCAGGTTTTATAGGTTAGGCTTATTTTAGTGTTGTATTTTGGTTTAAAATATTAATAAAATCTTACTCCTTTGGTTGTAGCTGCAGTTCTATCATAATCAAAATTTTAAAAGAGGCTGTCCCCAGCTTTTATTGAGAATAAAAAGGAGAGTTGGGATTAAAAATGCCTCTGTGGTATCTTCATTGGCTCAAGATTTCAGAAGAAGCAATTTAAAGGAGGCAGTAATGAGGATATTCATAATTCTGATTTTGTGGCTGACACTAGTGGAGATAGTACATTTTTACCTTCTGCAAATTTAAACATCTCTCTAATAAGAAAGCACTCTGCTAGCCACATAATTGGTGATACAAATACCCCGATCAGAGATGATTTTTCTCCTCCATCATCAATGTCATTTAGACCACCAGAACAAATTGCAGTGGATCAACGTGCTATTTTAAATCAGTTGACCTCTGTCCATGGGCACTTTTAAAGCAGCTACACTGAAGCAAATGGCCGTGTTGTGAAATTAATTACAACTACAACATCTACTTCTCAGTGCAACATCTTTTCTCTGAGACAGAGCAACTAATTTGGACTGATGGCGGAGCCTTCTACTTTTCCAAATAGGTATCACAACATATCTGCCAATGAAGGTCATTTTTCTAAACTTCAACCAGGGAGCAACCCACGGATTCCAGTGCCAGTGATAGCTGATACATCAGCAACCATTCTTTCAAGGTCAACTCATCAGCCATCTTCAGTTTATGAATGTCATCCTAATTACAACTGATCTACCAAAGGACTACCAGATTATTCAGTGAAGCAAAGATTAAAATTGATGTTGGAAAATGCCAACAAATATCTGCAATTTTCATATTTGAACAATAAACTTAGATGTGTACCTGTAATTTCCTTATTATATTTTAAAAATGGTTAAGAGGTAAATGGTAGAGTAAGTTTCCATTAAAAGAAAAAAGTGATATTTGATTTATATGATCATTTGATGGAAAAATATAGGAGTAAATTTAAATAATTTCTTGTAAGGAAGAAGAGTAAATGGAAGAATTTGGAAAAAGACAAAAACATGGAGAGAGGGAAAATTACTAAGTGGTTTCTGGTTCATCCTGGAAAGTAGGAAAATGTTAAGTTAGGATAGGTTGAAACAGGAGATAAATGCAGGAACCGGCCCAGGGATCATGGTCTCTATTATGTCATCCCTGGAATCATAAAGGTCACATGATGTAGTCCCAGATGACTCATTCAGCATGTGGTTCAGGGTAAGAAGTAATTTTATTTATGGCCTTTTTGTGCTGCTCTCAAAGCATTCCAATTGGTGCTTTTACTTCCTGCCCTCAAGATTCTACACTGTATTTTCTAGTTAATAATTTATGTTGCTTTTATTTTCCAGACAAAGTCAAGCTTATGTCCTCAGGGTGGCATTTAATGCTTTTCCAACTCTAAGCCCACAAACTCAACTTAGATTTGTCATTTCTCTATAAATCTGACATCTAACTACCTTGGCATGTCTTTATGTTTTACTGTATCTGGAGATACATCCAGGCAAATGCTTGTCATCTATGTTCACTCCAATCTCACCACTTTTGCTCCAGCTCGTCCTTTGACTTTGTGTGTCCTCCTTTTACCTACTTAGACTTTCCCAGTCTCAGTGCAGAAACCAACTCCTCCAGATGTTTTGTCTTTCCGCGTTTCCTTCTCTAACTTGGATACCAGCACAGTAAGCATAGCACATGCCACCGGATGCATTTTAGTATTTAGTGAATGAAAAATACATGTTGACTTTAAGCAAAATCTACTTTCCTGAATCAACAAAACTCTCATGGTTTTCAAATTATTTCATTATGTTCTTTACTCTTCACCACAAACTAGATCTTTTCATAGCCCAAGGACTATTCAGTCAAGACAGTAATTGGAGGTAGGTACAGGAGACAAAATATTATTTTCTTCTTTATTCATGCCTCCAGAGGTCTAAAGCATTCCACTCTCATTTGCTGGAATTTTTCCTGTCTCTTCATCACCCAACAACCCCAAAATAGCTGATTCTCTTACCCATACCAATAACAATACTGCCTTCTAATTAATTTACTTCTTAGAATCAGAGCTTTGTCCAGAAGGGACAGTGTTATTTCAAATATTTAATGTCGGTTTTTTCACCCCACATAACTTGTGCCACTTCTAAGCTTCGCACAGGAAGTATCTAAGAGATAATAGCCCCTTGGTTGGGGCGGTCATATCCAGTAACCAAATTGCAATCTAAAATGTGTGGACTAGAAAGAGGTGAGGGTGGTAGAATTAAAAATTTGTCCAGCTGCAAGAATACCAAGTTTCTGCAGATATAAAGAAATATAAAATATTCATGGAAGACTTTGACAATTTCCCATTAAATTTAAATAAAAGGTGAATCATTTTCAGAATGCAAAGTGCCCTGGAATGCTGCAAAAATTGTAGGCAAGGTCAGGGAGCTTAAGACTTCTGCTTACAATCATGCAGCCAGTGTCAGCTGATAAGAGTGGAATGGCAATATTGAGTTCTGAAAATGTGTCACCAGTTTGGAAGAAAGTCTTTGATAATCTGGAGAATGACAAATGGGCCAGGGAAAGCTCTAGCAACATCCCATCAATATGACCTTTACCAAGAGATGAAAAGAGCACACTTGCAGCAGGAGATCTGTGTCTGGACAGCAGTGGTTTTTCCTACAACAGAAACATCAAGCTGTTAATATTGTCAGCTCAAATCAGATGGTGTCTATGTTGTTGTTTATATGAGCAGTCTGGGGTTCAGATGGGCTGGTTCAGCAGCTATTTTCCAGCTCTCTTATCATTCAGTGGGTCTTACCGTGATCATTTTAAGAAGGTTCTATACTGATAATTCAAAAGCTAAAGTTTACTTTCAAACTTGAAATTCTGGGGAAAAATATTATTTCTTTGCCCATCTGTAGGTTCCTACCTGGTAAAAGCTAGACTATTGGCAAAAGTACAAAATTTGGCTGGTGTTTGAAAACTATACTCTGAGCTTTGCCCACTGAATTCTTCCCACTAAATACTACGAATCTGCCTACCACTGTGTGTGTGTGTGAAGATGGATTGTTAACAGTAACTAAGTTTGTCTTAGTTGAGTCATCAGTGAATTATTCCTCTACATCTGGCACAATCTCTGTGAATTTAGAGTTTCATTGAGCCACCAGATTTTCTTCCGATCAGGGAGAGGTAGATTATAATTCTCCCAGTATACTAATTGTTACCTGTTCATTGAATCCCGAGCTGATGCTATGGCCAAGCCACTGAACCCTTGAATTGGACTGAGGCATATACATTCTACAGTCCCCAGAGCCCAGCAAAGACTGTCTCTCTTTTTAACTTAAGCTTATATCTAAGTTTTTTTTCTTTTAATTCTCATTGTTGACACAACTTATTCTGGCTTTGAACACCCGTTGACTAATTTATAGTGACTGAAGCTATGACTTATTCCCATTCACCTAGAAATTGACATAACCTTTTTTTCCTTGGACTACCTGGAATAGAGTGAGCATAGTCATCATTTTGAAAGCAGTCCTCAGTCCTAATAATGCAGAAATTTTACACTTATTTGCCCAGGAATTGAGCAATTATGTTTGTTGTGGATCTCAGTGATTATCCTCACATCCCCTAATGCAACCATGAGAAAACACCACATTGTTATCCAAAATCAAGTCTTTGTCAGTATTGCATTCCCACTGCAAAAGATTTAAGTATTGTAGGAGTTCTGAGATTTTACCATGCTGAGATTTTTAGCTGCCTAGTATGTTCATTTCTTACAGATGCTGTGGGGTTAAATGAGAACATCGTTCAGAGACAGTGAACTTTATCACTTACAGCAAGGACAGTTTTAAATTTGCATCCATTCCCTAATCTCAGATGAATACAGAGAGAGAAAATTTGATGCCTACAGAAGCAGTGGTCTGTTAATATGAAGAAAGTTTAAGGCATGGTAAAACAGTAATTTTATTAGTATCTTTATGTAAATATATTAAAATCACTTATTTATTAGTATCTTTACCTAGGATAAGTATATCATGACTCAAGTTTAATTGCTGCAAAAACAATCATGAGAAATAACATGGGAAAAAATGACAATTGACTTTACATTTTTCCTTCAGCTCTTATTGAGATATAATTGGCAAAAACCATTGTGTAAATTTAGGTGCACAGGATAGTGATTTGATTTACAAGTATCATAAAATAAATATCATAGCAACTTTAGGGAGAATTCATTATCTCTTTTAGATACAATTTGAAAGAAATACAACTTGTCTTTTGGTTGTGATGAGAAAACTTATGGTATTCTCTCTTAACAACATTCATATAGAACCTAAAGCAGTATTAATTGTAATTTTCATGTTACTACGGGGCATCCCTAGAACACGTTTATTTTTCGGCTGCAGGTTTGTAGCTTTTGAGTGCATTAATCAAATACTCCTTTCCTAACCCCTGCCTCTGTTAACTACAAATCTAATTTTTTTCTATAGTATGTTTGTTTGTTTTTGAAGTGTAGTTTTATCTATAACACTGTGTTAGTTTCTCTTACACAACATACTGTTTTCTATCTTTAATACATTTCAAACTGATCACAAATATAAAACTAGTTTTGATATGTTGCTTTTTAAAGATATTTCATGGTTATTGACTCTTCCCCATACAGTACATTTCTTGTCCCTGACTCATTTAATCTGCCAATGGAAAATTTTCTCTCTTAATTTGCCTCATATATTTCTTTTTCTTCATCACATTTCCCTTCTTCTTGTGAACAACCTGTTTCTTTCTATATCTATAACTCCTTTTCTGTTTTGTTATGTTCGTTTGTTTTAAAGTCCAAATATGAGTAAAACCATTCAGCATTTGTCATTCACTTTCTGACTTATTTCACTTAGCATATTACCCTCTTGGTCTACCAATTTGTTGCAAATGACAAGAAATTAATCTTTTCAGAGCTGAATAATAACCCATTGAACTATTATTTTTGTTTGTGTGCATATATAAATATATATATATTTAGGGTGTCTGTATATATATGTATAAATATAGACAAATCTGCAGTTAATAGATGGGTAGATATATTTACTATAAAAACACATCTTTTTATCCATCATCTGTTGATGAGCAATTAATTGCTTCTATATCCTGGCTATTGTAAACAATGCCATAGTGAATATAGGGCTGAATTTATCTTTTCTGATTAGTGTTTTTGTTTTCTTGCAATAAATATCCAGATATGGAAATGTTGGATAATATTTCATTCTTAATTTTTAGATAAAATTGCATACTGTTTTCCACAGTGGCAGCACAAATTTACATTCACTTAAACAGTGTATCAGAGTTCTATTTCTTACATCCCCACCAACACTTATATTTGTTATCTTTTTGATAATAGTCATTCTGACAGGACTGACATAAAGTCTCATTGTGTTTTGGACTTGCATTTTACTGATGATTTGTGATGTTGACCGATTTCATGTGCCTATTGGTTACCTTTTCCCCACTGTATATTCATTTTTGTAATGGGCTAAATGACCATAACTGTGCGATTTCATTTTTATGGATTTTGCTGTGTTCCATTATTCTGTTCATTCTGTGCCACTACCTTATTCTTTTTAATACTGTAGCTTTGTATTTTAGTTGAAAATCAGGGACTGTGTTACATCCTGTTAGTTCTTTGTCAAAGTTATTTTTGTTTTTAGTTTGTTTTCTTTGTTTTCATTTTATTTTAGTGATTTCATCTCTTTTGTGTTTACATGTAAATTTAAGAATTATTTATTGTAAGTGTCTAAAATGCCGTTGGTATTTTAATAGGAACTGAATTTAATTTGTGTATTTTCTTGTCTAGTACTGTCACTTAAACAATATTTCTTTCCTAATCTATGAACAGAGAATCTCCTTTCATTTGTTTGCATTATCTTCATTTTCTGTTATAAATATTTTATAGGTTTCTGAGCACAGATCTTTTACCACCTTGGCTGCACACATTACTTGATTTTTGGCTTTTTTTTGTAATGCAACTGTAAATGAGACAGTTCCCTCACTTTCTCTGTTAGCTTGTTGTCAGTGTGTAGAAATGCAAGATTTCTTTATGTTAATTTTATATTCTGAAATTTTACAAAATGCATTGATAAGCCCTAGAGGATTTATGCCATCTTCTTTAGGATTTCAATTTGAAATATGTCATCTGAAAACAGATACTTTTACCCCTTTTCTTAATTAGCTATATTATATTTACATTTATTTTGGATAGCTATGGCAAGAATTTCCAATACTGTACTGAATAAAAGTGGTAAGAGTAAGCATTCTTGCCTTTTTCCTGCTCTTAAAGGTGATGTTTTCTGGTTTGAATCAGTGAGTGTCATGTTTGCTGATTTCGTGTCATTTATGGCCTTAAATGTGTTGAGATGTGTTTACTTATGCCCACTTTGAGGAGAAATATAATCATAAACAGATACTGAATTTGTCAAAACATTTTATGACTCTTTTGAGGTGACCATATAATTTTTGTTTTTCAATTTGTTAATGTGGTGTATCATATTAATTAATTTGTGGGTAATGAATCACTTTTGCATCCCTGGAATAAAATGGACTTAATCATAATGTATAACCCTTTTAATGTATTGTTTGCTAGCATTTTAATGATGATTTTTGCAACTATGCTTTTTAGTAGTATTTAACATGTAATTTTATGAGGTATTTGTTCCTGTTTTTGTAGCAGTCTGATACAGAAATGTGGGGTAGGAAGCCTTCCTTCCTCTGCAAATTTATGGAATTCTCTGAGAAGTATAGGTGATAACTCTTCTCTAAGTGTTTGGCAGAATTCACCTGTGAAGCTGCCTAGGCCTGGAATTTTGTTTCTTGGGAGATTTTGTTTAATTACTTATTCAATTTCATTAGTGATAATCTGTTCATATTTTCTAATTATCATTCCATCCTGGAGATTAAGTCTTTCTAAGAAATTGTCCATTTCTTCTACGGTTTCCATTTTAATTATCATATAATTTGTTGTATCTTCTTATGATGCTTTGTGTAACTTTGATATAAGCTGTAACTTCTCATTTATTTTGGAGTTTATAAATCTGTACTCTCTATTTTGCTCATGAGTCGGGTTAAATTTTATGAATTTCATTATTCTTTCAAAAGATATTATTTAGTTTGATTAGATGTTTCTATTTTTAATCTTTATTTTATTAATTTATATTCTGAACTTTCAGCTGTCTTTCCTTCTACTAACAAGTTTTTTTTAATTGTTTTGCTACATATTTTGTTTGTAAGATTATGTTATAATTGAGAGATAATTATTATTTGTATAAGTGGGATTATTTTGCTATAAGCTTCCCTATTAATACTGCGTCTGCTTTACCCCATGGACTATGTTTCTGTAGTAATATTTCTTTATATATATTTCCTTTGATTTATACAGAAATCCATTTTTGTTTAATATTGTATGATTTATCCTCCACACTTTACAATTTTCCCAGGTTTTTTCTTTTAGTAAATTTCTGTTCTACAGAATCCGTAAGTCTCTTCACAAAACAAGGAGAAAAATAATAAAATTTATAAAAAATATGAAAGACCCAAATTTTCTAAAATTATCTTTGAAAAATGAACAAAGCTGTGGGTAATATCCTCCCTGACTTTGGAACATACAACAAAGCTACAGTAATGAAAACACCTAAATATGGCACTAAAAGAGACACATAGAACAATGGCACAAAATAAAGAGTCCTAAAATAAACCCACACACATATGGTCAATAAGTCTACAATGAAGGGGGCAAGAGTATAAAATGGAAAAAAGGCAATCTCTTCAACAAGTAGTTCTGGGAAAACTAGACAGTTCATGTAAAAGGAAGATGTAAGAGCACTTCCTTCCATAGTATACAAAATAAGATAAAAATGGAATAATTTTCTAAAAGTAATACCTGATAATTAACACTTTCTGACCAAGAACAGGAGCAGATCTGTCTTTGAGATAAATCATAGCAATATTTATTTTTGATCTATCTCCTAAGTAAAAAGAAAAGGAAAATTTACAATAACAGTTTTTAATTTTACTGAGGAGAAAATAAATGTAATATGTGATACAGGGATTCTACTTCTTGTATAAATGTGAAGTGCAGAACATTTTGCAAAGCAAAGGAAACCTTCAGCAAGATATATGGCAACACACAGAATAGAAGGAAGAATTTCAGACAATGAAACCAACATTTTGTTAATATCCATAATATATTTATAGCATACAAGACTCAATATTTAAAGACCAAAGACTCCAACTTAAAAACATTTGAAGGATCTTCAAAGAAACTTTTCAAATACAGACACGTGGATGATTTTCATGCACATAAAAAGAAACATAATGTTGCTATTAATTAGGAAATTGTAAATCAAAACCAGAGTGAAAAATAATCTCACAGCAACCAAAATGGCTATTAAAAAAGTCTTCAAATGTCAAACATTAATAAGAATGTCGATAAAAGTGAACCCAGATACACTGTTGGTGGAAATATAAATTGATGCATTCACTATGATAAAAGAGTGGACAGTGCCCAGAAAACTAGATATAGAAGCACTATATGTTGCAGCAAATCCAGTTTTTGATATAAATCTTAAAAAATGAAAACATTATCTTTAAAGAAAATATTACCCCCAATGTTCTTAACATCTTCATATATAATAGTCAAGGAGAGATGCACAACTCAACCCCCCCATCAACAGATGATTGGCTAAGTTGATGTGAGATATAGATAACATAAAAAATACTTAGTCATTGTCATATCAAAAAATAAAATTCTGCCATTCGGAGCAATGTGACTGGACCCAGAGAGTGTTGTACATAAAAAAAAAGTCATACAGAGAGAAACAATCTACGTTATCACTTATATAAGGAAACTAAAGATATAAGAGAAATAATCATAAAAAAGAGAAACAGAATCACATTTATATGTGTAGTGTACCAAGTAGTTGTTTCCTGTGACGACAGGTAAGAAGGATGGAGAAGACAGAAATGTGCAAGGAACCAGATATAATTTAGAGAAGCAACACTGTCATATTTGCAGCACAGAAAAATATTTTAATAATTTAAATGATTTTAAAGAAATTATAGGCATATATTATAGTAAAATTTGCATGTAGGTGGGAAAAACATTGAAGAAAAGAACCCAGGAAATACAAAATAGTTTGTGGTACTCTGATATTAAGGGAGGTGATTTGTTCACTTTCTTTACTGTTCTAATAATGTCCTTAGTAGAATTTAACCTTTTAAATGAAAAAGCATATGCTTTTAAAAAAGTGACATAAATTTAAACTATTCCTGTCTCTCCCTTTAAATCTACAGTCAGTGAAAGGATCACATCTCAACAAAAATAACTACAACACAAAACAATACTCAAGAGCGCATGTGTACAGCTGAAGTTTGGTGGGCTAAAACACATAAAGGAGGCTAAAATGAAGGAAGAGCAGAGGTGGTGCCTGCATCCAAGGCCCACTGACAAGGGTATCTGAGCCCAGAACTTCAGAGTACACAGCAGAAACAGTGTCTCATTGGTTCACACAGCTTCAGCCACCAACTGCACCATTACTCATGGTCACAGGTAACCAGGAGGTTGGCACAGTGGAGACAGAAATTCCATCTTTCAGACACTCAGATATTCATGACACAGTCCCTACTCCCCATTCACAGTGGTGGAGACAAGGTACCTTGTAACATAGGACATGGCAAAGGCACTTGTGTGATTCCAAATGCCCACCTGTCTTTACACCTTTCCTCAATGTGTACACTGAGTCTCAAGGGATATCAGATAAAAGGAAAGGTTCACTGGCCCAGTGACAACAGTGGCATTAACTACCAGAGATGTCTAAAAAGTGACAATGTAAGCAATCTTTTATCCAGACAGTAGCAACTGGAAAGTGCCATTTTGAATTATTATCAGAGGTAGCTCAGGTAAGTTAAACCAAAAATTGTGCAATATTGCAAAATACCAGAGAACAAAAGCAAGGACTCCAACTCCCAATCTGTTATTTAGTGTCATCAGGGCAATAATTCACCATGATCATGACCAATCACAGTAACAGTGTAGGGCACGCACACACAGAGATACTCACACACAGACATCAACACAGATGCAGACACACAAGAACACACTCACAAACCCACACTCGCACCCACACACACACACAATGTCAACCCTGCAGCAAAGAAACATAAGTCATGGAATATTGCCATATAACTAATAGAGAATCCAGACAGTTGTGATACAGAAACTCAATACAAAAAACAAAACTCAGAAAGCAGTTTAATGAGCTCAGTATTAAAATAAATGTTGATAAGGAATACATTACCTAAGAGACTGAAATTATAAAATAACCCAACATTATGAGGACCAGATGAACTTTGAAAATAAGATGAAGAATGCAACAGAAAGCATTGGAAGAAGACTGTCTTTGTGGAAGAGAGATTAGCAAACTCACCAATACAAAGCTAGAAATGATAGGAGAGGGCAGAGATTCAAGATATTAAAAAGTGAGGAAATTTTACAGTAGCCTTCAGACTTCCTCAGGAAGTGAACATAAGAGTGAAATCCTGGAGGGAGATGAAAGTTAGACGGCAGCTGATGGTTTATTTAAAGAAGAAATAGTTGATAATTTCCTGAACCTATTTGAGGAACTGATATACAACTCTGTGAGCCAACAAAACACCAATAACTTTAAGACAAAGAGACCTGTTTCAAGATACATCATATGCAAGTTGGCAAGTCAATGACAGAGTAAAATTTTAAAGGCAGCCAAAGAAAGTTTTGATAATGTACAAAGAACCCCAATTAGGCTCTCAGCAGATTTCTGAGTGGAAAATATGTGCCAAGGTTAAATAAAATGACATTTTCAAACTACTGTATTTAGAAATTCCTCACCTAAGAATATTCTACCTCGCACAGTTGTCACTTCAGTATAAAATTAAAATAAAGCCTTTACCAGAAAAACAAATCCTGAATGAGATAAAAAAAAAAAACCAAGACACCTTAAAAGATATGAGGAAAACTGCTATTCTAAGAAAAATAAAATGGCAGAACTATGCAAAACATTGAACAAAATACTAAGCAGAGACCACGAGAAAGTTGCAACTGATTCTTTGGGTATGTTTTTAAAGGCTGCTATTCTATATGGATAAAATAGTGTAAAATAGGAAATTAGTTGCAATAAATAAAGATACATCAATCTGGTAAGATGTTCTCAACAGCAATAGAAATAATTTGAGTCAGTATTCATAAAAGGTAACTTGTAAAAATAATACAATATTAAAGGAAGATGCTATCAGCAGAAAAAGGACTAAATTATACATGAGATATTTTATTTTTAATTGAAATAGAGTAGATGTACTCTTTTGTGTAGTTTCAGATGTATAGCATAGTGATTCCAACCACTTTGTAGGTTATATTGCATTATAAATTATTATAATAATTGTAACATACAATTATTATATGTTATTGTGCATAATTCCCTGATCTATACAGATTATCCTTGTTGCTTCTCTCCTTTATATATACTAATTTTTATCTGTCAATACCCTACCATTAAATTGTCTTTCCCTTCCCCTTTGGTAAACATAAATATTTTCCCATATCATTCAGTCTGCTTCAGTCTTGTCTATCTAATCTCTCCATCTCTCTACCATATCTCTATCTATCTATCTATCTATCTATCTATCTATCTATCTATCTATCTATCTATCTATATATCTATCTATATATCTATCATGTATCTATGTATCTATACTTCTATCTATTTATCTGTAATCTATCAATAAATAGCTATAGATAGATGTACTCAGATACTTATTATTCTTTAGATTCCACAAATAAATTATATTATATACTATTGTCTTTGTTTAAGTTACTTCACTAAGCACAATATTTACTAGGTCCATTCATGATGCTGAAAGAGAAATGTGTTGTACTTTTTCATGGCTGAGTAATATTCCATTGCATATTTATTGTAACATCATACCTTCTTAAATCCATAGTCTAATGTGGACTCTTGGATTGCTTCCCTGTCTTGCATATTATAAACAGTGCGGTTGTGAACATTGGTTTTTCTCAATTTAGTGTTTTTCCCCAGATTTTTCCTAGGAGAGATATTACTGGGTCATATGGTAGTTCTCTTTTTACTTTTAAAATATCTGAATTCTGTTTTCCATAGAAGTTGTACATTTTACATTCCTACCAAAGGATACAACAGATTTGTTTCCTCCACATCATCTTCAACACTTTCTATTTGTAGACTTTTTGATATTATCCATTTGAGCAGTGTGAAATGATATCTCATTGTGGTTTTGATTTGCAATTACCTAATAATTAGTAATGTTGAGCATTTTTATCACTTGCCTGTTACTCATCTTTTTGTTATTTTGGAAAAATATTAACTCAGGAACTCTGTTCTATTTTTTGATTGGGTTTTTGTTTTTAACATTGAGTTGGGTAACCTAAATCCATGTTACATCTATTAACCTACATCTATTAACCCCTGGTCACTTGCATTGTTTGCAAATATATTCTCCAATTACACAGGCAGTGTTTTAATTTCATTCATAGTGTCCTTAGCTGTGCAGAAGTTTTCAAGTTTGTTTAGGTCCCATTTGCTTATTTTTGCTTTTATTTCTTTTGCCTTAGGAGACTGATATAAGAAAATATTCCTATGATATATATACAATAGTGTATCTCCTATATCCGCTTCTAGCAGTTTTTTAGTATCAGGTTTTACATTTAGGTCCTTAATACACTTGGAGTATATTTTTGTATATGATGTCAGGGAATGCTCTAATTTCACACTTTTACATGTAGATATCCAGCTTTCCCAACACCATCCATTGACGAGACTGTCTTTTCTCCATTGTGTACTCTTGCCTCCTTTATCATAGATTCATTACTCATAGGTGTGTGGAATTATTTCTAGGCTCTCTATCTGTTTTTATTGATTACATTTCTGTGTCAATCCTATGCTGTTTTTATAACTGTAGGGTTGTAGTGTAGTAAGGTATCCGGGAGGATTATACCTCCAGATTTGTTGTTTTTTTCTCAAGATCATTTTGGCAAATTTTAATGGTTTCATGTAAAACTTAGAGTTATTTATTTTCTGGTACTGTGGGAAATACCATGGCTTCGTAACAGGAATTGCACTAAATCTGTAGGTTTCTTTGTTCGGCCATGTTAACAATATTAACTCTTTCAATCAAAGAGCACAGGACATCTTTCCATTTCTTTGAATAATTTTTAATTTCTTTGTCAATGTTTTTTAATTTTCAGTGTGTAGATCTTTCATATATGTGTTTTCATTTATTCCAAGATATTCGGGGTGATGTGATTTTAAATAGTATTGCTTTCAATATCCATGTTAAGTATCTCATGATTAATATGTAGGAATGCAAGAGACTTCTTTACATTAATCTTGTACCCTGCTCCCTTGAGGAAATTTTTATTGTTCATAATAGTCTGTGTGGAGCCCTTAGGACTCTATGTAGATTGTTATGTCATCAGTACTGGTGACAATTTTGCCTCTTTCTTTCCATTTTGCATTTCTTTTACTTCTTTTTCTTTCCTTTTTCTTTCTTCTTTTACTATGGAACAGAAGTGCTGAGAATAGAAATCCTTGTGTTGTTCCCGAATTTACTCAGAAGGCTTTCAGCCTTTCCTCTGAGCATTATAAATTGTTATAAGTGGCCTTTAGTATGTTGAGAGATGTTCCCAATGCACTCCCTTTAATGAGATTTCGGATCATGATGTATGTTGAATTTTGTCTAATGATTTTTCTGTGTGTATTCACATGGTCCTGTGAATTTTGTCCTTCCTTTTTTATATAAGTGTCATGCTGATTGACTCGTGTATGTTGAACTATCCTTGTGAATCTGGATGGAATCAAACTGATCATCGTTTATTATCCTTCCTATCTACTGCTGGATTAGTTTGTTGATGTTGTTCGAGGATTTTTGAATGTATATTCATCAAGAATATTGGCTTTACATTTTCTTTTTTTTTTTGTTAGTATCTTTGACTGGTTATGTTATCATGGTATTGGTGGCCTAATAGAATAACTTTGGGAATTTTCTTTCCTCCTTCATTTTTTGAAATACTTGGGAGGAAAGTGGTTTTAGTGAAGGCATCCAGGCATTTTGTTCAAGGGGTGTTTTTAAAATTATACATTTTATTTAACTTGCACAGATTGTTCTTTTCAAGTTTTCAGTTTTCTCTTTATTCAGTGTTGGCAGGCTGAGAAATTTATCCATTTCTTTAAGATCGTCCAGTTGGTTGTCATGTAACTGCTCAGAGTGCTTTCATAATCTTTGTTTGTATTTCTGTAATATCAGATGTTATTTCTACTGTTTCATTTATTATTTTTGGGGGGCCCACTCCCTGTATTTCTTGATAAGCTTGGCTAAATTTTATCAATTTGTTAAAATTTTTAAGAAAATAAAAGCTGGTTTTTTTATGATTTTTATATTATTTTTTAATTTTATTGTATTTATTTTCAACCTAATCATTAAAGATTTCTCATTCTACTGCCTTTAGGTTTTGTTTGCTCTTATTTCACTTTATTTTGGGTGGCAAGCTTGGTCCTTTGTGTGAGGTTTCCTTTTTCCTTGTAGAAGGCCTGAATTGCTCTAAACTTCCCCCTTAGATTTGCCTTTGCTGCATCCCATAAATTTTATGAAGCTCTTTTCATTGTAATTTGATTCTACGTATGTTTTCATTACCTCTTTGATTTCATCATTGACCTTGTTTTATTTTATTTTTTTAAAGGATGTAGTTTAATCTCATGTTTGTGGTTTTCCTGTTCTTCTCTACAGATTTGATGCATAGTTTCATAATTTTGTGTATGGAAAATTACTTGCTGTAAACTATATTAGCTTAATGTTCCTGAGGCTCTTTTTATGACATAATATGTGGCTAATTCTTTAGAAATCATCCTGTGCACCCATGAGAATCTTATGTGTTCTCCTTTTCTGATGCAGTTTCCAATAACTCATTTAGATTCAAATGATCTAATTTGACATTAAGACCTCTGTTTCCTTACAGATACTCTTTCTGGATGATATGACCATCAGAAAAGTGAGGTGTTAAACTCATCTATTATTGTTTTATAATGAATTAATTACTTCATGTCTACTAATATTTCTTTTTATACTTATGATCTACATTGTTGGGTACATATATAATTTAATGAGTGTAATACTCTATTTTTATTTTGATCTCATTTTCTTTATGTAATCTCATATTTATCTTTCATTGTAAACCTTATTTTAAAATGTATTTTGTATGATTTGAGCTTTGCAATCTGCACATTCTTGTCATTTCCATGAAATATAATTTCCATCTATTTCCTGGCTGTGTATGTCTTCCACCATAGAGTAAGATTTTTTTGGGTGGAGGCCAAGATGTTGGAGGAGAAGGATGCTGGCATCGCACCCTTTTCCACAAATGCACCAAGACTCATCCACAGACCCACTCAGCTAACAAGAGAACTTGCAGAACTCTGATAGAGCATTGTCCTCTTCAAAAGATAAAGATGCAAAAAATCTGGCAGGAGAAAAGGAGGAAAGAAAGAAGAAAAGGTAAAGCAGATTGTGACAGGTCTCACAGGGAGGGATCAGCTAAAAAGGACTGGCGCTCTTTCACTAGGTCTCCCCACTCCAACTGAAATGTTGGCAGAACGGACGGGGAGCCTCCAGGGATTGGATCTCTGAAGTCTATAAGTTGACTGACAGTACTAATTTAAACAGGCAGAGGATCCCTGTGACAGCCAGCCTGTGATGCATCCAGGCAGCTGAGGGCAGGGCCATGCTGCAAGACCTGGTTGGAAGATGGGGATGGGTGCACTGAGGCAGACCAGGGGAATGGATGGGGCTGTGTGCCATTGCTGTGGGTGGACAGGGCAGAAAAACCTGGGCCCTCCATAAAACAACAGGGCAGATGTTCCCTGGCAGGGGAAAGGTGCATTCCCCATCTCTGAAATTCCACAAATTTTCTTGGAGAATAGAGCTGGGGCTCAGCCACAGCCACCATACCCTCTGGTGCTTTGCACCCAGGTGGCAGTGGGGGCAAAACCTGTATCCTCTCCTAAGGACTTAGCAGCCTCAAAAGCCAAATGGGGCTTGTCTACAGTCCGAGGCAGATAGGATACTTCTGTCGTTTTTCCTCAGAATACTTGCTCTGCCTAGACAAACATGGAGATGTGTTTTGGCCCAAACAGGGACAGGTCTGTTCCTAAGTTTACCCTGAGCCCAATTCCGGTGTGCAAGCCTGAGGCGGAGCATTCAGTGGCACAGAGCAGTGGAGAGACTGGCACCCTGAGGTGGCTGGCAGCCCACCAAATTTTGGGGTTGAATGCAGCCTCTGGCCATGGTGCTGGGAGAGGGCATGACACCCACTCCTGCCTGCTCAGTCAGAAACATTTGACTGCAGCCTCAGACAGGGCAGTGAGAAGCCAGCTCACAGCAAAGATAGCTGCTCCAGAACCAGTTTTCAGTGTAGGAGCAGTCTACTTGCTGATAGGCTCTGGGAGCAGCACAGATGAGGGCTCCAATGGAGGGCCTCTGGAAAAAGCAAGCTCAGCTTCAAAAACAGGATGAATACAGAAAGAGTTCACATTAAATGTACACAGTCTCCAGGAGGACACTGACCATCCCCTTGTCTTAATCTGTTTTTACCTGTTCCATTTTCTATTACCCTCTTAATTTTTACTACTAAGTCAATTATATATACCCCCATATTAATCCCTTTGAAATTTTTAAAAATATTTTTAATATTATTATTTTTCAAAACTCTGCACCAACTTGCTTTTCTATTATTCATTATACAATGTCTTCAAACTTTTATTTCTCCCTTCTTTAAAATTCTTTATGTCTCTCTCTCTCTTTTTTCTCTTTTCTTAGTTGTATTTCTACATAGGCATTGTGTAGATAAACACCTTTAAGAGCACAGTAGATAATTGATACTCCATAAACCACAGTGCCAGAGAGGTAGGAGCAAGATGAAGAAGCAAACATTCTCAATTAAAAAACAAGAGAAATCCCCTGAAAGAACGATCAGTGAAATAGATATCGATAGCCTACTAGATCAAGATTTCAAACAAGAGTGATCAAATTATTGAAGGAAATAAAGATAGAGTTTAGAGATATAAAATATGTAAAAAATGAAATGGAAGATATAAAGAAAAGCTGAGTAGAATAGGTAAACCTATTTACTGAGATGAGAAATGATCTAAAGTGGTCACAAAGCTGACTAGACATTGCAGAGGAATGAATTATTGACTTAGAAGACAGGACAATAGAAAGCATCCAATCAGATTGTCTACAAGAGAAACAATTGAATAAAGCATGAGACCTAAGGGATAATAAAAAGCATGCCAATCATGGCATGATAGAAATCCCAGAAGGGGAGGAATGATCAAAGGGGATTGCAAAGGTGTTTGAAGAAATAATGACTGAAAACTTCCCAAACAGATACAAGGAATCAGATATCCAAGTACACTAACCTCAGAGTGTCCCAAACAGGAAGAATGCAAATACCAACACCAAGACATAAAATTAAGATGTCCAGAGTCAAGAATAAAGAAATGATCCTAAAGGCAGCAAGAGAATAGCAAAGAGTGAGTTATAAGGGAATCCCCATAAGGCTCCCAGCTGATTTCACTACATCAATACTAAAGTCCTGAAGGGAGTGGAAAGATATATTCAATGTCCTGAATGAAAAAAAGTTGTATCCTAGGATACTTTAATCAGCATGTTTATCCTTCATGGTAGAAGGATACATAAAGAAATTCACAGACAAGAAAATGCTTCAAGAGTTTAGCAAGACTAGACCCATGCTAGAAGAAATATTTAAAAGTCTACTCTAAATAGAAAAGCAGCAGGATACAACAAATATGTGAAACTCACAGCAGGAAAAGTGCTAACTCATGAATTACAAATAAAATACACACAAAATTTTAAAACAAGTGATACAAATCATTGAGAATGGGAGAGGGAGGCAGGAAAAGAGAGAATTTTTTTTTGTTCTTTCTTTTTAAAATATTTTGTTCTCTGTAGGATGTGTTTGAGATCATGTTACTATAAGTTTAATAAAATCACTTATAATAATGGTCTAAAAGACTTATAAAAAAGGGTAACAACAAGACAAAAACTTATCAGGGTGTCAATAAAACTAAATAAAATACATGATAATACAAAGGAAAATGACCAAACCATAAAAGGAAGATAAAAGGAACAAAGAGGAAATACCAAATCAACTGCAAAAATAATGTCAAAATAGCAATAAACACAAACCTATAATCGATTATTTTAAATGTTAATGGACTAAATGCTCCAGTCGAATGTCATCAAGTGATATGCTGGATAATAAAGCAAGAACTTTCAAAATGCTACATACAAGATACCCAATTGAGAGAGAAGGACACATAGAGATTGAGAGTGAAAGGATGGAAAAGAGTATTCCATTCAAATGGAAAAGCCAAAAAAGCAGGTGTTACAGTAGTCATTTCAGATAAAGTATTCTTTAAAACTAAGGCCATAAAGGAAGGTAAAGAAGGACATTTTATTCTGATTGAAGGAGTTATACAAGATGAGGATAGCACACACGTTAATATATATGCACCAAATAGAGGAGCTCCAAAATACATAAAATAATTACTAACAGATATAAATGGGGATACTAATGGGAATCTAAACATATTTAGAGATTTCAACACTGAATTAACATCACAGGACAGATCACTGAGATAAAAAATAAATTAGGCAACAGAGAAGTTAAATAATACAATAGAAATATTTCACTTGGTGGATATTTTCAGAGCATTGCACCCCCCACAAAATAGTATATACATTCTTTTCAAGTGCACATGGGACATTTTCCAGGATTCATGATATACTTGGGCACAAAAGAAACCTCAGCAATTTTAAGAAGACAGAAATTACCTCAAGCATGTTTACTGAACACAATGCCATGAAGCTATAAATCAACAACAGAGAAACAAATGATAACAAAAGGAAAACATGGAGATTAAAAAATATATTATTAAAAAACCAATGGGAAAATAAAGAAATCAAAGCTGAAATGAAAAAGTACCTTGAGACAAAAGAAAATGAAAGCAAAACGGCACAAAATTTATGGGACACAGCAAAAGCAGTGCTGATAGGGGAGTTTATAGCGATACAGGCCTTCCTCAAAAAAGAAGGACAATCACAAAAAAATAATTTAACTCACCAGCTGAATGAACTAGAAAAATAAGAATAAAAAATCGCCAAAGACAGCAAAAAGAAGGAAATCATAAATACTGGGGAGGAAATAAAGTAGAGATTAAAAAGAGCATAGGAAAAAATTAAACCAATCCAAAAGGTGGTTTTTTAAAAAAGTAAGTAAAATCGACAAACCTCTGGCAAAACTCAAAATGAAGAAAAGAGAGAGAGCACAAATTTGCAAAATAAGATAGGAGAATGGAGAAATTACAACAAATAAAATAGAAATACAGAATATCATATGAGAATATTCTGAAGACTATATGGAATCAAACTGTATGACCAAGACGAGATGGACAAGTTTCTGGAAACATACTGTCCACCAAGACTGAATCTAGAAGAAATTAACCCCTTGAACAAGCAGAGCACTAGAAATGAAATCAAAATAGCAATATAAAACCTCCCTATGAATAACAGCCCAGGACAGGATGGCTTCACTAAGGAATTCTACCAAACATACAAAGAAGGACCCATATCAGTTTTACTCAAACTCTACCAGAAGATTGAAAAGGAAGGAATACTCCCAAAGTCATTCTATGAAGCCACATTCACCCTGATACCACAACCAGGCAAAGACACTACCAAACAAGAGAATTAAAAGCCAATATCACTGATGAACACAGATGCCAAAATCCTCACCAAAATAGTAGCAAATAGAATCCAAAAATACAGAAAAAAGATTATACATCTTGACCAAGTGGGGATCATGCCAGGGACACAGGTGTGGTTCACCATATGCAAATCAATCAATGTAATACAGCACATCAAAAAGAGAAAGGAACAAAACCGCATGATCATCTCAATAGATGCAGATAAAACATTTGCTATAATTCAACACACAAGTATGATAAAAATTTTAACCAAAGTGGACATAGAGGCAACATATTTCTGCATCATGAAAGCTATAGATAACAAATCTACAGACAGCATAGTACTCAACGGTGAGAAAGTCAAAATCTTCCCACTAAAAACTGGGACAAGTCAATGATGCCCACTCTCACCATTTCTATTAAACACAGTATGGGAAGTCCTAGCAACAGAATTCGGACAAGAAATAAAGTTATTCAAGTTGGATAGAATGAAGTAAAACTGTTATTATATTAACTTAGATGACCTGATCATCTATATAGAGAACCCTAAAGATTTTCCAGAACAAAACTACTAAAGCTAATAAAGACAATTCGCCAAGTAGCATGATTCATGATTAATATATAAAAACTGTCACATTTCTTTACCCTAACAGTGAAATATTCCATAATTTTAAAAAATTCATATGAAATCAGGTCAAAAAATGAAAAACCTAAGAAAAACCAAGATAAAAAAATCAATAGGATACTGATAAATAAATTTGAAGATGATGCAAAGAAATGGAATGAAACCTCAAGGTCTAGTTGAGATTAATTAATATTGTTAAAATATGCATACTACAAAAGATGTCTACAGATATAAAGTGATTCAGCTCGAACTACATGATATTTTCCTCATAACTAAAAATACTCCTAAGATTTGTATGGCACTGAAAAAGAACAAGAACTGCAAAAGTAACAATGAGGAAAAAGAAAAATTTGGAGGTATAACCCTAAACCCTCCCAGATCGCAGAATATATTGCAAATATACAGTAATCAAAACAGCACAATACTGGAAAACATACAAGCAACTATATCACTGGAACAGAACACATAGGCAGAAATGAATCATCACATCTATGGTCAACTAAACTATGACAAAGGAAACAAAAATATACAATGCCTAAAAGACCATCTTCAGCAAGTGATATTGATAAAACTAGACAGCTACATGTAAATCAATGAAATTAGAACACTCCCTCACACTGTACACAAATAAACTCAAGATGTTTTAATTATCTGAATCTAATACATGACACAATAAAACTCCTGGAAACTAACATATGCAAAACAAGAGAGAAATTGTAGTAAAATTTTCTTACGTCATTCTTCCAAGCTGAAAACAATAAAAGCAAAATAAATAATAGGTCCTAATTAAACTTAAAAGCTTCTACACAGCAAAATAAACAGAATGAAAAGATGAACTTAAATCTAAGAACACATTAGGAAACTACGCAATCAACAAGAGGCTAATTTCTAAAATACACACATCGTTCATTCAACTACATTTCAAAAATCTACAAACAACTCAGACAGAAAATGAGCAGAAGACAATTCTCTAAAGAAGACACACAGATGACAAATAGGAACATAAAAAAAATGTTCACATTGCTAATCATTATACAAAGGCAAGACAAAAATAAAATAATGTTTTACCTCACACTACTGAGAAGGGCTGTCATTCAAATGTCTACAAATAACAAAGACTGTGGAGGTTGTAGAGAAAAAGGGACTCTCCAACGCTCTTGGTGGGTATGAAAATTGGTGCAATAACTTTGGTAACAGTATGGAAGCTCCTTTAAATAATAAAATTAGACCTATCATATGACCCAGAAATCCCAGTCCTGGGCATATAAAACATAAAACCTGAAAAGAAAGAATCCTAGGGTAAAACATAAGAAGTACACTTGACTTAATTTGATACTTTATATGTCTCCTCTGGCAAGGGAAGCAGAAGCAAAAGTAACAAAATATGATTAGATCATTCTAAACAGATTTACACTGAAGAGGAAATGATCAATAAAACGAAAATTCAACCAAAACAATGGGAGAATATATTTTCAAGTGATATTTTCCAATCAACTGTTAATATTCAAAATATATGGCAAACACATACACCACAACAACAAAAAAGACCAAACAATCCAATTTAAAAAAATGTCCATAGGAACTGAATAGATAGATCTGAATCAATTTTCTGAAGAAAACATACAGTTGGCAAAATGACACATGAAAATATGTTCAGAGTTATAAATTTTTAGGAAAGTCATAAACCAAAAATGAGACAAGACCTCACACTTCTCAGAAGGCTCTCATCAAAAAGTAGAGAAATAGATGTTGGAGAGATTGTGGAGAAAAAGAATAACCGAGGACACTGTGTATGCAAAGAATGCAAAGTATTAATTCCATTGCATATAAACATCAAATTTTCTTCATCTAGTTTTTTTCAAGGGATGTTGGGTTTGTAGGCCCCGTCTGAAGGCTGTAGAGATTAAGCCCATCGGCTGAACTGATAAACAAGCTGTGAGGAATGTCACATATTCAGGCTGGATAAGAAATGGCCTACTCAATGTATCCAGTATAGATGGCTGGATACCCAATGATGGGTAAGTTCCTCAGAGGAGGACAAACTACGGCAGGCACAGCCGCTGGCTGGATAAGAGATGGCCTGCTTAATGAAGTTCCGTGATGAACTTGAAAACAATCCTTGATCATTTAACATCCTGTGCTTTCTGCAGGAGCATCAGGACATAAATAGCTTAAGATTATTAACATTGTTATAACTTAGATGATATATGAGGTATTGTGCATGTCCTATATAAACCCTTCTTCTAATAATCAATGAACAGAGAACTGCTTCGCTTCTCTCCACACAGTGTTTTTGTATATATGTTATCGTGCCACTGACAGGGTTAATTTAATTTGTTGGGAGTGTCTTAAAAGGATGTTGCATTATATACAATGCTCTTTCTGCACCTATTGAGATGATTATGTGAGTTTTGCTTTTCATTCTATTAGTGTGGCATGTCACCTTTATTGATTTGAATATTTTGAAGTCTCCTTAAACCCAGGGATAAATCCCTTTACTCATGTATGTGTATGATACATTAAATGTGTTGTTGAATTCATTTTGCTTGTGTTTTGTTGAGAATTTTGGCACATATTTTCATCAGGGATAATATTCTATATTTTGCATATAATGTCTTTTCTAGCATTGTATTGCAAATAAAGCTGGCACCATAAAATAAGTTTGGAAACTTTCACCCCCTTCAAATTCTTGGAAGATTTGGGGAAGACTTGGTGAAAAATTGTCTTCAAATTTATGACAGAATTCACCAGTAAAGTCATCTAGTATATATTTTCTTGTTTGAGAGGTTTGGATTTCTGATTTACTCATACACACTTTTGCTCTATTTAAATTTCTAATTTTTTCTTGATTCAGTATTGGAAGACATATGATTCTGGGAATTTGTCTTTTGTTCTAGGTCATTCAAATTGTTGGCTAGTGGTAATTTCTTATGATGCTCTGTATCTCTACACATCTACAATATCTTCTCTTTTATTTCTAATTTAATTTCAATCTTTATTTTCTTAGCCAACCTAAATGTTTGTCCAATTTATGTTTAAAAGAAACAGACTTATGTATATTTTATATCTTTTCAATTATTTCTCTTGTTATTTCCCTTACTCTGATTCATTCAATTTTCTCATTATTCTTTCTGTTTTCTCCTAGATTCTTGATGTGTAAAGATAAGTAGTGTGAATATTTGTATTTCTTTTATTATTAAATATTATTTATATAGTTATTATTTATTCATTTACTTACATAATCATTTACTTATTTACTTATTTATTCATTTATTTATCAATGAAGTACTGCCATTTACAATGTGTCAATCTATGGTTTATAGCAGAATGGTCCAAATTCATGCATATGTTTTTGTGCCTATTAAAATAAACTTCATGATATTTACATACAGCCCTGTGTCATACAAAAGGCATTTTGAAAAAATCTATTGTTATATATAGTTGATAACATATATAACTCTACAGCTCCCAAATACATCGTCTCTTAGCCCCTTTCTTCAGTAACCATGAGATTATTAAGTAGGTCCGCAAGTTTGTTTCACTTTTGTAAATGGAATCATAGTGTTCTCATCCAAAATTTTTTTAATGTTCTACATATGTGATGTCATGTATTATTTTTCTTTCTCTTTCTGGCTCACTTCAATTAGAATGACACTATTTGGGACATCCATTTTGCTGCATTTGTCATTGTTTTATCATTTTTTATGGCAGAATATAATTCCATTGTGTAAATATGGCATAAATTCTGCATATTGTCATCTCTTGATGGACAATTAGTGTGCTTCCATGTCGTGGCTCTTGTCTATAGCACTGCTAAGAATATTGGGGTGCAGGTGTCTTTTTAAATTAGGGTTCTCTTTGATATATACCCAGATGTGGGATTGCTGGATTATATGTTAAGTCTAGTTTTATTCTTTTGAGGAATCACCGTCCTGTTTTCCACAAAGACTGCAACAAACTCTATTCCTACCAACAGTGTAGGAGTGGTCACTTTCTCTACAGCTTCCCCAGCATTTATTGTTTGTGGAGTTTTGAATGATGGCCATTGTGACTATTGTGAGTTGATACTTCATTAAAGTTTTGAATTTCCCTTCTCTGATAAAGATAGTGAGCAATTTTTTTTTCATATTTCTATGTGGTATTTGTATGTCTCTAATGGAGATTTGCTTGCTTAGGGCTTTTGAAAATTTTCATATTGGGTTTCTTGTTTTTTTTTAATTATTATTAGGTTGTATGAACCCTTTATATTTTAGAAATTTAGCCTTTTTCAGTTGCATCACTTCTAAATATTTTCTTTAATCCTGTAGGTTGTCATTTTGACTTGTTTATGGTTCACTTTACTGTGCAAAAGCTTATAAGTTTAATTAGGTCCCATTTATTAAATTTGCTCTTACATCCATTACCTGGGTAGGCTGTTCTATAAGATAATTGCTGAGATTCATCTCAGAGTGTTTTGCATATGTTTTCTTCTAGGAGATTTACTGTGTCTTGGCTTATGTTTAAGTCTTCAAGTCATTTTGAGTTTATACTTGTGTATGGAGTGAAGGAGTGTTCCAACTCCATTGCTCTGATGCTGCTATCCAGTTTTCCCAACACCAGTTGGTGAAGAGATGGAATTTTCTCTGTCATATTCTTGGCTACTCTGTCAAATATTAATTGAACATAGGCCTGTAGATTTACTCCTAGGCTCTCTATTCTGTTGCATTTGTCCATATGCCTGTTTCTGTACCAGTATCATGTCGTTTTGATTATTGTAGCTCTGCAAAAGTGTATGGAGTCCAGGCGGGTTATTCCTCCAGCCTATTTCTTTGTCTTCAATATTGTTTTGGAAATTATGGATTTTTTTGATTATATATAAGTCATATAATCATTTGTTTCATTCCTAAAAAGAAATGTTTTGCATAATTTGATAGGAACTCCGATTAAGTCTGTGGATTGCCTTGGGCAGTATGGCCATTTAAACAATAGTATTTCTTCAATTATTAGACCATTGGGTATCTTTTCAATTCTTCAAATCTTTCTTGATTACCTTAATCAATGTTTTCTTGTTTTCTATGTATAAGTCATTTGCTTCCTTGGTCAGAGTTTTGATTAAACATTTTATAGTATTGGGTGAAGTTATAAAAGGGGATGTTTCTATACTTTGTTTTCCTGTTGATTCAATGGTAGTGTAAAGAAATCTAAATGGTTTGTACATTACTCTGTCTACCTTTCCCATTTCCTTTTATTGCCTAAGTTATATTTTGTGAAGCTTTTACAATTTTCTATATATAGTGTCATGTCTGAATATCGTGACAATTTTACCTCTTCTTTTCCAGTCTGAATTTTTATTTCTTTTTCTTGCCTGATCGTTGTGGGTAAGAATTCCAAGACTATATTGAATTGAAAGTGTGAGAATGGGCATCCTTGTCTTGTCTCAGGTTTTTGTGGGAAGTTTTCCAGTTTTTCACCATTGAGTATTTTGCTGGCTATAAGTTTGTGGTAAATAGTTTTCATTATGTTGAAATATGGTCCCTCTATGCCCACTGTGATAAGAACTTTTATTGCAAATAGGTGTTAAATTATATCAAATGCTTTTTCTGCATCTACTGAGATGATCATATCGTTTTTGTCTTCTCTTTTTTTGATATGGTGTTTCATAATTTATTAATTGATTTGCATATGTTAAACCATCCTTGTGTGCCTGGGATGAACACAACTTGTTCATGGTGAATGATCTTTTTTTTAAATGCTGTTGGATTCTGTTTGTTAATAATTTCTTAAGGACATTTACATCTATGTTTATCAATGATATTGGCCTATAGTATTCTTCTTGGGGTAGTGTCTTTGGTTTTCTTATCGGTTTGATTTTGACCTTATGGTGTGAGATTGGGAGTACTCCTCCATATCAATCTTTTGGAAGAATTTGAGTTGGAATTGTATGGATTTTTCCTTCTATGTTTGGTCAATTTCCTCAGTGAAGCTATTTGGGTCTGAATTTCGTTTGCAGAGATTTTTTATTTAATTGATAATTCTATTCCAGTTTTGGTGATCTGTCTATTCAAATGGTTAATCTCTTCTTGATGCAATATTGCTGGGATGAATGTTTCCAAAAACTTCTCCATTTCTTCCTGGTTATCCAGTTTGTTTCCATACAGTTGCTTATGGTATTCCCTTATGATGTATTGTAAATTTGTTGTACACTTTGTAGTTTCTCCATTTTCATTTCTTATATTATTTTTGTTCTCTCTCTTTTCTTGCTGGTGAGCCTGTCCAGAGATTTGTCTATTTTGTTTACTACTTCAAAAAAGAGTTTGATTAATTTTTTTTCTATTTTTTAACTTTATTTTATTCTTCCTCCCTTCATCTTTATTTTTTCCTTCTTTCTGCTGACTTTTGGTTTTGTTTGCTCTTCTTTTCTTGATTAGTTTACATAGAAAATTAGATTATTTATTACAAAATGTTCTTCTACTTTTAGGAGGGTCTTGTCACTCTGAACTTCCCTCTTAAGAGTGCTGTTACTGTATTCCATAGACTTTGTGTAGTGTTTTGTCATATTTCTCAAGATATTTTTTAATTTATTCTTTTATTTCATCACCTACCCCCCTTGTTTTAGTACCATGTTTTTAATCTGGATGCTGTTATTTTCCTCCCTGGTTTTCCATGATTGATTTCTAGTTTCATGCTATTATACTCAGAAAAGCTGCTTGAAATTATTATTATCTTCTTAAATTTGTTGAGGCTTCTTCAGTGCCTGAGTTCATAATCTTTCCTAGAAAATGTTCCATGTGCACAGGAAAAGAATGTATATTCTCTTTTGGGGAGAAGTACTGTTTTGAAAATGTCAACCATCTCTAATTATTTTATAATGACTTTTAGTATCTTTGTTCCCTTATTAATTTTCTGTGTGAAAGACCAGTCCAGTGGTGGTAATGGGAAGCTGTAGTCTCCTACTGTGATTGTGTTCCCAGGGATTTCTCTCTTTTTATCTATTAGTATTTGTTTTTCTTTTAGGTGCTCCTATATTGAGTGCATATATCATAATGAGTATAATATCCTCACGTTGTATTGCTTCTTTAATCATTATGTCATGTCCTTGTTTATCTTTCTCTATGGCCTTTCTTGTAAATTCTATTTTGTGTGAAGTCAGTACTGCTAGTCCTGCTTTCCTGTCAAGTGCATTTGCATGGAATATAATTTTCCATCTTCTGATTTTCAATTGATGTGTGTTCCTCTTACTAATGTGGGTCTCTTGTATGCTTCATAATGTAGGGTCTTGTTATATTATCCCATCTGACAATATATATCTTTTTATTGAAGCACTAAGTCCATTAACATTTGTGATAATTATTGATAGACTGGTGTTTATTTCCATTATGAACTTCATTTCCCAGGTGATTTGGTATTTCCTTTTTGTTAATTTTTTTTTCTCCTTGTGGCTTGATAAGTTTTCTTTTACTATTTTGGTTTCTTTTTTCTTTGTGACTTCATTGTTAGTATTTGATTTATGGTTACATTGTTTTGTATTTATATTGACCCGTACTATATCTGTTTATTTTAGCTGAAAAGAACACAAACTCAAATCCATCCTACAGAGAACAGAAACAAGAAGAAAACTCCCTGTATTGTCCTGTTTCACTCTGTGACACTTAAAAATTTTAATGTCCTGTTTTACAACATAATATTTATTCTGTTGTAAGTCATTGAATCTATTGCCTTTCTAATTATGCCTTTCTCTTCTTTATAGTGTCCTGCTTCTATTTTATTTAGAGTAGATCTTTCATTATTTCTTTTTCTCTTGCTAAATTCTTTTAGTATTTGCTTGTGTGCAAGTTATTTATCTCTCCTTTAATTCTCAAAGATAGCCTTGCTTCATAAAGTATCTTAGAACCCAGTTTTATTTTATTGATGACTTTGAATATGTCTTGTCACTGCCTTCTGCCTGCTGTATTTGTGTAGGAAACTAGTTTACAAATTTTATATATATAATTATATATATTTATGTAAAGAGCACCTAGAAATGAAGTTAATATATAAGGTGAAAACCTATACATAAAAAAACAGAAAACATTGATGAAGAAATTAAAATTTATCCAAAGAAATGAAAAGATCTCTTATGTTAACGATGTGAAACAATGTGGTTGAAACAACCATACTACCCAAAGGAATCTACATTTAGTGTGATTCATATCAAAATACCCATGAGAATTTTCCATTAAATAGATCAAATAATTTCAAAATTTATATATAATCACAAAGACCATAAGTTGACAAAATAATTTTGAATAAGAGTATTAAATTTAATGGTGTAAAGTTCTCTGATGTTAAACACTCCTACAAAGCTTTAGTAATTAAAACAACATGTTACTGGCTCAAAAACAGACACCAATCAAAAGAAGAGAATAGATCAACCAGATATAATTCCTCACACCTATGATCAGTTAACCCATGGTAAAGTAAGCAAGAGTACAAAATGAAGACATTCTCCTCAATAATTAGTGCTGGAGAGATTGAACATGTAAAAGATTGATTAGAATATTTCCTCACATTGTATACAATCCATGAGCAAAGAATATCATTCTATTTATTTTGTTTTCTTTTATTTCTTGCACCTGAAATTTATAGATCTATGTTAAGATCTTTTATTTCACATACCAAATGTATTCCTATATTATTCTATTTGATATAAGTTAACACACAATTGTTTTCCTAATTTCTCTTTCTGATAATGTGTTGTTACTATACAAAAATGCAATGAATATTTGTATATTGATTTTGTATTCTGCAAGTTTACTGAGTTTGTTGGTTATTTCTAACAGTCACTGGAGGTGTCTAAGGAGTTTTCTATCTATGCATAATTATGTCATCTGTAAAAATTCACTGCTTTTTTACAAGTAGGATGACTTTTATATTTTTCTTGACTGATTGTTCTGGCTAGGACTTCTAGTAATGTAATTTAGGACTTGTGTAAGTGAGCTAGTTTTTCTTATTACTGGACCAGAGTAAAACATTCCTGTATGCTAATATTGAAATTGATGTTAGTCATGGTTTTTTCATATATGGCTTTTATTATGTTTAGTTACATTCTTTGTAGAGCAAATTTGTAAAGAATATTTTTATAAAATAGTTATGATCAGATCTGTCAATAATTTTCCTACATTTTTTGAGATTGTTATTTTTGAGTTCTTTGTTTTTTAAGGGATGATATCACATATATTGATTTGTGTATGTTAAATAATATTTATGTATCAGGACTAAACACAACTTAACTATAGTTTATAATACTTGTAATATGCCATGAATTCAGGTTGCTAATATTTATTTAGAATGGAATTTATAGATACTGAAGGAAAAATTTTCTTTGTAGCTTGAGTGTACATTTATTTATTTAAAAATTTTATCACTCATTTTGAATTTGGCTTCAGTTTAACGGAATTTATTACTAAATAAAAATATAAAGTTTTGTAGAACAGCATTTACTTCAGTTTACTGATACAGAACATAGCTATTATTTACAATTAGTGAACAAAACACTTGCCTTAAAATGCCGTATTATACTAACAATGCCAACTGTTTCAGAACTGAGAAATGTACTGCTACCTAAAATGAATTGCCTGGTCTTTTTCACCCCAAACCACATATACTGTTGTTTCTTTGTTTTTGATTGTTTATTTCTTTGCCCCTTAATGGAGGCACTGCTTATTGAACCAAGGATCTTGTGCATAAATGTATTTATCAACATCATTTTGGAACACATAACAGAACCCACAAGAGTATGGATAATAAACATGACAAAAAATTTATTTCTTCTAGCGACTGAAAAACCTCTGAGTGAAAGAATGGCAAACATAAACATTTGTAAATATACAATAATATGTTCTCTTTTGTAATTTTAAAGTAGAATATTAAATTACATTTGTTTTACTTATAGCAATGAAATGAAATTTAAAACAAAAATTCCCCCCTTTGGGATTTCTTAAATTTGATTGCTTATTTTAACCTAATTTTATTTCATAAATATTTACCATTTATTTATAAACATACCAAATAAACAGATATTTATTCTGCTAATATTTTGAATATAGAGTTATTTATTGTAAAGTACACAGATAAATACATACTTCCATTTCCAAATCAAATTATTTTTCACCTTAATTACAACTGATCATGAAAGTGTTATAAATTTTATGTAGAGGTTTTAAACAGTTTTCACTGTAAATTCCAAAATTTAAAATTATTTTATATATTTTCTGCATTATTTATACTCTGTTCCCCAATCTGGTGTAAATTTATGTACAAAAGGATGGATATTGGTTTTATTTCATAGACCCCAAAATTAAATTATTAAAAAGATTTTGTGTGGATAATATTTGCAGATCACACTATAAAAATAAACATCCTACATGTTTCATTTTAACTGGATAAATGAGAAGTAAACACTGACTGAACATTACACTTGAGTTGCTAGGAGACCAGTCGTTTTGTGATGTCACAGCTACTCAGGTTGAGAACCATTGTGATGGCCTAGCAGTTTATCTGTGCAGGCCTACCAAAGCAGCATTTGAAGATGCAGTGCTCAAAATCATGCAGAATAAAAAGGTAGCTGTAGATAAAGTTACTTTAGATGGCATATTTTTCTTCAGAAATTCAAGTTGTGTCTCATAAAGATGGACCAATTGGTTCAGGAAACCCCGGTAGATCTCTATTGTGTAATCAAACATTCCTTGTGGACTTGGACTTGAAGACTATGATTGAAGAAAATGCTGTTCAGTATTTGTCTGAAAGATCCTTGATTAAAAGACCATGTTACATACATTGTGTCTCTGAACCAGATGAAGATAATGATTTTCGTTCTCTGTCATTTCCAAGAAAACTCTGGAAAAAAGGTGCGAGTGACAAACTTAAATCCATCTGGTGGGGTGATAATGGACCTTCCATAGTGATTGATGAAGATGTCTTTAAGAAGAAGTTTTGGAAAGAAAGCCCCCTTTCAGAATATTTCAAATTGGAAGTATGAAAAATTTAGTTAGACAGCTTAACCTTTATGGGTTTGGTAAAGTGCAGCAGAATTTTCAAAGATCTGCTTGTCTAGTTGACTTTCTGGCAAAAGAAAAAGAAGTCTCTGTTTTAAGAAAGGTATACAGAAATTTTATATACCACTTGGTAACTTATATATAAAATTTTATTCTGTACATCATCCTATGGTAATATAAATGTTAAGATAGATTTTGAAAATTGTATTAAACTACTAAGGCTAAAATACTTTATTTTTTCTAAAAAATGAGGACAGTACCTTAAGAAGTCAAAATTATGAGAAACTTTGCTTGAAACTCTGAATCTTAACAGAAATCAAAATAAAGGTATTAATGCTGCTTTTAAAACGTGGCATAAACCATTACTGCAAATACTACCTTCTTAAATTTGATGACTATTCTATATAAATGTGTAGTTTCCAAACAAGAAACTTAAAAATATCGTCAGCAATGTTCATATTTTGATGATATTATCTTTGCATTGTAAACGTGAAATCTGAGGATTTACAGGTTAGGCTAATTTTTGGCTTGTATTTTGATTTAAAATATTACTAAAAATTTTCACCTTTGGTTGTAGCTGCAGTTCTATCATAATCCAAATTTTAAATGAGGCTGTCCCCAGATTTTACTTAGAGTAAATAGAAGAGTTGGGATTAAAAATGATTCTCTGGTATCTTCATTGGCTGAAGATTTCAAAAAGAAGCACTTTAAAGCAGGGGGTAATGTGGATAATCATAATTCTGGTTTTGTGGCTAACGCTAGTGGAGAAAGTGCTTTTTAACCTACTGCAAATTTTAACATGCCTCTAATAAGAAGGCCCTCTACCACCCAGATAATTGGTGATACAACTACCCTTATCAGAGGTGATTTTTCTCCTCCATCATCAAGGTCAGTTAGACCAACAGAACAAATTGCAGTGGATCAACGTGCTATTTTAAATGAGTTGACCACTGTCCACTGGCACTATCAATGTAGCTAAACTGAAGCAAATGGCCGTGTTGTGAACTTCATTACAACTAAATATTCTACTTCCCTGTACAGCACATTGTCTCCCATACAGAGCAATTATTTTGGACTGATGGTGGAGCCTTATACTTTTCCAAATACATATCACAACATATCTGCCAATGAAGGTCGTTTTTATAAACTTCAACCTGGGAGCAACCCACGGATTCTAGTGCCAGTGATAGCTGATACATCAGCTACCTCTCTTTCAAGGCCAACTCATCAGCCATCTTCAGTTTATGAACGTCATCCTAATTACAACTGATCTACCACAGGATTACCATATTATACAGATTAAAATGATGTTGAAAAATGTCGACAAATATCTGCCAATTTCTTGTTTGAATGATAAACATAGATGTGTAGCTGTATTTTCCTTTTATTTTTTAATAGAATTAAGAGTTAAATGGGGAGTAAGTTACCATTTAAAAAAAAAGAGATATTTGATATGATCATTTGATGAAACAATATGGGAGTAAATTTAAATAATTTCTTGTAAGGAAGAAGAGAAAATGGAAGAATTTGGAATAAGACTAAAACATGGAGAGTGGGAAAAGTACTAAATGGTTTCTGGTTCATACTGGAAAGTATTAAAAGTGTTAAGTTAGGATAGGTTGGAACAGGAGATAAATGCAGGTACCGGCCCAGGGATCATGGTCTCTATTATGTCATCCCTGGAATCATAAAGGTCACATGATGTAGTCTCAGATGGCACATTCAGCACTTGGTAGAATTTAAGAAGTAATTTTATCAATGGTCTTCTTTGCGCTGTTCTCAAAGCATTCGAATGGGTGCTTTCATTCCCTGCCCTCAAGATTCTACACTATATTTTATAGTCAATAATTTATATTGCTTTTCTGTTCCAGCCAAAGGCCAGCTTACATCCTCAGGGTGGCACTTAATGCTTTTCCAACTCTAAGCCCACAAACTCAACTTAGTTTAGTCAGTTCTTTATAAATTGGCATCTGACTACCTTGGCATATCTTAATGTTTCACTGTATCTGGAGATACATCCAGGCAAATGCTTGTCAACTATTTTAGCTCCAACCTCACCACTTTTGCTCCAGCTCATCCTTGGAAGTTGTGTGTCCTCCTTTTACCTACTTACACTTTTCCAGTCTCAGCACAGAAACCACCTCCTCCAGATGTTTTCTGTCTATCCCACTTTCCTTGTCTAACTTGTATACCAGCAAAGTAAGCAAAGCACATGCCAAAGGATGAATTTTACTATTTAGTGAACGAAAAATACATGTTGACTTTAAGCAAAATCTACTTTCCTGAAACAACAAAACTCTCATGGTTTTCAAAATATTTCGTTATGGTCTTTACTCTTCACCACAAACTAGTTCTTTTCATAGTCCAAGGACTAGTAACTCAAGAGAGTAAGTGGAAGTAGGTACAGGAGAAAAAGTATTATTTTCTTCTTAATTCATGCCTCCAGAGGCCTAAAGCATTCCATTCCCATTTGCTGGAATTTTTCCTGTCTCTTCATCACCCACCCACCCCAAAATAGCTGATTCTCTTCCCCTTAACAATAACTATACTGACTTCTAAATAATTTACTTCTTAGAATCAGAAATTTACACAGAAGAGACAGTGCCATTGCAAATATTTAATGTATGTTTATACACCCCACATAAATTGTGCCCCTTCTAACTTTCACACAGGAAGCATCTTAGAGGTACTAGCCTGTTGGTTGGAGTGGTCATATTCAGTAACCCAATTGCAATCTAAAATGTGTGGAGTAGGAGGAAGTGAGGGTAGTGGAATTAAAGATTTATCTAACTGCAAGAACACCAAATTTCTGCAGATATTAGAAATATAAAATATTCATGGAAGACTCTGACTTTTTCCCATTATTTTAAAATTAAAGGTGAAGCATTTTCAGAATGTGAAATGCCCTGAAATGCTGGAAAAATTGTAGGCAAGTTCAGGGAGCCTAAGGCTTCTGCTCATAATCATGCAGTCAGTGTCAGCTGATAAGACTGAAATGGCAAGATTCAGTCCTGAAAATGCGTCACCAGTTGTGAAGAAAGCCTTTGATAATCTGGAGAAAAGGCAAATGGGCCAGGGTAAGCTGTAGCAACATCCCACCAATATGAAATTTACCAAGAGAAGAAAATAGCCCACTTGCAGCAGGAGAACTTTGTCTGGACGGCAGTGGTTTTTCCTACAACAGAAATTTCAAGCTTTTAAGTTTGTGAGCTCAACTCTGACGGTGGCTATGTTTTTGCTTACATTAGCAGTCTGGGGTTCAGATGGGCTGGTTCAGCAGCTAGTTTCCAGCTCTCTTATCAGACAGTGGTTCTTACCACGATCATATTAACAAGGTTCTATAATGAAAAGTGAAAAGCTACAGTTTACTTTCAAAATTAGAAATCCTAAATAAGAATATTGTTTATTTGTCCATCTGTAGTATTCTACCTTGCAAAAGCTAGACTATTGGCAAAAGTAGAAAAGTAGTCTGGTGTTTGAAAACTATTATCTGAGACCTGCCCACTGAATTCTTCCCACTAAGTACAACAAATATGTCTACCATTGTGTGTGTGTGTGTGAAAATGGATTGTTAAGCAGCAACTGTTTGTCTTATTTGAGTCATCAGTGAATTATTCCTCTGCATCTAGCAGAATCTCTGTGAGTTAAGAGTTTCATTGAGCCACCAGATTTCCTTCCAATCAGGGATAGGTAGTTTTTATTTCTCCCAGTATACTAATTGTTACCTGTTCATTGAATCCCAAGCTGATATTAGGGCCATTATAATGAACCCTTGAATTGGACTGAGGTATATACATTTTCCTGTCCCCAGAGCCCAGCACAGGACTGTGTCTCCTTTTTAATTTAAGCTTATGTCTAATTTTTTTTGTCTTATTCTCATTGTTGACACAATTTATTATGGCTTTGAACAGCCGTTGTCTTATTTATAGCAACTAAGCCACTGACTTATTCCCGTTCAACTAGAAATTGCAATAACCTTTCTTTCCTTGGACTACCTGGAATAGAGTGAGCGTAGTCATCATTTTGAAAGCAGTCCTCAGTCCTAATAATGCAGAACCTTTACAGTTCTTTGCCCAGCACTTGAGCGAAAATGTTTGTTGTGGATCACAGGGATTATCCTCACATCCCCTGTTGCAACCATGAGAAAACACCACATTGTTATCCAAAATCAAGTCTTAGTCAGTATTGCATTCCCATTGCAAAACAGTTAAGAATTGTAGGAGTTCTGAGATTTTACCATGCTGAGATTTTTAGCAACCCAGCAGGTTCCTTTATTACAGATGCTGTCGTGGAGATGAGACTTTCGGTCAGAGACAGTGAACTTTATCACTCACAGCAAAAGCAGCCAGGGTTACCATTTGTTTCCATTCTCTAATCTTAGATGAATATACAGAGTGATATTTTGTTGCCTACAGAAGCAGTGGGCTTTTAACATGAAGAAAGTTTAAGGCATGACAAAACACTAATTTTATTAGTATCTTTATGTATAATTTATTAGAATCACTTATTTGTTAGTATTTTTACCTAGGATAAGTATATCATGACTCAAGATTTCTTGCTGCAAAAACAATCATGAGAAATGACATGGGAAAAAATGACCATTGGTTTTCCATTTTTTCTTCCACTTTTTTTTGAGATATAATTGGCATAAAACATTGTGTAAGTTTAGGTGCACAGGATAGTGATTTGATTTATAAGTATCATGAAATAAATATCATAGCAACTTTAGGGAGAATTCATTATCTCTTTTAGATACAATTTGAAAGAAATACAACTTGTCTTTTGGTTGTGATGAGAAACATTATGGTCTACTCTCTTAACAACATTCATTTAGCACATAAAGCACTATTAGTTGTAATTTTCATTTTACTATGGGACATCCTTACAACACGTTTATTTTATGGCTGGAGGTTTGTAGATTTTGAGTGCATTAATCAAATTCTCCTTTCCCAACCTCTGCCTCTGTTGACTGCAAGTCTAATTTTTTTCTATAAAAATGTTTCCTTGTTTTTGAAGTGTACTTTAATCTAAACACTGTGTTGGTTTCTCTTACACAACATACTGTTTGCAGTTTTTAATACATTTCAAGCTGCTCACCAGAATATACCTAGTTATGACTTGTTGCTATGTAAAGAAGTTTTATTGTTAATTACTAATACCCATACAGTATATTTCTTGTCCCTGACTCATTTAATTTGCAATTGGAAAATTTTCTCTCTTAATTTCCCTCAACTTTTTCTTTTCCTTACCCCATTTCCCTCCTTCTTGTGAACAACCTGTTGCTTTCTATAACTATAACTCCTTTTCTGTGTTGTTATGTTCATTTGTTTTAAATTCCACATATGAGTAAAATCATTCAGCATTTGTCATTCTGTTTCTGACTTATTTCACTTAGCATATTACCCTCTTGATCTACGAATTTGTTGCAAATGACAAGAAATTATTCTTTTTAGAGCTGAGTAATAACTCATTGTATTTTTATGTGTGTGTGTGCATATATATAGTGCATATAAATATATATTGTGTGCATGTATATATAAATATTGATAAATCTGCATTTAAGTTGGGTAGATATATATACTATAAACACACATGTTCTTTATCAATCATCTATTGATGAGCAATAAATATGCTTCTGTATCCTGTCTATTGTGAATAATGTTGCAGTAAATATAGGTTTGAATTTATCTTTTCTAATTAGTGTTATCATTTTCTTGAAATAATTATCCAGATATGGAAATGTTGGTATATATTTCATTTTTAATTTTCAGATATATCTCCATGTTGTTTTCCACAGTGGCAGCACATATTTACATTCACTCCAGCAGTGCATCATGGTTGTTTTTCTTACATCCTCATGAACACTTATGTTTGTTATCTTTTTGATAATAGTCATTCTGACAGGAGTGACATAAAATCTCATTGTGTTCTGGACTTGCATTTTTCTGATGGTTAGTGATGTTGATCGGTTGGTTGCCTTTCCCCCACTGTATATTCAATTTTTGTAATGGGATAAATGACCATAAGTGTCTGATTTCATTTTGAAGCATTCTTTGTGTTCCATTATTCTGTTTGTTCTGTGCCACTACCATATTCTTTTAATTCTGTAGCTTTTAATTGTAGTTTAAAATGAGGGACAGTGATACACCCTCTTAGTTCTTTGTCAAAGCGTTTGTGTTTTTAGTTTGTTTTCTTTTCTTTCTTTTTTTTAATTGATTTCAACTATTTTGTGTTTACATGTAAATTTTAGATTTATTTATTGTAAATTCTGAAAATGCCCTTGGTATTTTGATAGGCACTGAATTTAATTTGTTTATTTTCTTGGCTAGTACTGTCATTTAAAGAATTTATTTCCTCATCTACCAACACAGTATATCCTTTCATCTGTTTGCATTATCTTCAATTTCTTTTGTAAATATTATACAGTTATCTGAGAACAGGTCTTTTAACTCCTTGGTTGGAAACATTTCTTGATTTTTTTTTGTTTTTTGTAATCCAGCTGTAAAAGTGATATTTCTCTCACTTTCTCTATCTATTAGCTTGTTGTTAGTGTGTAGAAATGCAAGTTTTCTGTATGTTAATTTTACATTCGGAAATTTTACCAAATGCGTTGATAACTCCTAGAAATTTTGTGGCACCATTTTTAGGATTTCTGTTTAAAGTATTTCATCTGCAAACAGATACTTTTACTCCTTTTCTTAATTAGTTATATTTTATTTACTTTTATTTTGGATAGCTATGGCTAGAATTTCCAGTACTATACTGAATAAAAGTGGTAAGAATGAGCATTCTTGTCTTCTTCCTTCTCTTATTGGGGATGCTTTCAGCTTTTAATCAGTGAGTGTCATGTTAGCTGAGTTCTTGTCATATATGACCTTAACTATGTTGAGGTATGTTTCTTTATACCCACTTTGAGGAGAAATATATTCTTAAAAAGATACCAAATTTGTCAAAACATTTTATGACTCTATTGATGTGACCATATAATTTTTATTCTTCAGGTTGTTAGTGTGGTGTATCATACTGATTAATTTGTGGGTATTTAATCAATTTTGCATCCCTAGAAAAAAATGGACTTATTCATATTGTATAATCCTCTGAAAATATTGTTTGATTTGCTAACAATTTAGTGATGATTTTGCATCTATGCTTATCAGTAGTATTTAATCTCTAATTTTTTGAGGTATTTGTTCCAGTTTTACTAGTGGTGTGATACAGAAATGTGGGGTAGAAAGCCTTCCTTCCTCTCGAAATTTTTGGAATACTCTGTGAAGTATAGGTGAAACCTCTTCTCAAAATGTTTGGCAGAAATCACCTGAGAATCTGTGTAGGCCTGTAATTTTGTTTCTTGGAAGATTTGGTTTAATTACATATTCAATTTCATTAGTGATAATCTGTTCATATTTTCTTTCTCATTCCATTCTGGAGATTAGTTCTTTCTAAGAAATTGTCCATTTCTTCTAGGCTTTCCATTTTATTGGCATATAATTTGTTGTATCATCTTATGATGCTTTGTATTTCTTTGAAATAAGATGTAACTTCTCATTCATCTCTGAGCTTATTAATCTGTAACTATCTTTTTTGCTCTTGTGTATGGTTAAAGTTTATCAACTTTATTTATCTTTCAAAAGGCATTATTTAGTTTGATTATATGTTTCTATTTTAATCTTTATTTTATTTAATTATGTTCTGTCCTTTCAGCTGTCTTTCCTTCTAGCAAAAAGTTTGTTTATTATTTTCTACAACATTTGCTGGTAACTATATTTTATAAGAGAGAGATATTTCCTATTTGTATAAGTGGGATTATTTTGCTATAAGCATCCCTATTAATACTGCTTGTGCTATACCCCATGGATTTTGTTTTGGTTGTCATGTTTTATATATATTTTTTCTTTCAATTATTCAGCAATCCATTTGTTGTTAATATTGCATGATTTATCCTCCACACTTTAGTATTTTTCTCAGGTTTTTTCTTTTAGCAAATTTTCATTCTCACAGAATCCATAAGTTTCTTCAAAAAACAAGGAGAATAATACTAAAATTTATACATAAATCTGAAAGACCCAAATTTTCTAAAAGTATTTCGAAAAATGAACAAAACTGTGGGCATTACCCTCCCTGACTTTATAACATACTACAAAGCTACAGCAATCAATACATCAAAATATGGTACTTAAAGAAACACATAGATCAGTAGAACAAAATAAAGAGTCCAAAAATAAACCCGCACACCTAAGGTCAATTAGTCTACAATGAAGGAGGCAAGAGTATACAATGGAAAAAAGGCAGTCTCTTCAACAAGTAGTTCTGAGAAAAGTAGACAGTACATGTAAAATGAAGATGTAAGAGCACTTCCTTCCAAAGTATAAAAAATGAGGTAAAAATGGATTAATTTCCCAAATGTAAACACAAATTTATACAATTTCTGACCAAGAACAGGAGCAGAAGTGACTCTGAGATAAATCATAGCAATGTTTATTTTTGATTTGTCTTCAAATTTCAAGCATAAAGGAAAACTAACAATTACAGTTTTTAGTTTACTGAGGAAAAAATAGATGTATTATGTGACACAGGGATTCTAATTCTTGTATATGTGTGATGTGCAAAACCTTTTCCAGAGCAAAGGAAACCTTCAACAAGACATGATATCAGACAGAATAGAAGGAAAAATTTCAGACAATGAGACCAACAAGATGTTAATATTCATAATATATATATAGCATATTAGACAAAATATTTAATAAACAAAGACCCCAACTTAAAAACAGTTGAAGGATCTTCATGGAAACTTTTCAAAAACAGACATGTGGATGATTTTCATGCACATAAAAAGAAACATATTGTTGCTATTCATTAGGAAATTAAAAATCAAAACCAGAATGAAACATAATCTCACAACAACCAAAACGGCTTTTAATAAAAACTCTACAAATGACAAATATTAATAAGAATATCAATAAGAGGGAACCCAGGTGCACTGTTGGTGGAAATATAAATTGATGCATCCACTATTATAAAAGTGTGGACAGTGCTAAGGAAACTAGAAATAGAAACATTATATGTAGCCACAATTCCAGTTTTTGTTATAAATCTGATAAAAATGAAAACATTAACTTTAAAGGATAAATTACCCACAGAGTTCTTAACATCATCATTTATAGTAGCCAAGGATAGAAGCACAACTCAACTGCCTATCAACAGATGATTGGCTCAAGTAGATGTGAGATATAGATAACATAATAAATACTAAGTCACTGTCATATTAAAAAATAAAACTCTACAATTTGGAAATATGTGAGTGGACCCAGAGATTATTGCACATAGTAAAATAAGTCATACAGAGACAAACACACTATGTTGTCACTTAAATGAGGAAAACAAAGATATAAGAGAAATAATCATAAAAAAACAGAAACAGAATCACGTATATATGTGTAGTGTACCAAGTAGTGGTTTCCTGTGGGGACAGGGAAGAACGATGGAGAAGACAGAAATGTGCAAGATACTGGTAATAAATTAGAAAACCAAAAGGGCTATATTTACAGCACAGAGAAATATTTTAATAATTTAATTGATTTTAAAGATGTTATATGGATATATTATAGTAAAATGTGTATGTGGGTGTAAAAAACATTGAAGAAAAACCCCAGGAAAAACAAAATATTTTGTAGTTCTATGATATTAAAGGATGTGATTTGTTCACTTTCTTTACTGTTCTTATAATGTCCTTAGTAGAATTTAAGCTTTCATTTGAAAAAGTATATACTTTTAAAAGTGACATAAGTTTAAATTATTTTTGTCTCTCCCCTTACATCTACAGTCAGTAAAGCATTCACATCTGAAGAAAAATAACTACAACACAAAGCAATAATCCAGAAGGCATGTGAACAGGTAAAGTTTGATGGACTAAAATACACAAATGAGGCTGAACTAAGGGAAGAGCAGATTTGGTGTCTGCAACCAAGGCCCACTGACTAAGATATCTTAGTCCACAAGTTCAGAGAACCCAGTAGAAACAGAGTCACAGTGGTTCGCACAGATTCGACCTCCAACTTCACCAGTGCTCATGGTCACATGTAATTAGGAGGGACCCACAATGGAGACAGAATTTCCATCCTTCAGACGCTCAGACATTCATGACACTGTCCCTACTCCCCATTCACAGTGGTGGAGACATGTTACCTTGCAATACTGGACATGGCAAAGGCACTTGCCTGATTCCAAATACCCACCTGTCTTTACATGTTTCCTCACTGAGTACACTGAGTTTCAAGGGATATCAAATAAAAGGAAGGGTTCACAGTCCCAGTGACAAGACTGGCATTAACTACCAGAGAAGTCTAAGAAGTGACAATGAAAACATATCTTTATCCAGAAAATAGTGACTGGAAAGTGCCAGTTTGAAATATTATCACAGGTAGCTCAGGTAAGTAAAACAAAATCTGTGCAATATTGCAAACAACCAGAAAACAAAAACAAGGACTCCAACTCAAAATCTGTTATTTAGTGTCATCAGAGAAATAACTTATCAAGACCATGACAAATCACAGTAACATTATAGGGCGTGCACACACACAGATAGACACACAAAGTCACCGACACAGACACAGTCAAACACGCACATGCAACTGCACACACAGACGCACACAATGTCAACCCTGCAGCAAACAAACTTAAAGTCATGGTATATTGCCACATTACTAATAGAGAATCCAAATAGGTGTCATACAGAATCTCAATACAAAAAACAAAACTAAGAAAGCAGTTTAGTGAGCTCAGGAATAAATGAAATGATGATAAGGAATACATTATCAAAGAGACTGAATCTATAAAATAACCAAATAGTATTGGAGGACCAGGAGAATTTAATAAATGAGATGAAGAAAGCAACAGAAAGCATTGGAAGTAGACTGTCTTTGTGGAAGAGAGATTAGCAAACTCACCAATACAAAACTAGAAATGATAGGAGAGGGCAGAGATTCAAGATATTAAAAAGTGAGGGAATTCTACAATAGCCATCAGACTTCTTCAGGAAGTACACATTAGACTGGAATCCTGGAGGGAGAAGAAATTTAGAAGGCAGCTAATGGTTTATTTAAAGAAGTAATAGTTGATAAATTTCCGAACCTGTGTAAGAAGCTGATATACATGTCCGTGAGCCAACACCAATAACTATAAGAAAAAGGGACCTCCTTCAAGATACGTCATATGCAAATTGGCAAGTCAATGACAGAGTAAAATTTTAAAAGCATCCAAAAAAGTTATGATAATCTACAAATGAACCCCCATTAGGCTATCAGCAGATTTCTGAGAAGAAAACATAGGCCAAGGGTAAATAAAATTACATTTTCAAATACTAAAATACAAAATGTCTCACCCATTAATACTTACACAATTATCACTTAGAGATACAGTGAAAATAAAGACTTTAACAGACAAACAATACCTGAATGAGGTAAAATAAACAACCGAGATAACTTATAATAGGTGTAAAAAAGAAGCTTTCCAAGAAATATAAAATGGCAAAAATATGCAAAACATTGACCAAAATGCTAAGGAGAGACCACGAGAAATTTGCAACTGTTTCTTTGGGTATGTTTTTAAATGCTACTATAATATATGGATTAAAGAGAGAAAAATAGGAAATCAGTTGCAATAAATATAGATACTTCAAACTGGTTACATGTTCATAGCAGTAAAAGAAATAAATTGAAACAGTAATCATAAAAGGTAAAGATTAAAAATAAAATAATATTTAAGGAAGCTTCTATCAGCTGATAAAGGACTAAATTACACATGAGATGTTTTATTTTTAATTGAAGAAGAGTAGATGTAGTATATTGTGTAGTTTCAGAAGTAAAGCATAGTTATTTTTACCAGTTTGTAGATTTTATTGCATTATGAATTATTAAAATGATTGTAATATACAATTATTTTAAGCCATTGTGTATAATTCCCTGACCTATGCAGATTATTCTTGTTGCTTCTCTCCTTTATTTATACTAGTTTGTATCTGTCAATGTCCTACCATTAAATTCTCTTTTCCTTCTGCTTTGGTAAACATAAATATTTTCCCATATCTTTGAGCCTGCTTAAGTCTTGTCTATCTAATCTCTTTACCTCTCCATCATGTCTCTGTCTATTTATCCATGTATCTATCTATCTATCTATCTATCTATCTATCTATCTATCTATCTATCTATCTACCATGTATGTATGTATCTGTCCATCTATTTATCTGTCATCTATCAAAAGATAGCTATAGATTGATGTAAACTGATAATTGTTATTCTTTATATTCCACATATAAATTATGTTATATTCTTTTGTCTTTTTCTAAGTTACTTCACTAAGCACAATATTTACTAGGTTCATTCATGATGCTGAAATAACATAGTGTTATACTTTTTCATCACTGAGTAATATTCTATGGCATATTTATAGAAACATCATATCTTCTTAAGTCCATAGTCTACTGTGGACTCTTGGATTGCTTCCCTGTCTTGTATATTATAAACACTGCTTTTGGGAACATTGGTTCCTCTCAATTTAGGGTGTTTCCCCAGATTTTTTCTATGAGAGGCATTACTGGGTCATATGGTAGTTAACTTTTTAGGTTTTAAAGAAATCTGAATACTGTTTTCCATAGAAGTTGTAGCAATTTACATTCCTGCCAAGAGTATACAAGAGATTTGTTACCACAACATCATCTCCAACACTTACTATTTGTAGACTTTTTGATAATAGCCGTTTGACCTATGTGAAGTGATAACTCATTTCAGTTTTGATTTGCAATTACCTAATAATTAGTTATGTTGAGCAATTTTATCACTTGCCTGTTACTCATCTGTAAGTTTTCTTTGGAAAAATATTAACTCAGGTACTCTGCTCTTGTTATTGATTGGGTTTTTGTTTTTCACCTTGTGTTGTGTAATCTAAATACATCTTACATCTATTAACATACATCTATTAACCCCTGGTCACTTGCATTGTTTGCAAATATGTTCTCCTATTACACAGGCAGTGTTTTCACTTCATTGATATTGTCCTTAGCTGTGCAGAAATTTTCAAGTTTGTTTAGGTCCCACTTGCTTATTTTTGCTTTTATTTCTTTTGCCTTAGGAGATTGATATAAGAAAATATTCCTATGATATATATCCAATAGGGTTTCACCTATATTCCCTTCTAGACGTTTTATATTATCAGGTCTTATATTTAGGTCCTTAATATACTTGGAGTTTATTTTTGTATATGATGTCAGGGAATGCTCTCATTTCACTGTTTTACATGTAGATGTCCAGCTATCCCAACACCATCCATTGATGAGACTGTCTTTTCTCCATTGTGTACTCTTGCCTCTTTTATCATAGATTCATTGCTCATAGGTGTGTGGAATTATTTCTAGGCTCTCTATCTGTTTCTAATTGATTATATCTCTTTCCCAATGCCATACTGTTTTTATTACTGTAGGTTTGTAGTATAGTAAGGTGTCCGGGAGGGTTATACCTCCAGATATGTTGTTTTCCTCAAGATCATTTTGGCAATTTTTAATGGTTTCATGTAAAACTTAGAGTTATTTAATTTCTGGTTCTGTAGAAAATACTACAGCTTCATAACAAGAATTGCACTTGATCTGTAGGTTTCTTTGTGTAGTACGGCCATGTTAACAAGACATCTTTCAATCCAAGAGCACAAGACATCTTTCCATTTCTTTGAAACATTTCAATCCAAGAGCACAAGACATCTTTCCATTTCTTTGAAACATTTTTAATTTCTTTGTCAATGTTGTGTAATTTTCAGTGTGTAGATATTTCACATATGTTGCTACATTTAATCCAAAATATTCTGGGGAATGGGGTTTTAAACATTATTGCTTTCAATGTCCATTTTATGGTATTTCTTCATTAATGTGTAGAAATGCAAGAGATTTTTTTACGTTAATCTTGTACCCTGCTCCCTTAATGAAATTATTTATTGTTCATAATAGTCAGTGTGGAGCCCTTAGGACACTCTATGTAGATTTTTATGCCATCAGTACTGGTGAAAATTTGGCCTCTTTTTCCATTTTGCGTTTCTTTTACTTTTTTTCTTTTCCTCTTCCTTTCTTGTATTAGTGTGGAACACAAGTGGTGACAGTAGGAGCCCTTGTCTTGTTCCCGAATTTACCCAGAAGGCTTTCAGCCTTTCCCCTGAGTATTATAAATTGTTATAAATGGCCTTTAGTATGTTGAGAGATGTTCCCATTTTACTCACTTTCATGAGAGTTCTGAAGGTTAATGTATGTTGAATTTTCATGTGCTTTTTCTTTGTGTATTGACATGGTCTTGTGAATATTGTCCTTCCTTTATTAGATAATTGTCATACTGATTGAATTGTGTATGTTGAACCATCCTTGTGTCTCTGGAAGGAATCCAACTGATCATAATGTATAATCTTTTCTATGTATTGCTGGATCAATTTGTTGATGTTTTTTGAGGATTTTTGAATATATATTCATCTAGGATATTGGATTTTCATTTTCATTTTTTTTTGGTATTTTCTTTGACTGGTTTTGTTATCAGTGTAATGGTGGCCTCATAGAATAACTTTGGGAATTTTCCTTCTATCTTCATTTTTTAAAATAGTTGGGGGGAAAGTGGTTTTAGGGAATGCATCCAGGCATTTTGTTCAAGGGGTGTTTTTAAAATTACAGATTTTATTTAACTTATACTGATTGCTCTTTTCAAGTTCTCAGTTTTCCCTTACTTCACTGTTGGCAGGCTGTACATTTCTAGAAAATTGTGCATTTCTTTTAGGTAGTCCAGTTTGTTGTCATGTAAAAGCTCATAGTGCTTTCATAACCGTTTTTTTTTTTGTATTTCTGAAATATCAGATGTTATTTCTACTCTTTCATTTCTTATTTTGTTTTGGTCCAGTCTCTGTATTTCTTGATAAGCCTGGCTAAATGCTTACATGTTTGTTAAATTTTTAAGAAAAATTAAAGATGTTGATGATATGAATTGTAATTTATTTTTCAACTTTTACTTTATTTATTTTCAACTTAATCATTAAAAATTTCTCTTTCTATTGCCTTTGGGTTTTGTTTCTTTTATTTCTTGTTATTTTTGGTGGTATGCTTTGTCCTTTCTATGAGGTTTTTCTTGTTCCTTGTAGAAGCCCTGGCTTCTTCTCAACTTCCCTCTTAGATTTGTCTTTGCTGCAACCCATACATTTTATGAAGCTGTGTTGTCATTGTAATTTGTCTCCAGGTATGATTTTATTACCTCTTTGATTTCATCATTGAACATGTTTTATTTTATTTTTTTAAAGGATGTGGTTTGACCTCATGTTTGTGCTTTTCCTATTCTTCTTTCTACAGTTGATTCATAGTTTCATACTTTTGTGTATGTAAAAATACTTGCTGTAATCTATATTTGCTTAAAGTTCCTGAGGCTCATTTCATGACATAATGTGTGGTTAATTCCTTAGACAACATCCTGTGCACACTTGAAAAGTTTATGTGTTCTGCTTTTCTGATGCAGTGTCTAACATTTCAGTTAGGTTCAAATGATCTAATATGCTATTAAGACCTCTGTTTTCTTACAGATATTCTTTCTGGATGATCTGGCCATCATTATAATAAGGTCTTAAACTCATCTGCTATTATTGTTTTATAATGAATTAATTCTTTGTTGTCTACTAAAATTTCTTTTTATACATAGGATCTATGGTGTTGGGTCCATATATAATTTAATGAGTGTAATACCCTATTTTTTTTATTGATCTCTTTTTCTTTATATAATCTCATGTTTCTTTCATTTTGGCCCTTATTTTAAAATGTATTTCCTATGAGTTGAGCATTGCAATCTGCACTTTCTTGTCATTTCCAGGGAATATCATTTCCATTTATTTCCAGACTATGTTTATCTTCCACCATAAAGTGAGACTTTTTTGGGGGGGAGGCAAAGATGTTAGAGCAGAAGGATGCCCGTAGCTCACCCTTTCACACAAATGCACCAAGACTCACATCCACAGACCCACTCAGCTAACCAGAGGACCTGCAAAACTCTGCCAGAACATTGTCCTCTTCAATAGATAAAGGTGCGAAAAATCTGGTAGGAGAAATGAAGAAAGAAAGAAGAAAAGGCAAAACATAGTGGGACAGATCCCATGGGGAGGGAGCAGCAAAGAAAGACTGGTGCTCATTCACTGTATCTCCCCTCTACAACTTAGAGTTTGGCAGGACGGAAGGGGAGCCTCCAAGGTTTGACCTTTACAAAGTGTAATTTGACTGACAATTCTAAGTTAACAGGCACAGAGGATCACTCTGAAACACAGCCAAAAATGCACCCCAGATGCAGGGGACAGGGCCTTGCTGCCCGAGCTGGGAGGAAGATGGGGATGGCTGCACTGAGGCATCCCAGTGGAATGGAAAAGGCTTTGTGCCATTGCTGTGGGTGCAAAGGGCAGAACAACCTGGGCCTTCCATAAAACGACAGGGCAGATGTGCCCTTTTGGGGGGAAGGGTACTATCCCCATCTCTGGAAATCTGCAAAAAGTTCTAGGTGAAGAGAGTTGGGGCTAAGACACAGCCACCATAACCTCTGGTGTTTTGCACCCAGGTGACAGTGGGGGCAAAACCTGCATCTACACCTAAGAACCTAGATGCCTCAAGAGCCAGATGGAGACTTGCCTACAGCCTGAAGCAGATAGGATACTACTGTCCTGGTTTCTCAGAGATCTTGTCCACCAAGACAAACAAGGAGCTGGATTTTGGCCCAGAACAGGGACAGGGCAGATACTCAGTCTACCCTGAGCCCACTTCTGTTGTGCAAACCCGAGGCAGAAAGTACAGTGTCACAGTGCAGCAGAGTGACCGGCACCCTGAGGGTGCATGTGGCCCCCTACATTTTGGGCTGGAATGCAGCCCCTGACCATGGTGTTGGGAAAGGTTGTGATGCCCAATCCTGCCTTGTCAGTCTGCAACATCTGACTGCAGCATCAGGCAGGGCAGTGATAAGCCAGCCCATAGTAAAGAGAGCTGAACCTGACCCAGTGTTGGGTTTAGGAGCTATCTGCTTGCCGACATGCCCTGGGAGCACCACAGATGAGGGCTCCAATGGAGGGTCTCAGGAAACAGCAGGCTGAGATTCCAAAACAGGATGAATACAGAAAAATTTCACAGTCTCCAGGAGGACACTGACCACCCCCATGTTTTAATCTGTTTTACCTATTCCATTTTCCATTACCCTCCTAATTTTTACTTCTTATGCAATTATATATACCCCCATTTAAATCCCTTTGAAATTTTTAAAAATATTTTTATTATTATTATTTATCAGATTTCTGCTTCAACTTGCTTTTCTATTATTCATTATACAATGTCTTCAAAGCTTTTGTTCTCCCTTCTTTAAAATTCTTCATCTCTCTCTCTCTTTTTTCCATTTTCTAACTTGTATTACTACATAGGTATTAGGTAGATAAACTCTTTTAGGACCGCAGTAGATAACTGATACTCCATAAATCACAGTGCCAGAGAGGTAGGTGCAAGATGAAGAAGCTGAGAAACCATTCACAATTAAAAGAACAAGAGATATCCCCTGAATTAATGATCAGTGAAATAGACATCAATATCCTACAAGATCAAAATTTCAAAAAAATAGTGATCTTATTATTGAAGGAAATTAAAGATAGTGTTTAGAGATATAAAATATGTTTAAAATGAAATGAAAGGTATAAAGAAGAGCCGAGTAGAATTAGTAAACCCATTGACTGAGATGAGGAATGATATAAAAGCATCACAAAGCTGACTAGACAATGCAGAGGAAAGAATTAGTGACTTAGAAGACAGGACAATAGAAAGCACACAATCAGAATAGCTACAAGAGAAACAATGAGAAACAAATGAAAAATGCATGAGATCTATGGGATATTATAAAGCATGCCAATCTTGGTATGATAGAAGTCCAAGAAGGGGAGGAAAGATCAAAGGTGATTGCAAAGCCGTTTGAAGAATTCATGACTGAGAACTTCCCAAACATAAAGAAGGAATCAGATACTCAGGTACAGTAAGCTCAGAGTGTCCAAAACAGGAAGAACACAAATATACCCACACCAAGACATATAATTAAGATGGCCAGAGCCAAGGATAAAGAAATGATCCTAAAGGCAGCAGGAAAATAGCAAAGAGTGAGATACAAGGGAATCCCCATAACTCTCCCAGCTAATTTCACTACACAAGTACTACAGGCCTGAAGGGAGTGGAAAGATATATTCAAAGGCCTGAGTGAAAAAAGATATACCCTAAGATACTTTAATAAGCAAGTCTATCCTTTTTGGTAGAAGGAGACATAAAGAATTTCACAGACAAGAAAATGCTTCAAGAGTTTAGCAACACTAGACCCATGCTAGAAGAAATATTGAAAAGTCTACTCTAAATAGAAAAGAAGCAGGATGCTTCAGAAATGTGAAATTCACAGCTGGAAACGTGATAACTCATGAATTACAAATAAAATATGCACAAAATTTTAAAATAAGATATCCAAATCATTGAGAGTCAGAGAGGGAAGCAGGAAAATAGAACATTTTTTTTTTAGTCTTTAAAAATTCTTTTGTTTTTGGTTAAATGGGATTGAGATCATGTTTCTATCAGTTTAATAAAAGCAGTTATAATAATGGTCTAAAAGACTTATAATGAAGGGTGACAACAAGACTAAAACATATCAGGGAGTCACTAAAACAAAATAAAATTCATGAAAATACAAAGGAAAATGACCAAACCATAAAAGGAAGGTGATATGAACAAAGAGGAAATAACAAATCAACAGCAAAGATAAGGTAAAAATGGCAATAAACAGAAACCTATCATTGATTACTGTAAATGTTAATGGAATAAATGCTCCAGTAGAAAGTCAAAGAGTGGCATGCTGTATAATGAAGCACGAACCTTCAATATGCTGCATACAAGAGAACCACTTCAGATAGAAGGACACATATACATTGAGAGTGAAAGGATGGAACAGGGAATTACATTCAAATAGGAAATCCAAAAAAGCAGGTGTTACAGTACTGATTTCAGACAAAATATTCTTTAAAACAAAGGCCATAAAGAAAGATAAAAAAGGACATTTTATAATGATTGAAGGAGTGATTAAAAAATGAGAATATCCCACTCGTTAATACATATGCATGAAAAAAAGGAGCACCTAAGTACATAAAATTATTACTTACAGATATAAAGGGGGATAGTGATGGGAATCTAATCATATTTGGAGAATTCAACACTGCATTAACATCACTGGAAAGATCACTGAGACAGAAAATGAATAAGGCATCAGAGAAGGTAAATAATACAGTAGAAATATTACACTTGGTGGATATTTTCAGAGCATTGCAACCACAAAAAATAGAATATACAGCCTTTTCAAGTGCACATGGGGCATTTTCCAGGATTCATGATATACTTGGGCACAAAAGAAACCTCAGCAATTTTAAGAAGATAGAAATTATCTCAAGCATCTTTACAGACCACAAACCCATGAAGCTAGAAATCAACAACAGAGAAACAAAGGGGAACAAAAGGAAAACACGGAGATTAAAAAATATGTTAATAAAAAAACAATGGGTCAATGAAGAAATCATAGCTGAAATGAAAAATACTTTGAGACAGAAGAAAATGAAAGCAATACCACACATAATTTATGGGTCACATCAAAAGCAGTGCTCAGAGGGGTGTTTACAGCAATACAAGCCTTCCACAAAAAGAAGAACAATTTCAAAAAAAATTTAAACCACCAGCAGAATGCACTGGAAAAAGAAGAACAAAAAACAACAAAAGGCAGCAGAAAGAAGGAAATCATAAATATTGGGGAGGAAATAAATAAAATAGAGATTAAAAACACCATAGAAAAATATCGACAAATCCAAAAGCTGGTTTTTCAAAAAAGTAAGTAAATTCAACAAATCTCTGTCCAAACTCGAAAAGAAGGAAAGAGAGAGACCACAAATTAGCAAAATAAGGAAGGAGAATAGAGAAATAACAACAAATAAAAAATACAGAATATCATAAGAAAGTATTATTAAAAGTATATGGATAACCTAGACGAGATGGAAAAGTTTCTGGAAACATACTGTCCACCAACACTGAATCAAGAAGAAACTGACCCCTTGAACAAGGAGAGCACTAGAAATGAAATCAAAATAGCAATATGAAAGCTCCCTACAAATAAAACTCCAGGACAGGACGGATTCACTGCAGAATTCTACCAAACATACAAAGAAGAACTCATACCAGTCCTTCTCAAACTCTTCCAGAAGATTGAAAAGTAAGGAATACTCCCAAAGTCATTCTATGAAGCCACAATCACCCTGATACCACAACCAGGCAAAGACACTACCAAAAAAGAGGATTCTAGATCAATATCACTGATGAACACAGATGCAAAACTCCTCACAAAAATTGTAGCAAATAGAATCCAACAACACAGATGAAAGGTTATACATCATGACCAATTGGGGATTATGCCAGGGACACAGGGGTGGTTCAACATATGCAAATCAATCAGTGTAATACAGCACATCAACAAGAGAAAGGAACAAAACCACATGATCTTCTCAATAGATGCAGGAAAATTATTTGATAAAATTCAACACTCAAGTTTGATAAAAAATCTCACCAACATATCTCAGCATCATGAAAGCTAAAGATAAACCTACAGCCAGCATAGTACTGAATGGTGAGAAAATTAAACCTTCCCACCAAAATCTGAGACAAGACAAGGATGCACACTATCACCACTCCAACTCAATATAATCATGGAATTCCTAGCCACAGCAGTCAAATAAGAGAGAGAAGTAAAAGGGATGCAAATTGGAAAGGATGAGGTAAAATTCTCACTATATGCAAATAATATGTTACTATATAGAGAAAACCCTGCAAGATCCAACCAAAAACTACTACAGCTGAACGGAGAATTCAGCAAGGTAGCAGTTTACAAGATTAAGGTTCAAAAATCAGTGGCATTTCTTTACGCTAACGATTCAGATAATGCTAAAGAGCTACAGTAAAAATGACAGCACTGTATTGGTAGGAAAACAGACATATAGGCCAGTGGAACATTATAGAGAGCCTAGAAATGAACCCACAAACTTTTAGTCAATTAATCTTTGACAAAGGAGGCAAGAAAATACAATGGAATTGAGACAGTCCCTTCAGGAAATGGTGTTGGGAAAACTGGACAGCGGCAGGAATATCAATGAAGCTAGAACACTCCCAATGAAGCTAGAACACCATACACAAAAATAAACTCAGAATGGGTCAAAGACTTAAACATAAGACAAGATACAAGAAACCTCCTAGAGGAAAATATAGGCAAAACGTTATCAAACTTACGTCTCCAAAATTTTCTTGCAGGTGAAATATAAACAAGAATAAACATGTGAGACGTAATGAAACTTACAAGTTTCGGCACAGTTAGAAATCGGAAGTGAAACAAAAAGACCACCTACGGAATGGGAAAATAATTTGCATATGAAACCTATAAAGGCTTGATCTCCAAAGTATATAAGCAGTTCATCCAACTGAATAAGAAAAAATAAACAACATAATACAAAAATGGGCAGAAAACCTAAACAAGCGATTCTCCAAGGAAGACATACAAATGACCAAAAGACACATCAGAAAATGCTCAATATCTCTGATTATCAGAGAAATGCAAATCAAAACTACAGTGAGGTATCACCTCACACTACTCAGAATGGCCATCATTCAAAAATCCACAAATGACAAATGCTGGAGGAGCTGTGGATAAAAGGGAACAGTCCTTCACTGCTGGTGGCAATGCAGTATGGTGAAGCCACTGTGGAAAACAGGATGGAGATTCTTCAAAAGCCAAGGAATAGACTTATCATATGACACAGGAATCCCGCTCCTGGGCATAAATCCAGAAAAAACCCTATTGTAGGATGACACCTGCACCCCAATGTTCATAGCCAGCATTATTTACAATAGCCAAGATGTGGAAAAGTCCAAAATGTCCATCAACAGTTTATTGAATAAAGACGAGGTGGTATATTTATACAATGGAATGCTATTCAGGCTTATAAACTGACAGCATAATGCCATTATCAGCAACATGGATGCTCCTGGAGAAAATCAGTCTAAGTGAAGTAACCCATATATAGAAAGAGAAATACCATATGAGATGGCTCATCAGTGGAAACTAAAAACAAAACAAAACAAAAAACAAAAAAAAAACAGAAATTCAAAACAGAAATAGACTCATAAATATAGAATACAATGTTTTGGTTGCCAAGGGGGCACGGGGCAGGGAGAGATAGACTGGGAATTCAAAATTGTAGAATTGATAAACAGGATTGTACTATATAGCACAGGGAAATATAGAAAACATCTTACGGCAGCTCACTGAGGAAAAAATGGGAAAACAAATGTGTTATGTTCATTGTAACTGAAAGATTGTGCTCTTCACTGGAATTTGAGTCAACTTTGTAAAATGAATATAAACGAATAAAAAAAGTTAAAAATAGAAGAAAACATGATCCTAAATATTACAGGTGTAAATATAAATTAGAGAGCAAAAACACTATGCAAAAGAGTAGTAAAACACCAGATTTTGTTTTATGTTTTCTTTTTAAGGTAAGCAAAATCAAAAAACCTCTAACCAGGTGCACCAAGAAGAAAAGAGAGATGCTCCAAAGAAATAAAATAAGAAATAAAAAGAGAAATAATAATTGTTACCTCAGATATACAAAAAAAGGATCATTTTGTCAACACATACATGCCAATAACCTGGACAACTTAGAAGAAATAGGCAAATGTCTAGAAAGAGACAGAGATAAGGAGAAACAAATAATTTGAACAAACTAATTACTAGAAGAAAGTTAGAATCTTCATTTAAAAAAATCGTTAAACATTAGTGCAGATATGAACAGCTGTCGTGGAGTACTGTACAAAAATACAAAACAGGACTTATACTGTTCAAACTATTCAAACATAGTGAAGATGTGGGAAACTCCCAAATTAATTCAATGAAGACTTCATCAATGTGATAGCAGAGCCAACAAAGTACAGGCAAAGAGAATTTCAAGCCAATATATTTGATTGATTTAGTTGCAAAAGTTCTACCAAATATCATTAGCAAACTGCATGCAACAATAGCTAAAATGAATCATGCACTATGATCAACTTGGATTTATTGCAGGGTCACAAGAGAGGTTCAACATACACAAATCAGTTTGATACACCAAATTAACAAAAGAAAAAGTGAAAATGATGTGGTCACCCCAATAAATCCATAAAAAGCATTTCAAAAAATTCAACATTTATTCATTAAAACAACAACAACAGCAACAACAACAACAGCAACAACAACAACAACAACAACAGCAACAACAACAACAGAAACCTCTTACAAAAGTAGGATTCAGGAAATAAATCTCAACATAACTAAAGTCATTAATTACAGACCCACAGAAAATATAATATGTAAAAGTGAAAAACTGAAAGCCAAAATAAGAAATAAGACAAGGATGCCCACTCTCAAGATTTCTATTAAACACAGTATGGGATGCCCTAGCAACAACAATTGGAATAGAAAAAAATGTATTCAAATTGGATTGAATGTAGTACAACAGTCATTATTTTAGATGACATAATAATCTATATAGAGAACTCTAAAGATTCTCCACACCAGAACAACTAAAACTAATAAAGACATTTACCAATGTTGCATGATTCATGATTAATATAAAAAACTGTCACATTTCTTTAACAATGAAATATTCCATAATTTAAAAAACCATATGAAATCAGATGAAAAATGAAAAACCTATTAAAAATCAAGATAAAAAATCATTAGGACACTGATAAAGAAAATTGAAGATGATGCAAGAAATGGAAAGAAATCTCAAGGTCCTAGCTTAGAGGAAATAATATTGCTATAATATACATACTACAGAAATGTGTACAGATATAAAGTGATTCAGATCGAAATACATGATATTTTCCATAGAAATAAAAACAGTCCTAATATATGTAAGGAACTGCAAGAGAACCAGAACTGCAAAAGGAACAATGGGGAAAAGAACAAAGTTGGAAGCATAACCCATAACCCTCCCAGATCTCAGACAATATTACAAAAATACAGTAATCAAAACAGCACAATACTGGAAAACAAACATCTATATCACTGGAACGGAACACAGAGGTAGAAATAAAACATCACACCCATGGTCAACTAAATAATGACAAAGGAAACAAAAATATACAATGCCTAAAAGACAGTCTTCAGCAAGTGATGTTGAGGCAATTAGACAGCTACATGTAAATCAATGAAATTTGAACACTCCCTCATACAGTACAAAAATAAACTCAAAATGATTTAATTATCTGAATCTAACACATGACACAATAAATCTCCTGGAAACTAACATAAGGAAAACAATAGATAAATTGTACTGAGATTTTCTTATCTCACTCTCCCAAGCTGAAAACAATAAAAGCAAAATAATCAAATTAGTCTGAATTAAAATTAAAAGCTTATACACAGCAAAATAAACAGAATGAAAACATGAAATTCCAAATGGGAGAAAACATTTGGAAAAAATGCAATCAACAAGAGGCTAATTTCTAAAATACACACATCGTTTATAAAACTCCATTTCAAAAATCTACAAACAACCCAGCCAGAAAATGAGCAGAAGACAATTCTCCAAAGAAGACACACAGATGACCAACAGGAACATAAAAACATGCTCATATTGCTAATCATTATACAAAGGCAAGACAAAAATAAAATAATGTTTTACCTCACACTAGTGAGAAGGGTTGTCATCAAAATGTCTACAAATAATAAAGACTGTGGAGGTTGTAGAGAATAAGGGACTCTCCAACGCTGTTGGTGGGAATGAAAATTAGTGCAACCACTTTGGAAACAGTACGGAAGTTCCTTTTAATAATAAAAATAGACCTATCTTATGACACAGTAATCCCACTCCTGGGCATATAAAACATAAAACCTGAAAACAACGAATCCTAGGGTAAAACAAAAGAAGTACACTTGACTTAATTTGATTTTTCATATGTCTCCTCTGGCAGGGGAAGCAGAAGCAAAATTAACAAAAGATGATTGTATCAGTCTAAACAGATTTACACTGCAGAAGAAATGATCAATAAAATGAACAGTCAACCAAGACAATGGGAGAAAATATATGCAAGTGATATTTTCCTGTCAAGTGTTAATATCCAAAATATATGGCAAACTCATACACCACAACAAAATAAAGACCAAACAATTCAATTAAAAAAAGTCCATAGGTACTGAATAGATAGATCTGAATCAATTTTCTGTAGAAAACATACAGTTTGCTAAATGACACATGAAAATATGTTCAGAGTTATAAATTATTAGGAAAGTCATAAACCAAAAATGAGACAACACCTCACACTTGTCAGAAGGCTCTCAACAAAAGGAAAAGAAATAGATATTGGTGAGATTGTGGAGAAAAGGGAACACCATGGAAACTGTTGATAGGAATGAAAAGTATTGATTCCATAACATATAAACATCAAATTTTCTTCATCCAGTTTTCTGTCAAGGGATGTTTGGTTCGTAGGCCCCTGTCTGAAGGCTCTAGAGAATAAGCCCATGGGCTGAACTAATAAACAAGCTGTGAGGAGTGTTACATATCCAGGCTGGAAAAGAAATGGCCTATTCAATGTATCCTGTATGGTTGGCTGGATAGCCTATGCTGGATAAGATACTCATAGGAGGACAACGTAAGACAGGCAGAGCCGGCTGGATAAGAGATGGCCTACTTAATGAAGTTCTGTGATGAACTTTAAAACAATCCTTGATCATTTAACATCCTATGCTTACTGCAGGAGCATGGGGACATAAATAGCTTACGATTATTAACATTGTTATAACTTAGATGATATGTGAGGCATTGTGCATGATGTATATAAACCCTTTTCCTAAGAATCAATAAACAGAGAACTGCTTCGCTTATCTCCACACAGTGTTTGTGTGTATATTATATCGTGCCTCTGACAGGTTTAATTTAATTTGTTGGGAGTAACTTAAAAAGATGTTGCATTATATACAATACTCTTTCTGCACCTATTGAGATGATTATGTGAGTTTTATTTCTCATTCTATTAGTGTGGCATGTCATCTTTATTGATTTGAATATTTTGAAGTTTCCTTAAACCCAGGGATAAATCCCTTTACTCATGTATGTGTATGATACATTAAAAGTTTTATTGAATCCATTTTGCTTGTGTTTTCTTGAGAATTTTGGCTTATATGTTCATGAGGGTTATATTATATATATTGCATATAATGTCCTTTCTAGCATTTTATGCAAATATAGCTGGCATCATAAATCTAGTTTGGAAACTTTCACCCCATCAAATTCTTGGAAGATTTGGGGAAGAATTGGTGAAAAATTGTCTTCAAATATATGACAGAATATACCGGTAAAGACTTTTTGTAAATATTTTCTGGTTTCAGAGGTTTGGATTACTGATTTGCTCATACACAGTTTTGCTATATTTAACTTTCTAATTACTTCTTGATTCAGTATTGGAAGACATATTTCTGGGAATTTGTCTTTTGTTCTAGGTCATTCAAATTGTTATCTAGTGGTCATTTTTTATGATGCTATGCATCTCTACAACATCAGTGTTAATATCTTCTCTTCTATTTCAAATTTTATTTGTCTTTATTTTCTTAGCCAACCTAAACTTTTGTCCAGTTTATGTTTAAAAGAATCACACTTAGGTATATTTTTTGTTATCTTTTCAATTATTTCTCTTGTTATTTGCCTTACTCTCATTCATTCAATTTTCTTCTTCATTCTTTCTGTTTTCTCCTAGGTTCTTGATGTGTAAAGTTAAGTAGCGTGAATCTTTGTATTAAATTCATTAGTAAATATTATTTATTTATTTATTTATTTATTTATTTAATTTGTCTATTTATTTACTTATTTATTTTCTTATTTACTTATATATTCATTTATTTATCATTGAACTACTTCCATTTACAACGTGTCAATCTGTGGTGCATAACACAGTGACCCACTTCATGCATATGTTTGCATGCCTATTAAATTTAACTTCACGATATTTAACATGCTGCCCTGTGTCATACAATAGACATTTTGAAAATATTTATTTTTATATATAGTGGATAACATTTATAAATCTACAGCTCCCAAATATATCCTATCCTTGACCATTTCGGCAGTTACCATAAGATTATTATGTAGATCTGCAAGTGTGTTTCATAGTTGTAGATGAAATCATAGTGTTCTCATCCAAATTTTTTTTTTAGGTTTCTCCATGTGTCATGCCATGTATAATTTTTCTTTCTCTTTCTGGCTTACTTCAATTAGAATGACACATTTTGGGAGATATATTTTGCTGCAAATGTCATTGTTTTATCAATTTTTATGGCAGAATATTATTCCATTTTGTAAATAAGGCATAAATTCTGTATACTGTCATCTGTTGATGGACATTTAGGGTGCTTCCATGTCATGGCTTTTGTATATAGCACTGCTAAGAACATTTGTGTGCAGGTGACATTTTGAATTAGGGTCCTCTTTTATATATACCCAGGAGTTGGATTGCTGGATAAGTTAAATATATTTTTATTCTTTTGAGGAATACCCATCCTGGTTACCACAATGACTTCAACAAACTACATTCCTACCAACAGTGTAAGAGGGTTCCATTTCATCATAGCTTCCCCAGCATTTATTGTTTTTGGACTTTTTATTGACGGCCATTGTGACTAATGTGAGGTGATAATTCATTATAGTTTTGAATTGCCCTTCTCTGATAATGAGAGTTAGCAATTTTTGTTCATATTTCTATGTGGCATTTGTATGTCTCTAATGGATAATGTATTGTTTAGGGCTTCTGTGCATTTTCAGATTGGGTTTCTTTTTTTTTGTATTACTATTAGGTTGTATGAACTCTATATTTTGGAAATTTAGCCTTTGTCAGTTGCATCATTTCTAAATATTTTCCTTAATCCTGTAGTTAGTCATTTTGCTTTGTTTATGGTTCCCTTTGCTGTGCAAAAGCTTATAAGTTTAATTAGGTCCAATTTTAATAATTTTGCTCTTACATCCATTACTTGGGTAGACTGTACTAGGAGATCATTGCTGAGATTTATCTCAGAGTGTTTTGCCTATGTTTTCTTCTTGGAGATTTACTCTGTCTTGCCTTACATTTAAGTATTCAAGCCATTTTGAGTTTATTCTTGTGTATGGAGCGAAGGAGTGTTCTAACTCCATTGCCCTGCTTGCTGCTATCCTGTTTTCCCAACACCAGTTGGTGAAGAGATGGTCTTTTCTCAGTCATATTCTTGGCTACTCTGTCAAAGATTAATTGAACATAGGCCTGTAGATTTATTCCTAGTCTCTCAATTCTGTTGCATTGGCCATATGTCTGTTTCTGTACCAATATCATGTCGTTTTCATTATTGTAGGTCTGCAATAGTGTATGGAGACCAGGAGGGTTATTCCTCCAGCCTCTTTCTTTGTCTTCAATATTGTTTGGAAAATTATAGATCTTTAGTGTATCTATATAATTCTTATGATCATTTGTTTCAGTCCTAAAAAGAAATGTTTTGAATAATTTGATAAAAACTGAGATTAAGTCTGTGGATTGCCTTGGGCAGTATGGCCATTTTAACAATATTATTTCTTCCATTAAAAGACCATTGGTTATCTTTTCAATTCTTAAAATCCTTTTTGATTTCCTGAAACAATGATTTCCTGCTCTCCATGTATAAGTCATTCACCTACTTGGTCAGAGTTATTTTTAAGCATTTTATAGTTTTGGGTGCAGTTATAAAAGGGGTTGTTTCTATACTTTTTTTTTCCTGTTGATTCAATGGTAGTGTAATGAAATCTAATTGGGTTTTGTACATTACACTGTCTACCTTGCCCAATTCCTTTTTTACCCTAAGTATTTTTTGTGAAGCTTTTACAGTTTTCTATATATAGTGTCATATCTGCATATCATGACAGTTTTAACTCTTCTTTTACAGTCTGAATCATTTTATTTATTTTTCTTGCTTGATCGTTGTGGCTAGGAATTCCAAGACTATATTGAAATTGTGAGAATGTGCATCCTTGTATTGTCTCAGGTTTTTGTGGAAAGGGTTCCAGTTTTTCACCATTGAGTATTTGCTGGCTAAATATTTGTCATAAATAGCTTTCATTATGTTGAGATATGGTCCTCCTATGCCCACTGTGATAAGAACTTTTATCACAAATAGGTGTTAAATTTTATCAAATGCTTTTTCTGCATCTACTGAGATGATCATATCATTTTTGTCTTCTCTTTTGTTGATATGGTGTATCACAATTGTTTGATTGATTTGCAAATGGTAAACCATCCTTGTGTTCCTGGGATGAACCTAAAGTGTAAATGGTGCATGATCTTTTTTTACATGCTGTTGGATTCTGTTTATTAATAATTTCATAAGGACATTTACATCTATGTTTATCAATGATATTGGCCTATAGTTTTCTTTTTGGGGTAGTGTCTTTTTCTGCTTTTGGTATCAGTTTGATATTGGCCTATGGTGTCAGTTTGGGAGTACTCTCTCCATATCAATCTTTTGGAAGAGTTTGAGGAGGACTGGTATGGATTTTTCTTTGTATGTTTGATCAAATTCCCCAGTGAAGGTAATTGGGTCTGGATTTTGTTTGCAGAGAATTTTATTTTATTGATATTTCTATTCGATTTCTGGTGATCTGTCTGTTCAAATGGTTAATTTCTTCTTGATGCAATATTGGTGGGCTGAATGTTTCCAAAAACTTCTCCATTTCTTCCTGGTTGCCCAGTTTGTTTACATACAGTTGCTCATGGTAATCCCTTATGATATTTTGCAAATTTGTTGTACTCTTTGTATTTTCTCCATTTTCATTTCTTATATTATTTGTGTTCTCTCTCTTTTCTTGTTGGTGAGCCTGTACAGAGATTTGTCAATTTTGTTTACTATTTTAAAAAATAATTAGATTAATTTTTTTCTATTTTTTAATCTCTATTCCAAATCTTCCTTCCATGGTCTTTATTTTTTACATCATTCTGTTGACTTTTGGTTTTGTTTGCTCTTCTTTTCTTGATTAGTTTACATAGAATGTTAGATTATTTATTTGAAATTGTTCTTCTTCTTTGACGAAGGCCTTTTCACTATGAACTTCCCTCTTAAGCCTGCTTTAAGTTTTCCATAGAATTTGTGCTGTGTTTTGTCATACTTCTCAAGATATTTTGTAATTTCTTCTTTGACTTCATCAACTCTCCCCCTTGTTTTAGTACCATGTTTTTTATTCTGGATGGTGTCATTTTTTCTCCCTGTTTTTCTGTTTCATGGTATTATACTCAGAAAAGATGCTTGAAATATTTTTTATCTTCTTAAATTTGTTGAGGCTTTTTCAGAGCCTGAGTTCATAATCTTTCCTAGAAGATGTTCCATGTGCACAGAAAAGAGTGCATATTCTGTTTTGGGGAGAATTACTGTTTTAAAAATATCAACCATCTCCAATTATTTTATAATGTCTTTTAGTATCTTTGTTCCCTTATTAATTTTCTGTGTGAAAGACCAGTCCAGTGATGTAATGGGGAGTTATAGTCTCCAACTCTGATTGTGTTCCCAGGGATTTCTGTCTTTTTATCTATTTGTATTTGCTTTATATATTTAGGGGCTACTATATTGAGTGCATATACATTAATGAGTATAATACCCCCATTTTGCATTGTTCCTTTAATCATTATATCATGTCCTTGTTTATCTTTCTCTATGGCCTTTCTTGTAAAGTCTCTATTGTGTGAAGTCAGTACTGCTAGTCCTGCATTCTTCATATGTACATTTGAATGGAATATATTTTTCCATCTTCTGACATAAATTTGATGTGTGTTCCTCTCGCAAAAGTGGTTCTCTTGTATTCGTCATAATGTAGGGTCTTGTTATATTATCCCATCTGACAATATATATCTTTTGATTGAAGTACTAAATCCATTAACATTTGCGATAATTATTAATAGACTAGTGTTTATTTCCATTTTTAACTTCATTTTCCAGTTGATTGGTATTTCCTTTTTGTTCATTTCTTTTTCTTTTTGTGGCTTGATAAGTATTCTTTTATAATCTTGGTTTCTTTTTTGCTTTGTGAATTCATTGTAAGCTTTTGACTTATTATTACGTTGTTTTATATTTATATTGACCTATGATATTTCTGTTTATTTTAACTGATAAGAATATAACTCAAACCCATCCTGCAGAGAATAGAAACAAGAAGAAAACACTCTGTATTTTCATGTTTCAGTCGGTGACGCATAAAATTTTGACGACCTGTTTTACAACATCATATTTATTCTGTTGTAAGTCATTGTAGCTATTTCCTTTCTAATTATACCTTTCTCTTTTCTATAGCTTCCTGCTTGTTTTTTATTTAGAGTATATCTTTCATTATTTCTTTTTCTCTTGCTTAATTCTTTTAGTATTTGCTTGTGTGGAAGCTATTTATCTCGCCTTCTACACTAAAAGGTAGCCTTGCTTGATAAAGTATCTTAGATTACAGCTATTTTCATTCAGGACTTTGAATATGACTTGCCACTGCCTTCTGCCTGTTGTATTTGTGCAGGAAATGTATTTACAAATACAATGTATTTAATTATATATATGTAAAGAAAACCTACAAATAAGTTAACAAATAAGGAGAAAACTTATACATTAAAAAACAGAAAATATTGATGAATGAAATTAAAACTGGTCCAAAGAAATGAAAAAAATCTCTTGTGTTAATAATGTGAAACAATGTGGTTGCAACAACCCTACTACCCAAAGCAATCTACATTTAGTGTGATTCATGTCAAAATACCCATGATATTTTTCCATTTAATAGAACAAATAATTTCAAAATTTATATGTAACCACAAAGATCATGAGTTGCCAAAATAATCTTCAAAAAGTGTATTAAATATAATGGTGTAAAGTTCTCTGACGTTAAATAGTCCTACAAAGCTTTAGTATTTAAAACAACATGATACTGGCTCAAAAACAGACACCAATGAATTGAAGAGAATAGAGCAACCAAATATAATCCCTCACACCTATGATCTTTTAACCCATGATAAAGGAAGCAAGAGTATAAAATGAAGAAAAGACATTCTCCTCAATAATTAGTGCTGGGAGATTGAACATGTAAAAGATAGATTAGAATATTTCCTCACAATGTATACAATCCATGAGCACAGAATATCTTTGTATTTATTTTGTTTGCTTTTATTTCTTGCACCTGTAATTTATACATCTATGCTTAGATCTTTTATTTCACTTATCAAATTTATTCGTATTTTAATATTTTTGGTATTAATTTACACACAATTGTTTCCCTAATTTCTCTTTCTGATAATGTGTTTTTAGTATACATAAATGCAACGGATATTTGTATATAGATTTTGTATTCTGCAAGTTTACTAAGTTTGTTCATTATTTCTAACAGTCACTGGAGGAGTATATGGAGTTTTCTATCTATGCATAATTATGTCATCTGTAAAAATTTTACTGCATTTTTACAAGTTGGATGCCTTTTATAATTTTTCTTGACTACTTGTTCTGGCTAGGACATCTAGTACTGTAATTTAGGACTTCTGAAAATGAGCTACTTCTTCTTATTACTGGGCCAGATGAAAACATTACTGTATGTTAATATTGAACTTGATGTTAGTCATGGGTTTCCCATATATGGCTTTTATTATGTTTAGTTACATTCAATCTAGAGCAAATTTGTTAAGAATATTTTTATAAAAAAAGGTAATATCCAATCTGTGAATAATTTTCCTACATATTTTCAGATTGTTATTTTTGAATTCTTTGTTTTCTAATGGACGGTATCACATATATTCATTTACATATGTTAAGTAATATTTATGAATGAGGACTAAACCCAACTTAACTATAATTTCTAATACTTATAACGTGCAATAAATTCAGGTTGCTATTATTTATTTAGAATGGAATTTACAGATACTGAAGGAAAATTTTACATTGTAGCTTGAGGGTACATTTATTTATTTAAAAATTTTATCTCCCATTTTGAATTTGGCTTATGTTTAACGGAATTTATTTCTAAATAAGTATATAAGTATTGGTAGAACTGGATTTACTACAGTTTACTGATACAGAACATAGCTATTATTACAATTAGTGCACAAGACACTTGCCTTAAAATGCCGTATTTTACTTACAATGACAAATGTTTCAGGACTGAGAAATATGTTGCTTCCTAAAATGCATTACCTGGTCTTTTCCACCCCAACCCACATACACTGTTATTTCTTTGTTTTTTGATTGTTTGTTTCCCCCTTAATGGAGGCACATTTATTGAACCCAGGATATTGTGCATAAGAGTATTAATCAACATCATTTTGGAACACATAACAGAAGCCCCAAGGGTATGTATTATATAGATGACAAGAAAATTTATTAGTTCTATGCACTGAGAAACCTCTGAGTGAAAGAATGGCAAAAACAAACATTTGTAAATATACAATAAGATTGTCTCTCTTGTAATTTTAAAGTAGTATATTAAATTACATTTGTTTTACTTATAGCACTGAATTACAATTTAAAACAAAAATGCCACCCTTTGGGATTTCTTAAATTTTAATGATTATTTTAATCTAATTTTATTTCATAAATATTTATCATTTATTTATAAACATAAAAAATAAACATATTTATTCTTCACATGTTTTGAATATAGAGATACATTTTGTAAAATACACAGATAAATAACTACTTCCATTTCCAAATCAAACTAAGTTTCACTTTAATTACAAATGATGATGAAATCATTATACCATTTCTTTACAGTTTTTACACAAATTTCACTTTAAATTCCAAAACTTTAAAATTACTATAGATATTTTGTGCATTATTTATACTCTGTTCACCAATCTGGTATAAATTTGTGTACAAAAGGATGGAGATTGGTTTTATTTCATAGACCCCAAAATTAAATTATTTAAAAAGATTTTGTGGGAATAAGATTTGCAGATAACACTATAAACATAAGCATCCTATGTTTCATTTTAACTGGATGAATGAGAAGTAAACAGTGGCTGAATGTTACTCTTGGGTTGGTAGGAGATCAGTCGCTTTGTGATGTGACAGCTACTCAGGTTGAGAACCATTGTGATGGCCTAGCAGTTTATCTGTGCAAGACTGCCAAAGCTGCATTTGTAGCTGCAGTGCTCAAAATCATGCTGATTAGAAAAGTAGCTGTGGAAAAATTTATTTGAGATGGCACATGTTTCTTCAGAAATTCAAGATGTGTCTCATAAAGATGAACAAACTGGTTCAGGAAACCCCGGTAGATCTCTATTGTGTGATCAAACATTCTCTGGGGACTTGGACTTGAGGTCTATGATTGAGGAAAATATTTTCCAGACTTTCTCTGAAGAATCCATGATAAAAAGACCATGTTACACACATTGTGTCTCTGAACCAGATGAAGATAATAATTTTCGTTCTCTGACATTTCCCAGAATACTCTGGAAAATGACTGGGAGTGACCAATTTAAATCCATCTGTTGGGATGATAATGGAACCTCTGTAGTGATTGATGAAGATGTCTTTAAGAAGGAAGTTTTGGAAAGAAAGTCCCCTTTCACTATATTTGAAACTGGAAGTATGAAAAGTTTAGTTAGAGAGCTTAAGCTTTATGGGTTTAGTAAAGAGTGGCAGAATTTTCAAAGATCTGCTTGTCTAGCTGACATTCTGGCAGAAGAAAAATTAGTCTCTGTTTTAAGCAAGATATTCAGAAATATTAGTTACGACTTGGTAACTTATATATAAAAGTTTATTTTGTACATCAATCTATGGTAATATAAATGTAAAGCTAGATTTTGAAAATTGTATAGAACTACTAAGACTAAAATCCTTTATTTTTTCAAAAAAATGAGGACAGTGCCTTAAGTAGTCAAGATTATGAGAAACTTTGCTTGCAACTATGAATCACACCAGAAATCTAAATAAAGGTATTAAAGTTGCTTTAAAAATTGGAATTCACCGTTGCTGCAAATGTTAACTTCTTAAATTTGATGACTATAAAATTTAAATTTGTATTTTCCAAATAAGGAACTTCAAAATATCATCAGCATTGTTTATATTTTGATGATATTTTCTATGCACAGTAAACGTGAAATCTGAGGTTTTATTAGTTAGGCTTATTGTAGTCTTGTATTTTGGTTTAAAATATTACTAAAATTTTTCTCCTTTGGTTGTAGCTGCAATTCTATCATTATCCAAATTTTAAACGAGTCTGTCCCCAGCTTTTAGTGAGAATAAAAAGAAGAGTTGGGATTAAAAATGCCTCTCTGGTATCTTCATTGGATGAAGATTTCAAAAAGAAGCACTTTAAATCAGGTGGTAATGTGGAAAATCTTAATTCTGGTTTTGTGGCTGACACTAGTGGAGAAAGTCCATTTTTATCTCCTGCAAATTTAAATATGAATCTAATAAGTAAGCCGCCTACTAGCCACATTATTGGTGATACAAATACCCCGATCAGAGGTGATTTTTCTCCTCCATCATCAATATCAGTTAGACCACGAGTGCAAATTGCAGTGGATCAACGTGCTATTTTAAGTCAGTTTACCACTGTCCACGGGCACTCTCAAAGCAGCTTCAATGAAGCAAATGACACTGTTGTGAACTTCATTACAACTACAACTTCTAATTCTCAATACAGCATCTTGTCTCCCATACAGAGCAATTGTTATGGACTGATGTTGGAGCCTTCTACTTTTCCAAATAGATATCACAACAAATCTGCCAGTGAAGGTCATTTTTCTAAACTTCAACCAGGGAGCAACCCATGGTTTCCAGTGCCAGGGATAGCTGATACATCAACTACCTCTCTTTCAAAGCCAACTCATCAACCATCTTCAGTTTATCAACGTCATCCTAATTAAAACTGATCTACCAGAGGACTACCAGATTATGCAAGATAACAAAGATTAAAATTGATGTTGTCAAATGTCCACAAATATCTGCAAATTTCTTATTTGAACAATAAACATAGATTTGTACCTGTATTTTCCTTATTTGTTTTAAATGGAGTTAAAATTTAAATGTGAGACTAAGTAACCATTTAAGAAAAAAAATATTTGATTGATTTGATCATTTGATGGAACAATATGTAAGTAAATTTAAATAATTTCTTGTAAGGAAGAAGAGAAAATGGAAGAATTTGGAAAAAAACTAACACATGGAGAGAGACAAATGTACTAAATGGTTTCTGGTTCATCCTTGAAAGTATTAATAGTGTTAAGTTAGGATAGGTTGGAACAGAAGGTAAATGTAGGACAAGCCCAGGGATCATGGTCTCTATTGTGTCACTCCTGGAACCATAAAGTTCACATAATGTAGTCTCAGATGGCATATTAAGCATGTGGTAGAATTTAAGAAGCAATTTTATCTATGGTCTTCTTTGTGCTGTTCTCAAAACATTCCAATTGGTGGTTTCATTTCCTGAACTAAAGAGTCTACAGTATATTAACAAGTCAATAATTTATGTTGCTTTTACGTTCCAGCTAAAGACAAGCTTATGTCCTCAGGTTGGCACTTAATGCCTATCCATCTCTAAGCCCAGAAACTCAACTTAGTTTAGTCATTCCTTAATAAATCTGGTATCTGACTTCCTTGGAATATCTTTATGTTTCACAGTATCTGGAGATATATCCAGGCAAATGCTTGTCAACAATGTAAGCTCCAACCTTACCACTTTTGTTCCAGCTCATCCATGGACTTTAGGTATCCTCCTTTTACCTTCTTAGACTTTCCCAGTCTCAGCATGAAACCACCTCCTCCAGATGTTTTCTGTCTATCCCCCTTTCATTGTCTAACTTGGATACCAGCACTGTAAGCACAGCACATGCCACAGGATGCAATTTAATATTTAGTGAATGAAAGATACATGTTGACTTTAAGGAAAATCTACTTTCCTGAAACAACAAATCTCTCATGCTTTTCAAACTATTTCGTTATGGTGTTTACTCTTCCCCACAAACTAGCTCTTTTCATAGCCCAAGGACTAGTCACTCAAAACAGTAAGTGGAAGTAGGTAAAGTAGACAAAGTATTATTTTCTTCTTAATTCATGCCTCGAGAGGCATAAAGTATTCCATTCTCATTTGCTGGATTTCTTCCTATCTCTTCATCACACACCCACCCAAAATAGCTGATTCTCTTCCCCATACCAATAACTATACTGCCTTCTAATTAATTTACTTCTTAGAATCAGAGATTTGTCCAGAAGAGACAGTGCCATTTCAAACTTTTAATGTAGATTTATACACCCCACATAATTTGTGCCCCTTCTAACCTTAACACAGGAAGTATCTAAGAGGTACTAGACCCTTGGTTGTGGTGGTCGTATTCAGTAACGAAATTGCAATCTAATATGTGTGGAATAGTAGGAGGTGAGGGTGGTGGAATTAAAATTTGTCCAACTGCAAGATTACCAAATTTCTGCAGATATTAGGAAATATAATATATTCCTGGAAGACTTTGAGTATTTCCCATTTATTTAAAATAAAAGGTGAAGCATTTTCAGAATGTGAAATGCCCTGAAAGGCTGGAAAAATTGTAGGCAAGGTCAGGGTGTCTAAGGCTTCTGGTCATAATCATGCAGCCAGTGTCAGCTGATAAGACTGGAATGGTAAAATTGAGTCATGAAAATGTGTCACCAGTTGTGAAGAAAGTATTTGATTATCTGGAGAATGGGCAAATGGTCCAGGGTAAGCGCTTGGAACATCCCACCAATATGACCTTTATCAAGAGAAGAAAGAGACCACTTGCAGTAGGAGATCTGTGTATTGACAGCAGTGGTTTTTCCTACAACAGAAACATCACGCTTTTAAGTTTGTCAGCTCAAATCTGATGGTGGCTATGTTTTTGCTTACATTAGCAGTCTGGGGTTCAGATGGGCTGGTTCAGCAGCTAGTTTCCAGCTCTCTTATCAGACAGTGGGTCTTACCGTAATCATCTTAACAAGGTTCTATACTTATAAGCCAAAAGCTACAGTTTACTTTCAAAATTCAAAATCCTAAAGAAGAATATTGTTTGTTTGTCCATCTGTAGTTTTCTCCCTGGTAAAATCTAGACCATTGGCAAAAGTACAAAAGTTGGCTGGTGCTTTGAAAACTATTCTCTGTGCACTGCCCACTGAATTCTTCCCAGTAAATACTACAAATCCGTCTACCACTGTGTATGTGTGAAGATGGATTGTTAAGTTTGTCTTAGCTGAGTCATCAGTGAAATATTCCTCTGCATTTGGCAGAATATCTGTGTATTAAGAGTTTCATTGAGCCACCAGATTTTCTACCGATCAGGGAGAGGTAGATTATATTTCTTCCAGTATACTAATTGTTAACTGTTCATTGAATCCCGAGCTGAAGCTAGGGCCAAGCCTCTGAACCCTTGAATTGGACTGAGGCAGGTACATTCTTCAGTCCACAGAGCCCAGAACAGGATTGTGTCTCCTTTTTAATTTAAGCTTACATCTAAGTTATTTTTCTTTTAATTCTCATTGTTGTCACAACTTATTTTGGCTTTGAACACCCGTTGACTAATTTATAGAGACTGAACCACTGACTTATTCCTGTTCACCTAGAAATTGCAATAATCTTTCTTTCCTTGGACTACATGGAGTAGAGTTTGCATTGTCATCATTTTGAAAGCAGTCCTCAGTCCTAATAATGCAGAACATTTACAGTTCTTTGCCCAGCTCTTGAGCGAGAATATTTGTTGTGGGTCTCAATGATTATCCTCACATTCTCTAATGCAACCATGAGAAAACACCACATTGTTATCCAAAATCAAGTCTTTGTCAGTATTGACTTCCCATTGCAAAACAGTTAAGAATTGTAGGGGTTCTGAGATTTTCCCATGCTGAGATTTTTTGCAACCTAGCATGTTCCTTTCTTACTGATGCTGTCATGGAGATGAGACCATCGGTCAGAGACAGTGAACTTTGTCACTCAGCAGAAGAGCATCCATTTCCTAATCTCAGATGAATACACAGAGTGAAATTTTGATGCCTACAGAAGCAGTGGGCTGTTAACATGAACAATGTTTAAGGCATGGTAAAACTAATTATATTAGTATCTTTATGTATTATTTATTAGAATCACATATTTATTAATATCTTTACCTAGGATAAGTATATCATAACTCAACTTTACTTGCTGCAGAAACAATCATGAGAAATATCATGGGAAAAATGAATATTGTCTTTCCATTTTTCCTTCTGCATCTATTGAGATATAAATGGCATAGAACATTGTGTAAGTTTAGGTGTCCAGGATATTGGCTTGATTAACAAGTATCTTGAAACAAATATCATAGCAACATTAGGGAGAATTCATTATCTCATTTAGATTCAATATTAAAGAAATACGATTTGCCTTTTGGTTGTGATATAAAACCTTATTGTCTACTTCCTTAACAACATTCATATATAACATAAAGCAGTATTTATTGTAATTTTCATATTACTACGGGGCATCCCTTGAACACGTTTATTTTATGGCTGGAGGTTTGTAGCTTTTGAGTGCATTAATCAAATTCTCCTTTCCCAACCCCTGCCCCTGTTAACTACAAATCTAATTTCTTTCTAAAAGTATGTTTCTTTACGAAGTGAACATTAATTTATAAACTGTGTTAGTATCTCTTAAACATCAAACTCTTTGCAACTTTTAGTACACTTCAAACTGATAACCAGAATATATCTAGATATGATATGTTGCTATTTAAAGATATTTCGTAGTTATTTACTATTCCCCATACAGCACATTTCTTGACCCTGACTCATTTAATTTGCAACTGGAAAATTTTCTCTCTTAATTTTCATGAAATATTTCTTTTTCCTCACCCCATTTCCCCCATTCTTGTGAACAACCTGTTTCTTTGTATATCTATATCTCCTTTTCTGCTGTGTTATTTTCATTTGTTTTAAATTACAAATATGAGTAAAATCATATATCATATGTCATTCTATTTCTGAATTATTTCACTTAACATATTACCCTTTTGGTCTACAAATTTTTTGCAAATGAAAAAATTATTCTTTTTATAGCTGAGTAATAACCCATTGGAATTTTATCTGTGTGTGTGCATATATATATATACATATATATTTATATATACATGTAAATATAGATTAATCAATAAAATCAAAGATAAAAATATAGCTGTGTAGATATATATATTATAAACACACATTATCTTTATCCATCATCTATTGATGAGCAATTAATTTGCTTCTATATCCTGTCTATTGTATATAATGCTGCAGGGAATATATGTTTGAATTTATCTTTTCTGGTTAGTGTTTTTATTTTCTTGGAATAAGTATCCAGATATGGAAATGTTGGATTATATTTCATTTTTAATTTTTCGAGAAAACTGCATACTGTTTTCCACAGTGGCAGCACAAATTTACATTCACTCCAGCAGTGCATCAGGTTTGTTTTTCTTACATACTCACCAACACTTATATTTGTTATCTTTTTGATTATATTCTTTCTGACAGGGCTGACATAAACTCTCATTGTGTTTTGGACTTGCATTCTTCTGATGATTAGTGATGTTGACCGGTTTCATATGCCTGTTGGTTACCTTTTCCCCACTGTATATTCATTTTTTGTAATGGTCTAAATGACCATAACTGTCTGATTTCATTTTTAGGCATTCTTTGTGTGCCATTATTCACTTTGTTCTGTGCCACTACCAAATTCTTTTTATTACTGTAGCTTTGTATTATAGTTTTAAATCAGGGAAAGTGATACATCCTCTTTGTTGTTTATAAAATAAATTTGTAGTTATGGTTTGTTTATTTCTTTTGTTATTTGTTTTAGTGATTTCAACAATTTTGTGTTTACATGTAAATTTTAGAATTATTTATTGTAAATTATGAAAATGCCCTTGGTATTTTGATAGGCACTGAATTTAATTAGTGTATTTTCTTTGCTAATACTGTCATTGAAACAATATTATTACCTTATCAATGAACACAATATATACTTTCATCTGTTTGCATTATCTTCAATTTCTTTTATAAATATTTCATAGTTTTCTGTGTACAGTTCTTTTACCTCCTTGATTGGATATATTTCCAGGTTTATTTTTTTTGTAATGCAACTCTAAGTGAGACAGTTCCCTCACTTTCTCTATCTGTTAGCTTGTTGTTAGTGTGCAGAAATGCAAGATTTCTGTATGTTAATTTTACAATATGAAATTTTATCAAATGCATTGATAAGCCCTAGTAGTTTTGAGGTGCCATCTTAAGGATTTCTGTTTAAAGTATGTCATCTGCAATCAGATACTTTTATTCCTACTCTAAATTAGCCATATTTTATTTACATTTATTTTGGATAACTATGGCTAGAATTTCCAATACTATTCAGAATAAAAGTTGAAAGAGTGTGCATTCTTGTCTTTTTCCTGTCCATAAAGGAGATGATTTCAGCTTTTAATCAGTGAGTGTCATGTTAGCTGAGTTCTTGTAATATATGATCTTATCTGTGTTGAGGTATGTTTCCTCATGCCCAATTTGAGGAGAAACTTACTCATAAATAGATACTGAATATTTCAAAACATTTTATGACTCTTTTGAAGTGAGCATATTATTTTTTTCTTCAATTTGTTAGTGTGGTGTATCATATTAATTAATTTGTGGGTAATGAATCGCTTTTGCATCCCTTGAATAAAATGGACTAATCATACTGTATAATCCTTTTACTGTATTTTTTTCATTGCTAACATTTTAGTGATGATTTTTACACCTATGCTTATCAGTAGTATTTAACCTGTAATTTTTTGAGGTATTTGTTCCAGTTTTAATAGTAGTGTGATACAGAAAGTTGGGGTAGGAAGCCTTCCTTCCTCTGCAAATTTTTGGAATTCTCTGAGAAGTATAGGTGATAACTCTTCTCTAATTGTTTGTCAGAATTCACCTGTGAAGCTGTCTAGGCCTGGAATTTTGTTTCTTGGAAGATTTTGTTTAATTACTTATTCAAATTCATTAGTGATAATCTGTTCATATTTTCTCTTTCTCATTCCATCCTGGAGATTATGTCTTTTTAAGAAATTGTCCATTTCTTCTTGGGTTTCCATTTTATTGACATATAATTTGTTGTATCTTCTTATAATGTTTTGTATTTCTTTGATATAAACTGTAACTTCCATTTATTTATGAGCTTATTTATCTGTATTCTGGTTTTACTCATGAGTCTGGTTAAATTTTATCAATTTTATCTATCTTTCAATAGCCATTATTTAGTATGATTGAATGTTTCTATTTTTAATCTTTTTATTCGTGTATCTTATGATCTTTCAGCTGTCTTTCCTTCTACTAACAAGTTTGTTTCATATTTTGCTACATCATCTGTTTGTACGATTATGTTATAAGAGAGAGATATTTCTTATTTGAATAAGTGGGATTATTTTGCTATATTCATCCCTATTAATACTGCTTTTGCTATACCCCATGGACTTTGTTTTTGTTGTCATTTTCTTTATATATATTTCCTTTGATTTATACAGCAATCCATTGGTTGTTTAATATTGTATGATTTATAATCTAAATTTTAGTATTTTTCTTTTGTTTTTTCCTTTAGAAAATTTCTATTCTCCCAGAATCCATATGTTTCTTCACAAAACAAGGAGAAAAATAATAATATTCAAAATCAGAAGACACAAATTTCCTAAAATTATTTTTGAAAAATGAACAAAGCTGTGGGTATTACCCTCCCTGACTTTAGAACATATTACAAAGCTACAGTATTCAAAACATCAAAATTTATCACTAAAAGACACACATAGATCAATGGAACAATATAAAAAGTCCAGAAATAAACCCACACACATATGGTCAATTAGTCCACAATGAAGGAGGCAAGAGTATACAATGGAAAATTGGCAATCCCTTCAACAAGTAGTTCTGGGAAAACAGGACAGTACATGTAAAAAGAAGATGTATGAGCATTTCCTTCCATAGAATACAAAAAAAATGGATTAATTTCCTTAATGTAAAACCTGAAACTATACAATTTCTGACCAAGAACATGAGGAGAACTGACTTTGAGATAAATCATAGCAATATTTATTTTTGATATGTCTCCTAATTAAAAAAAGGAAAATTAATAATAGTTTTAAGTTTACTAAGGAAAAATTAGATTTTCTACGTGATACAGGGATTCTAATTCTTGTATAAGTGTGAAGTGCAAAACCGTTTTCAGAGCAAAGGAAACCTTCTACAAGAAATATGACAACACATAGAATAGAAGGAAAAACTTCAGACAATGAGACCAAGATGGTGTTAATAGCCATAATATATATGTAGCATATTAGACCCAATATTTTAAAACACATGCCCCATCTTAAAAACACTTTAAGGGTCTTCATGTAAACTTTTCATAAACAGACATGTGGATGATTTTCATGCACATAAAAAGAAACATAATTTTGCTATTCATAAGGGAATCATAAATCAAAACCAGAATGAAATATAATCTCACAGCAACCAAAATGGCTATTAGAAAAGTCTTCAAATGACAACCATCAAAGGATAAAATGGAGCCCAGGTACACTGTTGGTGGAAATAAAAATTGATGCATCCACTTATATAAAAGTATAAACAGTGCACAAATAACTAGAAATAGAAGCATTATATGTTGCAGCAATTCCAGTTTTTGGTATAAATCTGTAAAAACATGAAAACATTAACTTTAAAGGATATTTTACCCCCAATGTTCTTTACATCATCATTTATAATAGCCAAGGATAGATGCACAAATCAACTGCCCATCAAGAGATGATTGGCTGAAGTAGATGTGAGATATAGGTAACATAATAAATAGTCATTGCCATATCAAAAAATAAAATTCTTCAAATTGGAACAATGTGACTGGACCCAGAGAGTGTTGTATATATGAAAATAAATCATACAGACAAAAACACTTTAAGTCATAACTTACATGAGAAAATTAAAAATATAAGTGTAATAATCATAAAGAAACAGTAACATAATCACATATATATGTGTACTGTTCCAAGTAGTGGTTTCCTTTGGGGACAGACAAGAAGGATGTGTAAGACAGAAATATGCAAGCTACTAGTTATAAATTAGAGGAGCAACAGTGCTATATTTACAGCACAGAAATATTTTAATAATTTAAATGATTTTAAAGAAATTATAGGCATATATTTTAGTAAAATGTGCGTGTATGTGGGAAAAATATTGAAGAAAAGAACCCAGGAAAATAAAATATTTTGTAGTACTATGACATTAAGGGGGGTGATTTGTTCAATTTCTTTATTCTTCTTATAATGTCCTTATTATAATTTAAGCATTTAAATGAAAAAGTATATACTTTGAAAAAAGTGACATAAGTTTAAATTATTTCTGTCTCTCCCCTTAAATCTACAGTCAGTAAAACGTTCACATCTCAACAAAAATAACTACAACACAAAACAATACTCCAGAACGCATATGTACAGCTGACGTTTGGTGGGCTAAAACACATAAAGGAGGCTCTACTGAGGGAAGAGAAGATTTGGTGCCTGCAACCAAGGACCACTGACTAGGGTATCTGAGCCTACAGGTTCAGAGAACCCAGTAGAAACAGGGTCTCAGTGGTTCACACAGCTTCAGCCTCAAACTGCACCAGTACTCATGGTCACAGGTAACTAGGAGGGAGCCACAATGGAGACAGGAATTCCATCCTTCAGACACTCAGACATTCATGACATTGTCCTAACTCCCAATTCATATTGGTGGAGACAAGTTACCTTGCAAAACTGGTCATGGGAAAGGCACTTGCCTGATTCCAATTACTCACCTGTCTTTGCATGTTTCCTCAATGTGTACACTGAGTCTCAAGGCATATCAGATAAAAGGAAGTGTTCACCATACCAGTGACAAGAGTGGCATTAACTACCGGAGAATTCTAAGAAGTGACAATGAAAGCACATCTTTTATCCAGACAGTAACGACTGGAAAGTGCCATTTTGAAATATTATCAGAGGTAGCTCAGGTAAGTAAAACCAAAAATTGTGCAATATTGCAAACTACCAGAAAACAAAAGCAAGGTCTTCAACTCCCAATCTGTTATTTAGTGTCATCAGAGCAGTAAATTACCAAGACCATGACCAATCACAGTAAAATTATAGGGCATGGTAACATACAGATACACAGACACAGACACCAAAACAGACACAGTCACACACGAGCACACACACGCACACACACACAATGTCAACCCTGCAGCAAACTTAAAGTCATGGTATATTGCCATATAATTTAGACTCCAAATAGGTGTCATACAGAATCTCAACACATAAAACAAAACTCAGATATAAGTTTAGTGAGCTTAGGAATAAATTAAATGCTGATAAGCAATACATTACCAAAGAGACTGAAACTATAAAATAACCAAACATAATTGGAGGACGAGATGAACTCAAAAACTGAGACGAAGAATGCAACAGAAAGCACTGGAAGCAGACTGCCTATGTGGAAGAGAATTTACCAAGCTGACCAATACAAAACTAGAAATGATAAAAGAGGGCAGAGATACAAGATATTAAAAAGTGAGGATATTCTACAATAGCCATCAGACTTCTTCAGGAAATGCACTTTAGTGTGAAATCCTGGAGGGAGAAGAAAGTTAGAATGTAGCTGATGGTTTATTTAAAGAAGTAATAGTTGATAATTTCCCAAACCTGTGTAAGGAACTGATATACAAGTCCGTGAGCCAACAAAACACCAATAACTTTAAGGCAAAGAGACATTCAAGATACGTCAGATGCAAATTGACAACTCAATGACAGAGGAAAATTTTAAACGCAGCCAAAAAATATTATAATAATCTACAAAGGAACCTCATTAGGCTTTCAGCAGATTTCTCAGCAGAAAACATTGGCCAAGGGTAAATAAAATGACATTTTCAAACTCCTGAAATAATAAACCTCTCACCCAAGAATACCCTACCTTGCACAGTTATCACTTAGGTATAAAGTGAAAATAAAGTCTTTACCAGACAAAAAAAACCTGAATGAGATGAAAAAACAAAACTGAGACACCTTATACGGGGTGCAGAAAAGAGCTCTACTAAGAAAAATAAGAGAGCAAAAATATGCAAAACATTGAACAAAATGCTAAGTAGACACCATGAGAAATATGCAACTGTTTCTTTGGGTATGTTTTTAAAAGCTTCTCTACTATATGTATTCAAGAAAGAAAAATAGGAAATCAGGGGCAATAAATATATATACATCAATCTGGTAACAACTTCACAAGAATAAATGAACTAATTTGAGACAGTAATATTAAAAGTTAAAGAGTAAAAATAAATCAATATTAAAGGAGCTGCTATCAGCGGAAAAAGGGCTAAATTATACATGAGATGTTTTATTTTTAATTGAAGTACAGTTGATGTAGTATATTGTGCAGTTTCAGATGTACAGTTAAGGGATACCAACCTCTTTGTGGATAATATTGCATTATAAATTATGACAATATTTTTAACATTAAATTATTCTAAGTTATTGTGTATAATTCCCTGATCTATACAGATTATCTTGTTGCTTCTCTCCTTTATGTATTCTATATTATATCCCTCAATATCATACCATAAAATTGCACTTCCCTTCCACTTTGGTAAAGATAAATGTTTTCCCATATATTTCAGTCTGCTTCAGTCTTGTCTATCTAATCTCTCTTTCTTTCTACCATATCTCTATCAATCATTCAATCAATCAATCAATCTGTCTATCTGTCTATCTATCTATCTATCTATCTATCTATCTATCTATCTATCTTTCTATCTATCATCTATCTATATATCTATCTATCTCTCTATCATTTATTATCCTTCTATCTATCTATTTATCTGCCATCTATCAATAGATAGCTATAGATAGATTTACATAGATATCTGTTATTCTTTAGATTCCAAACATAAATTATATTATATAGTTTTGTCTTTGTATAAGTTACTTCACTAAGCACATTATTTACTAGGTCCTTTCATGACGTTGAAATAGCAATGTGTTATACTATTTCATGGCTGCATTTTATACCATTGCATATTTATAGAAATATCATATCTTCTTAATTCCATAGTCTACTGTGGACTCTTGGATTGCTTCCCTGTCTTGCATATAATAAACAGTGCTGTTTTGAACATTGATTCTTCTCAATTTATGGTGTTTTCCCCAGATTTTTCTGAGGAGAGTTATTAATGTTTCATATGGTATTTGTCTTTTAGGTTTAAAGAAATCTGACTATTGTTTTCCATAGAAGTTGTTCAAATTTACATTCCTACCAAGTGAATTCAAGAGAATTCTTACTTCCACATGGTCTCCAACACTTTCTATTTGTAGACTTTTAGATAATAGCCATTTGAGAAGTGTGAAGTGATACCTCTTTGTTGTTTTGTTTTGTAATTACCTAATAATTAGTAATGTTGAGCAATTTTATCACTTGCTTGTTGCTCATCTTTATGTTTTCATTGGAAAAATATTAGCTCAGTTACTCTGCCCTTGTTTTTGATTGGGTTTTTGCCTTTCACATTGAGTTGTGTAACCTAAATGTATGTTGCATCTATTTACCTACATCTATTAAACCCTGGTCATTTGCATTGTTTATCGATATGTTCTCCAATTACACAGGCAGCGTTTTCATTTCATTGATTGTGTCCTTAGCTGTGCAGAAGTTTTCAAGTTTGTTTAGGTCCCACTTGCTTATGTTTGCTTTTATTTCTTTTACCTATGGAGACTGATATAAGAAAATATTCCTATGATATATATCCAATAGTGTATCACCTATATTCCCTTCTAGCAGTTTTATAGTATCAGGTCTTATATTTAGGTCCTTAATACACTTGGAGTATATTTTTGTATATGATGTCAGGGAATGCTCTAATTTCACTGTTTTACATGTAGATGTCCAGCTTTCCCAACACCATCCATTGACGTGACATTTTATCCATTGTGTACTCTTGCCTCTTTTATCATAGATTCATTACTCATAGGTGTGTTGAATTATTTCTAGACTGTTTTATTGATTATATCTCTGTGCCAATTCCATGCTGTTTTTATTCCTGTAGGTTTGTAGTATAGTAAGGTATCTGGGAGGGTAATATCTACAGATTTGTTGTTTTTCTCAAGATCATTTTGGCAATTTTTAATGGTTTCATGTAAAACAGTTATTTTTTTCTACTTCTACGGAAAACACTATAGCTATCTAACAGGAATTTGCTTAAATCTGCAGGTTTCTTTGTGTAGTACGACTATGTTAACAATACAAACTCTTTCAATCCAAGAGCACAAGACATATTTCCATTTCTTTGAATAATTTTTAATTTCTTTGTCAATGTTTTATAATTTTCAGTGTGTAGACCTTTCCCATATGTGGTTACATTTATTCCAAGATATTCGAGGGGATGGATTTTAAATAGTATTGCTTTCAACGTCCATTTTAGGGTATCTCATGATTAATGTGTAGAAATGCAAGAGACTTCTTTACATTAATCTTGTACCCTGCTCCTTTGTTGAAATTATTTATTATTCATAATAGGCAGTGTGGATCCATTAGGACTCTCTATGCAGATTGTTATGTCATCAGTACTGGCGACAGTTTTGCCTCTTTCTTTCCATTTTGCATTTCTTTTACTTCCTTTTCTTTTCCTCTTCCTTTATTGTTTTACTGTGGAACAGAAATGGTGAGAGTAGGAGCCATTATATTTTACCCTAATTTACCCAGAAGGCTTTCAGCTTTTCCCCCTGAGAATTATAAATTGTTTTAAATGGCCTTTATTATGCTGGGAGATGTTCCCATTATACTCACATCCATGAGAGTTCTGATCATGAATGTATGTTGAATTTTGTCAAATGCTTTTTCTGTGTGTATTGACATGGTCCTGTGAATTTTGTCCTTCTTTTGTTAGATATGTGTCATGTTGATTGACCTGTGTATGTTGAACCATCCTTGTGATTCTGGAAGGAATCCAACTGATCATCGTGTATAATCCTTTCTATGTATTGCTGGATTAATTTGTTGATGTTCTTTTGAGGATTTTTGAATGTATATTCATCAAGGATATTGGATTTTCATTTTTTTTTTTGGTAGTGTCTTTGGTTTTGTTATCAGGGTAATGGTGGCCTTATAGAATAAATCTGGGAATTTTCCTTCCTCCTGCATTTTTTGAAAGAGTTGGTGGGAAAGAGGTTTCAGTGAAGGCACCCAGGCATTTTGTTCAAGGGGTGTTTTTAAAATTAAAGATTTTATTTAACTTATACTGATTCTGCTTTTCAAGTTTTCTTTTTTGTCTTTATAAAGTGTTTGTAGGCTACACGTTTCTAGAAATGTATCCATTTCTTTAAGGTCGTCCAGTTTTTTGTCACATAACTTCTCACAGTGCTTTCATAATCTTTTTTTGTATTTCTGTAATATCAGATGTTATTTCTACTCTTTCATTTCTTATTTTGTTTGGGTCCATTCTGTGTATTTCTTGATAAGCCTGGCTAAATGCTTACCAGGTTGTTAATATTTTTAAGAAAAAAACCCTTGATTTTAGGACATTTAATTTATTTTTTGATTTTTATTTCATTTATTTTCAAAGTACTCATTAAAGAATTCTTATTCTAATGCCTTTGGGTTTTGCTTGTTTTTATATCAAGTAATTTTGGGTGTTATGCTTGGTCCTTTGTGTCAGGTTTTTCTTGTTCCTTGTAAAAGGCCTTAATTGTTCTAAACTTACTTGATAGATTTGTCTTTGCTGCATCCCATACATTTTATGAAGCTGTGTTTTCATTGTAATTTGTCTCTAGGTATGATTTTATTACCCCTTTGATTTCATAATTGACGTTGTTTTATTTTTTTAAAGGGTGTGGTTTAATCTCATGTTTGTGCTTTTCCTGTTCTTCTTTCTAGAGTTGATGCATTTTTTCATAATTATGAGTATGAAAAAATACTTGCTGTAATCTATATTTGCTTAAAGTTCCTGAGGCACTTTTCATGACATAATTTGTGGTTAATTCCTTAGATAACATCCTGTGCACACTTGAAAAGTTTATGTGTTCTGATTTTCTGATGCTATGACCAATAAACCAGTTAGGTTCAAATGATCTAATATACTATTAAGACCTCTGTTTCCTTACAGATATTCTTTCTGGTTGAACTGGCCTTCAGAATAAAGAGGTGTTAAATTCATCTACTATTATTGTTTTATAATCAGTTAATTCCTTCATGTCTACTAATATGTCTTTATATAATTTGGATCTGTGGTGTTGGGTCCATATATAATTTAATGAGTGTAATACCCTATTTCAATATTGATCTCTTTTTCATTATGTAATCTCATATTTATCTTTCATTGTGGCCCTTATTTTGAAACGTATTTTGTATGAGTTTATCATTGCAATATGCACTTTCTTGTAATTTCCATGAAATACCTCTTCCATCTATTTCCAGGCTGTGTTTATCTTCCACCATAAAGTGAAACTTTTTGGGGGCAGAGGCCAAGATGGTGGATTAGAAGGATGCTCGTTACTCACCATTTCCCACAAATGCACCAAGACTCACACACACAGACCTACTCAGCTAAGCAGAGAACATGCAGAACTCTGCCAGAACATTGTCCTCTTCACTATGTAAACATGTGGAAAAGCTGGTAGGAGAAAAGGAAGAAAGAAAGAAGAAAAGGCAAAACAGAGGGGGTCAGGTCCCCCAGGGAGGGAGCTGCAAAGAAGGGCTGGTGCTCATTCACTGGGTCTCCCCTCTCCAACTGAGAATTCGGAAGGATGGAGGGTGAGCCTCCAAGGCTTGGGTCTGTACAGAGTATAAGTAGGCTGACAGAACTAAGTTAAACAAGCAGAGACACCCAGATCAAAATGCAGCCCGGAAGCTGCGGGCAGGGCCATGCTGCACAAGCTGGGTGGTAGATGGGAATGGCTGCACTGTGGCAGCCAGGGGAAATGGAGGGGGCTGTGTGCCATGGCTGTGGGTGCACAGGGCAGAAAAATCTGGGCCCTCCATAAAACAATAGGGCAGATGTGCCCTGTGTGGGGAAGGGTGCATAACCATGTCTGAAAACCCACAAAAGTTTCTAGGTGAAGATAACTGGGGATCAGATACAGCCACCATACCCTCTGGTACTTTGCACCCAGGCAGCAGTGGGGGAAAAATCTGCATGCACCTCTGAGGACATAGCAACCTTAAGGGCCAGACGGAGACTTCTTTACAGCCTGAGGCAGATAGGACACTTTTGTCCTGGTTCCTCAGAAAACTTGATTCACCAAGACAAACAAGGAGCTGGGATTTGGGCCAGACCAGGGACAGGGCTGTTCCTCTGTCTTCCTGGAGCCAACTTCTGGTGTGCAAACCCGAGGCAGACAGTACAGTGACACAGAGCAGCGAAGTGACCAGCACCCTGAGGGGGAGTGTGGCCCCTCACTTTTTGGGCTGGACCGCAGCCCCTGAACATGGTGCCAGGAGATGGTGTGATGCCCACTTCTGCCTGGTCAGTCTGGAACAGCTGACTGCAGCATCCGGCAGGAGAGTGACAAACAAGCCCAAGTCAAAGAGAGCTGCTCCAGATGCAATGTTGGGGGTAAGAGCGATCAGCTTGCCGACAGACACTGGTAGCAGCAGAGTGAGGGCTCCAATGGAGGGCCTCTGATAAAATGAAGATGAGATTCCAAAACAGGATGAATACAGAAAGATTTCACATTAAATATACACAGTCACCAGGAGGACACGGACCACCCCAAAGTTTTAATCTGTTTTTAACTGTTCCATTTTTTATTAACCTCTTAATTTTTACTTCTAAGGCAATTATATACACACCCATTTTAATCCCTTTGAAATTTTTAAAAAATAATTTTATTATTATTGTTTTTCAAAACTCTGCTTCAACTTGATCTTCTATTATGAATTATACAATGTCTTCAAACTTTTGTTTATCCCTTCTTTAAAATTCTCTGTCTCTCTCTCTCTTTTTTTTCCTAAGTTGTATTACCACATAGACATTAGGTAGACAAACTCCTTTAAGACCACATTAGATAACTGATACTCCATACACCACAGTGCCAGAGAGGTAGGAGCAAGATGAACAAGCAGAGAAACCATTCCCAATTAAAAGAACAAAAGAAATTCCCTGAAAGAATGATCAGTGAAATAGACATCGATATCCTACTAGATCAGGAGTTCAGAAGAGGAGTGATCAAATGACTGAAGGAAATAAAGTATTTAGAGATACAAAATATGTCAAAAATGAAATGGAAGCTATAAAGAAGAAATGAGTAGAATATGTAAACTCATTGACTGAGATGAGGATTGATCTAAAGGTGTTGCAATGTTGACTAGATAACGCAGAGGAAAGAATTAGTGACTTAGAGGACAGGACAATTGACAGCACCCAATTAGAAGAGCTACAAGAGAAACAATGAGAAAAAAATGAAAAACGCATAAGGAATATATGGGATAATAGAAAGCATGCCAATCTTGGCATGATACAAGTTCCAGAATGGGGGAAAGATTAAAGGGTATTGCTAAGGTGTTCATAGAAATAATGACCGAGAACTTCCCAAATTTAAATAAGGAATCAGATATCCAAGTATAGGAAGCTCAGAGTGTCCCAAAAAGAAAGAACCCAAATACACCCACACCAAGACATATAATTAAGTTGGCCATAGAAAAGGATAAAGGAATGATCCTAAAGGCAGTAAGAGAATAGCAAAGAGTGAGTTACAAGGGAATCCCCATAAGGCTCCCAGCTGATTTCACTACAGAAATACTACAGGCCAGAAGGTACTGGCAAGATATATTCATAGTCCTGAATGAAAAAATGCTATATCGTAGGATACTTTAACCAGCAATGGTATCCTTTCTGGTAGAAGGAGATATAAAGATTTCACAGACAAGAAAAAGCTACAAGATTTTAGCAATACTAGACCCATGCTAAAAGAAATATTGAAAGGTATACTCTAAAATCAAAAGAAGTAGGATACTGCAGGAATGTTAAACACACAGCTGGAAAGGTGATAACTCATTAATCATAACTAAATTAAACATAAAATTTTTAAAAAAGACATATAAATAATTGAGAGTGGGAGAGAGAGGCAGGAAAATAGAGAATTTTTTTGTCTTTCTTTTAAAATTTTTCTTTCTCAGTAGAATGGGTTTGAGATCTTGTTACTATCAGTTTAATAAAAGCAGTTATAATAATGGTATAAAAGACTTCTATAAAAGGGTAACAAAAAGACAAAAACATATCAGGGAGTCAGTGAAACTAAATAAAATTCACGATAATTCAAAGGAAAATGACCAAACCATAAAAGGAAGATGAAACGAACAAAGAGGAAATATCAAATCAACTGCAAAGATAAGGTCAAAATGGCAATAAATAAAAACATATCATCGATTATTGTAAATTTAATGGACTAAATGCTCCAGTCAAATGTCATTGAGTGGCAGGCTGCATAATAAAGCAAGAACCTTCAATATGCTGCATACAAGAGACCCACTTCAGGGAGAAGTATACATATAGATTGAGAGTGAAAGGATGGAAAAGGGTATTCCATACAAATGGAAAAGCCAAAAAAGCAGGTGTTGCAGTACTGATTTCTGACAAAAGAGTCTTTAAAACATAGGCCATAAAGAAAGATAAAGAAGGACATTTTATAATGATTGAAGGAGTGATACAAGATGAGGATAGCACACCCGTTAATACATATGCACCAAATAGAAGAGCACCTAAGTACATAAAATAATTACTAACAGATGTAAAGGGGGATTGTGATGGGAATCTAATCATAGTTGGAATTTACAACACTGAATTAACATCACTGGACCTATCACTGAGACAGAAAATGAATAAGGCAACAGAGAAGTTAAAAAATACAATAGAAATATTACACTTTGTGGATATTTTCAGAGCATTGCCCCCCCACAAATTAGTATATACAATCTTTTCAAGTACACATGGGACATATTCCAGGATTCATGATGTACTTGGGCACAAAAGAATCCTCAGCAATTTTAAGAAGATAGAAATTACCTCAAGCATCTTTTCTGAACACAATGCCATGAAGCTAGAAATCAACAACAGAGAAACAAATGAGAACAAACGGAAAACATGGGGAGTTAACAATATGTTACTAAAAAACGAATGAGTCAAAGAAGAAATCAAAGCTGAAATGAAAAAGAACCTTGAGACAAAAGAAAAGGAAAGCAATACCACACAAAATTTATGGGACACAGCAGAAGCAGTGCTGAGAGGGTAGTTTATAGCCATACAGGCCTTCCTCAAAAAAGAAGAACAATCACAAATTAACAATTTAACCCACCAGCAGAATGAACTAGAAAAAGAAGAACAAGAAACCCCAAAGGGCAGCAGAAGGAAGGAAATCATAAATATTAGGGAGGAAATAAACAAAATAGAGATTCGAAAAATAATTGGAAAAAAATCAACCATTCCAAAAGCTGGTTTTTTGAAAAAGTAAGTAAAAGCAACAATCCTCTGTCCAAACTCAAATAGAAGAAAAGAGAGGGAGCACAAATTATCAAAATAAGATAGAATGGAGAAATTACAACAAATAAAATACAAATACAGTATGTCATATGAGAATATTATGAAAAGTTTATGGAAACAAACTGGATAACCTAGAGGAGATGGAAAGTTTTCTGGAAACATACTGTCCACCAAGACTGATTCAAGACATAACTGATCCCTTGAAAATGCAGAGAACTAGAAATTAAATCAAAATAGCAATATAAAGCCTCCCTAAAAATAACAGTCCAGGACCGGATGGCTTCACCGAGGAATTCTACCAAATATAGAAAGAAGAACTCATACCAGTTTTTCCCAAACTCTTCCAGAATAATGAAAAAGAAGGAGTACACCCAAAGTCATTCTGTGAAGCCACAATCACCCTGATACCACAACAAGGCAAAGACACTACCAAACAAGAGAATTATAGGTCAATATCACTGATGAACACAGACACCAAAATCCTCACCAAAATAGTAGCAAGCAGAATCCAACAACACAGAAAAAAGATTATACATCATGACCAAGTTGGGATCATGCCAGGGACACAGGGGTGGTTCAACATATGCAAATTAATCAATGAACACAGCACATCAACAAAAGAAAGTAGCAAATCCACATGATCATCTCAATAGATGCAGGAAAATCATTTGATAGGATTCAACACACACTTATGATAAAAACTCTCACCAAAGTGGGCATAGAGGCAACATAACTCAGCATCATGAAAGCTATAGATAACAAACCTACAGCTAATATAGTACTCAATGATGAGAAAGTTAAAAACTTCCCACTAAAATCTGGGACAAGGATGCACAGTAACACCACTCCAACTCAATATAAACTTGGAAGACCTAGCCACAGCAATCAAACTAGAGAGAGAAGTAAAAGGGATGCAAATTGGAAGGGAAGTGGTAAAATTATAACTATATGCAGATAATATGTTATTATATATCGAAAACCCTGCAAGATCCAGACAAAAATTACTACAACTGATGGAATAATTCAGCAAGGTAGCAGGTTACAAGATTAAGGTTCAAAAATCAGTGATATTTCTTTATGCTAATGATTCAGATAATACTATAGAGCTACAGTCAACATGACAGCACTGTATTGGTAGGAAAACAGACATATAGGCCAATGGAATAGAACAGAGAGTCCAGAAATAAACCCACAAAATTTTGGTCAATTAATCTTTGACAAAGGAGGCAAGAAAATACAATGGAAAGGAGACAGACTCTTCAGCAAATGATGTTGGGAAAACTGGACAGCAGTATGTAAATCAATGAAGCTAGAACACTCTCAATGAAGCTAGAACACCATACACAAAAATCTCAGAATGGATCAAAGACTTAAACATAAGACTAAATAAATAAACTTCCTAGAGGGAAATATAGTCAAAACACTATCTGATATAAGTCTCGAAAATTTTCTCATAGAAAAAATAAAAGCAAGAATAATCAAATGAGACCTAATGAAACTTACAAGCTTCTGCACAGTAATGAAACCAGAAGTAAAACAAAAACACAACCTACGGAATGGGAAATAAAATTTGCATATGAAACCAACAAAGGCTTGATCTTTAGAGTATATATGCAGCTCATCCAACTGAATAAGAAAAAATAAAAAAAACAATCAAAATGGGCAGAAAACCTAAACAAGCAATTCTCCAAGGAAGACATACAAATAATCAAAAGGCACATCAAAAAATGCTCAATATCACTGATTATCAGAGAAATGAAAATCAAAACTACAGTGAGGTATCACCTCACACCAGCAACTACAAGAACAACATTAAAAACGACAGAATCCTCTTAGCAAATTAGGATTCAGGAAATATATGTCAACATAACTAAAGTCATTAATTACAGACCCACAGACAACATAACATGCAAAAGTGAAATACTGGAAGCCAAATTAAGGAATAAGATAAGGATGCCCACTCTCACCATTTGTATTAAACACAGTACGTGAAGACCTAGCAACAGAATTCGGACAAGAAAAAAAGTTATTCATGTTGGATTTAATGTCGTAAGTCTGTTATTATTTTAGATGACATGATAATCTATATAGAGAACCCTAAAGATTCTCCACACCAAAACAACTAAAACTAATAAAGACATTTAGCAAAGTAGCATGATTCATGATTAATATACAATAACTGTCACATTTCTTTACACTAAGAATGAAATATTCCATAATTTTAAAAAATCCATATGAAATCAGATCAAAAAATGATAAACCTATGAAAAAACCAAGATAATAAAATCAATAGGACACTGATAAAGAAATTTGAAGATGATGCAAAGAAATGTAAAAAAATCTCATGGTCTTAGTTTAAAGGAATTTATATTGTTAAAATATTCATACTACAAAAGATGTCTACATATATAGAGATTCAGATTGAACTACATGATATTTTCCACAGAACTAAAAACAGTCCTATGATTTGTATGGAACTGCAAAAGAACCAGAACTGCAAAAGTAACAATGAGGGAAAAGAACAAAGTTGGATGCATAGCCCATAACCCTCCCAGATCTCAGACTATATTACAAAAATACAGTAATCAAAAGAGCACAATGCTGGAAAACAAAGAAATATCTATATCACTGGAATGGAACACAGAGACAGAAATAAAAATCACACCTATGGTCAACTAAACTATGACAAAGGAAACAAAATTATACAATGCCTAAAAGACAGTCATCATCAAGTGATGTTAAGAAAGCTAGACAGCTACATGTAAATCAATGAAATTAGAACACTCCCAGAAGAGGCAAGATGGCGGAGTAGAAGGACGCTCGTAAGTCACCATCACCCACAAATACAGCAATACCCACATCTACAGACCCACTCAACCAACCAGAGTGCCTGCGGAAATCTGACAGAACATCGCCCTCTTCAAAAGATATAGACGCCAAAAATCTGGTAGGGGAAAAGGAAAAAAGAAAGAACAAAAGGCAAAGCAGCACGGGACGGGTCCCGCGGGGAGGGAGCGGCAAAGGAGGGCAGGAGCTCGCTCACTGGGTCTCCCCTCTCCAACTGAGAGGCCAGCGGGACGGAGGGGGAGCCTCTGAGGCTCGGACCTGTACAGAGTAGACCTTGTCTGACAGAACTAAGTTAAACGGGCACAAAGCGTTCTCCCGACACCCAGCCTGAGACGCGGGCAGGCAGCGGTGGGCAGGGCCAGGCTGCACAAGCCGGGCGGAGGACGGGGGCGGCTGCACGGAGGCAGCCCCTGGGAACTGCAAGTGGCTTGGGGCCGTGGCTGTGGGTGTACAGGACAGAAAAACCTGGGCCCTCTAAAACGGCAAGATTGATGTGCTCTCGGGGGAAGGGTGCCTACCCCCATCTCTGAAAACCCGCAGAAACTTTTCAGGGGAAGAGAGGTGGGGCTCAGGCACAGCCGCCAAATTCTCCGGTGCTGAACCCTCAGGCGGGGGCGGGGGCGGGGGCGAAACCTTCATCCGCATTGAAGGGTTTAGCAGCCTCAAAGGCCAGACTGAGACTCGCCTACAGCCCGGGGCAGATAGGATCCTTCCATCCTGGACCCTCAGAGAACTTGCTCCACAAAGACAAACAAGGAGCTGGGTCTTGGCTCGGAGCAGGGATGAGGCTGTCCCTCAGTCTTCCCTGAGCCACCCACGGAGCGCCGACCAGGGCGGAGCGCGCAGCCGCACAGAGCAGCGGAGCTACCAGCGGCGCAGGTAGAGGGAGAGCAGCCCCCGCCTGTCGGGCAAGAACACAGCCCCTGACTGAAGTGCTGGGAGGGGGCACGACCCGCCCTCCTACCTGTCCAGTCTACAACATCTGACTATGTCATCCGGAGGGGCAGTGACCCGCCCGCCCACAGCAGAGGAAAGTTGCATCTGACCCTGGGTTAGGAGGAGGAGCGATCTGCTTGCTGACAGGTGCTGGGAGCAGCACAGATGAGGGCGCCAACAGAGGGTTTATGAAAACAAGCTGAGCTACCAAAACAGGACTAAGACAGAAAGACTTCACATTAAAAGCACACAGACTCCAGGAGAACACCGACAACCCCCTTTTTTTTAAATCTGTTTTTACCTGTTCTATTTTCAATTACACCCTTAATTTTTACTTCTTAATTCATTTCTATTTCTCTTGGGTTTTGATGTCCTGTTATTGATTAGACACAGGTTTCAAATACATCTATTCATTTCCCCACCGCTTCTTTTTTTTTTTTTTAGGTTTTAAAAGGACGTCTCAACCCGATTAATACTCTTCTTCACCTTGCTCTTCTATTATTCATTATACACTGTTTTCAAACCCTCTCTCTCCTTTCTTTTAAAAATCTTTCTCTCTCTCTCTTATTTTTTTCTTTTTTTCTAAGTTCTATTCCTAAATAGGCACTAGACAGATAAAATCCTTAAGATCCAAAATAGACAACTGATACTCCATAAAGCACAATACCAGAGAGGTATGAGCAAGATTAAAAAGCAGAGAAACCTTTCCCAATTAAAAGAACAAGAGGAATCCCCTGAAAGAAAGATCAATGAACTAGACATTGATAGCAAACTAGATCAAGATTTCAAAAAAGGATTGATCAAATTGCTGAAGGAATAAAAAGAGATAGTGTTTAGAGATATAAAATATGTCAAAAATGAAATTGAAGCTATAAAGAAGAGCCAAGAAGAATGGGTAAACTCATTGACAGAGACAAAGAATGACCTAATAGCTGTGCAATGCTGAGTAGTTAATGCAGAGGGACGAATTAGTGATCTAGAAGACAGAGCAATAAAAAGCACCCATTCAGAAGAACTACTAGATAAGCAAAAAAAAAAAATAATGATAATAGCATAAGGGACCTATGGGATAATATAAACAATCCCAATCTTCACATAAGAGGGTTCCCAGAAGGGGAAGAAGAATCAAAGGGGATTGAAAAGGTTTCTGAAGAAATCATGACTGAAAACTTCCCAAACTTAAAGAAGGAATCAGATATCCAAGTACAGGAAGCACAGAGGGTCCCAAACAGGAAGAATCCAAATAGACCCACACCAAGACATTTCATAATCAAGATGGCCAGAGTCAAGGTTAAAGAAATGATTCTTAAGGCAGGAAGAGAAAAGCAAAGAGTGAATTACAAGGGAACCCCCAAAAGGCTCTCAGCTAATTTCTCTACAAAAACACTACAGGCCAGAAAGGAGTGGAAGATATATTCAAAGCCCTGAATGAAAAAATGATGCAGTCTAGGATACTTTATCCAGCAAGGGTATCCTTTAGGATAGAAGGAGAAATAAAGAGTTTCACAGACAAAAAAAAAAAAAGCTGCAGGAGTTTAGCAACACTAAACCCACGCTAAAAGAAATATTGAAAGGGCTATTCTAAATAGGAAAGCAGCAGGATGCTACAGAAATGAGAAACTCACCACTGGAAAGGTAATAATTCATGAATTACAAATAAAGAAAACATACAAATCACTGAGAGTGGAAGAGAGAGGCAGGGAAATATAGAATATTTTTTCTTTCTTATTTAAATTTTCTAAAGCGTAAGATGGGATTGAGATCATGTTACTATCAGTTTAATAAAAACAGTTATAATAATAGGTTAATAGATTTATAAAAAAGGGTAACCACAAGTCAAAAATTTACAAGGGAGTCACAAAAATTAAATAAAATCCATGATAATACAAAGGAAAATTACCAAACCACAAAAGGAAGAAGAAAGGAACAAAGAGGATATACCAATTCAACTGCAAAGATAAGTTCAAAATGGCAATAAACACACATCTATCATTAATTACTGCAAATGTTAATGGACTAAATGCTCCAGTCAAAAGATATAGAGTGGCAGACTGGATAATAAAGCAAGAACCTTCAAAATGCTGCCTACAAGAAACCCAATTTAGGGAGAAGGACACATATAGATTGAGAGTGAAAGGATGGTAAAGAATATTCCATGCAAATGGAAAAGCCAAAAAAGCAGGTGTTGCAGTACTAATTTCAGACAAAATAAACTTTAAATCAAAGGCCATAAAGAAAGATAAAGAAGGACATTTAATACTGATTAAAGGAGTGATACAAGATGAAGATATTACACTCATCAATATATATACACCCAATATAGGAGCACCTAAGTTCATACAAGAATTACTAACAGAGATAAAGGGGGATATTGATGGGAATACAATCATAGTTGGAGATTTTAACACTGCATTAACATCACTAGACAAATCTTCCAGACAGAAAATAAACAAGGCAACAGAGAAATTAAATACTACAATAGAAAAACTAGATTTGGTGGATATTTTCAGAGCATTACACACCAAAAGAATAGGATATACATTCTTTCCAAGGGAACATGGAACATTTTCCAGGATCGATCATGTGCTTGGGCACAAAAGAAACCTCAACAATTTTAAGAAGATACAAATTATCCCAAGCATCTTTACTGACCACAATGCCATGAAACTGGAAATCAACAACAGAGAAACAAAGGAGAAAAAAAGGAAAGCATGGAGATTAAACAATATGTTATTGAAAAACCAATGGATCAATGAGGAAATTAAAGCTGAAATTAAAAAATACCTTGAGACAAATGATAATGTAAGCACAACCACTCAAAACCTATGGGACACAGCAAAGGCAGTGCTAAGAGGGAAGTTTATAGCGATACAGGCTTTCCTCAAAAAAGAAGAACAATCTCAAATAAACAAGTTAACCTACCAAAGGACAAAAAGCCCCAAAAAGCAGCAGAAGGAAGGAAATAATAAAGATCAGAGAGAAATTAAACACAATTGAGATTAACAAGACCATAGAAAAATCAACCAAACCAAAAGCTGGTTTTTTGAAAAAGTAAATAAAATCGACAAACATCTGGCCAAACACACATAGAAGAAAAAAGAGAGAGCACAAATTACAAAATAAGAAAGGAAAACTGAGAAATTACAACAAACAAAATAGAAATAAAGAATATCATACGAGAATATTATGAAAAACTATATGGAACCAAACTGGATAACCTAGAGGAGATGGACAAGTTTCTGGAAACATACTGTCCACCAAGACTGAATCAAGAAGAAACTGAACACTTGAACAATCCGATCACTAGAAACGATATAGAAATAGCAATTAAAAACCTCCCTACAAATAAAAGTCCAGCACCAGATGGCTTCAACGGGGAAATCTACCAAACATACAAAGAAGAACGCATACCAGTCCTTCTCAAATTCTTCCAGATGATTGAAAAGGAGGGAATACCCCCAAATACATTCTATGAAGCCACCATCACCCTGATACCAAAACCAGGCAAAGACACTACAAAAAAAGAGAATTATTGGCCAATATCACTGATGAACATAGACGCCAAAATCCTCACCAAAATTTTAGCAAATTGAATCCAACAACACATAAAAAAGATTATACATCATGACCAAGTGGGGTTCATCCCAGGGACACAAGGCTGGTTCAACATACGCAAATAAATCAATGTAATACATCACATCAACAAGAGAAAGGACAAAAACCACATGATCATCTCAATCAATGCAGAAAAAGCATTTGATAAAATTCAACACTCATTTATGATAAAACTCTCGCCAAAGTGGGTATAGAGGGAACATATCTCAACATAATAAAAGCTATATATGACAAACCTACAGCCAGCATAGTACTCAATGTTGAAAAACTCAAAAGCTTCCCACTAAAATCTGGGACAAGACAAGGATGCCCACTATCACCCCTCCTATTCAACATAGCCCTGGAAGTCCTACCTACAGCACTGAGGCAAGAGAAAGAAATAAATGGATCCAGATTGGAAATGAAGTGATAAAAGAGTCATTATATGCTAATGATATGTTTCTATATATAGAAAACCCTAAAAGGCCCACACAAAAGCTACTAGATTTGATTGAAGAATTCAGGAAGGCAGCTGGTTACAAAATTAACTTTCAAAAATCAGTTGCATTTCTTTATACTAACGATAAATCAACAGAAAAAGAAAGTAAAGAAACAATCCCCTTTAAAATAGCACCCAAAATAATAAAATATCTGGGAATAAATGAAACCAAGTAGATGAAAGAATTATACACAGAAAACTATAAACCGTTGATGAAGGAAATAAAAGAAGACTTTAAAAAATGGAAAGATATTCCATGCTCCTGGATTGGAAGAATCAATATTGTTAAACTGGTCACACTGCCCAAGGCAATCTACAGATTTAATGAAATTCCTATCCAGTTACCCAGGATATATTTCATAGAAGTAGAACAAATCATAATAAAATTTATATGGAACCATCAAAGACCTAGAATTGCCAAAGCATTGCTGAAGAGAAAGAAAGAGCCTGGAGGAATAACTCTCCCAGACTTCAGACAATACGATAGAGCTACAGTCATCAAGACAGCATGGTATTGGTAACAAAACAGACATATAGACCAATGGAACAGAATAGAGAATCCAGAAATGAACTCACAAACATTTGGTCAACTCATATTCGACAAAGGAGGCAAGAATATACAATGGAAAAAAGACAGTCTCTTCAGCAAATGTTGGGAAAACTGGAGAGCAGCATGTAAAACAATGAAGCTAAAACACTCCCTTAAACCACATACAAAAATCAACTCAAAACGGATTAAAGACTTCAACATAAGACAAGATAAAATAAACCTCCTAGAGGAAAATATAGGCAAAACATTATCTGACATGTATTTCAAAAATTTTCTCCTAGAAGAAATAAAAGCAAGAATAAAGAAATGGGACTTAATGAAACTTACAAGCTTCTGCACAGCAAAGTAAACCAGAAGTAAAACAAGAAGAAAACCTACAGAGTGGGAGAAAATTTTTGCAAGTGAAACTGACAAAGGCTTGATGTCCAGAATATATAAGCAGCTCGTACGACTCAAAAAGAAAATAATAAACAACCCAATCCAAAAGGGGGCAGAAGACTTAAAGAAGCAATTCTCCAAGGAAGACATACAAATGATCAAAAGGCACATGAAAAAATGCTCTATATCACTAATTATCAGAGAAATGCAAATCAAAACTACAATGAGGTATCACCTCACACCAGTCAGAATGGCAGTCATTCAAGAATCCAAAAATGACAAATGCTGGAGAAGCTGTTGAGAAAGAGGAACCCTCCTACACTGCTGGTGGGAATGCAGGTTGGTGCAGCCACTTTGGAAAACATTGTGAAGATTCCTCAAAAGACTAGGATTAGATTTAACATATGAGCCAGGAATCCCACTCCTGGGCTTGTATCAACAAGGAAATCAACTTCAGGATGACACCTGCACCCCAATGTTCATAGCAGCACTATTTACAATAACCAAAACATGGAAACAGCTTAAATGTCCATCAACAGGTGACTGGATAAAGAAGATGTGATATATTTATACAATGGAATACTATTCAGCCATAAAATCCAACAACATAATGCCATTTGCAGCAACATGGTTGCTCCTAGAGAATGTCATTCTAAGAGAAGCAAGCCAGAAAGAGAAAGAAAAATACAATATGAGATCGCTCATATGTGGAATCAAAAAACAAAAACAAAAACAAACAAACAAACAAAAACAAAGCAAAAATACAGTTCAGAAATAGACTCATGGACAGAGAATACAGAATTGTGGTGAGGAGGGTGGTAGAGGGTGGGAAGGGATAGATGGGGATTTCAAAATTGTAGAGTAGATAAACAAGATTACACTGTATAACACAGGAAAATATACACAAAATTTTATGCTAAATCACAGAGAGACAAATGTGACAATGAGTGTGTATATGTCCATAAATGACTTAAAATTTGTGCTGAACATTGGAATTTGACCCAAAATTGTAAAATGATTATAAATCAATACAAAATGTTAAAAAAAAAACCCAAAAAAGAACACTCCCACACACTGTACAAATATAAACACAAAATGATTTAAATATCTGAATCTAATATATGACAAAATATAACTCCAGGAAACTAACATAGGCAAAACAAGACATAAATTGTAGCAAAATTTTCTTATGTCCCTCTCCCAAGCTGAAAACAATAAAAGCAAAATAAACAAAAAGGTCCTAATTAAACTTAAAAGCTTTTACGCAGCAAAGTAAACAAAATGAAAAGATGAAATTCCAAATGGGAGAAAACATTTGGAAACAATTCAATTAACAAGAGGCTAATTTCAAAAATACACACATCGCTCATAGAACTCCATTTCAAAAATCTACAAACAACTCAGCCAGAAAATGAGCAGAAGACAATTCTCCAAAGAAGACACACAAATGACAAACAGGAACAAAAAGTTATGCTCACATTGCTAATCATTATACAAAGGGAAGACAAAAATAAAATAATGTTTTACCTCACACTAGTGAGAAGGGCTGTCATGCAAATGTCTACAAATAATAAAGACTAAGTTGGCTGTGGAGAAAAAGGGACTCTCCAACGCTGTTGGTGGGAATGAATATTGGTGCAACAACATTGGAAACTGTATGGAAGTTCTTTAAAAAATAAACATAGACCTATCATATGACGCAGCAATCCCAATCCTGGGCATATAAAAGATGAAACCTGAAAACAAAGAATCCTAGGGTAAAACATAAGAAGTACACTCTGACATTGGACTTAATTTGATTTTACATATGTTTCCTCTTGCAAGGGAAGCAGAAGCAAATCTAACAAAATATGATTGTATCACTGTAAACAGATTTACACTGCTGAAGAAATGATCAATAAAATGAAAAGTCAACCAACACAATGGGAGAATATATTTTCAAGTGATATTTTCCAAACTAGTGTTAATATCCAAAATATATGGCAAACTCTTACCCCACAACAACAACAAAAAATACCAAACAATCCAATTAAAAAAAGTTCATAGCAATGAACAGATATATCTGAATCAATTTTTTGTAGAAAACATATGGTTGGCTAAATGACACATGAAATTATATTCAGATTTATAAATTATAAGGAAAGTCATAAACCATAAATGAGACAAGAACTGACAATTGTCAGAAGGCTCTCATCAAAAAGAAAGGAAATAAATGATGGTGAGATTGTGGAGAACAAGGAACACCGTGGACACTCTTGATAGGAATGCAAAGTATTGATTCCAATGCATATATACATCAAATTTTTTTCATCCAGTTTTCTATCAAGGGATGTTGGGTGTAGGCCCCTGTCTGAAGGCTCTAGAGAATAAGCCCATGGGCTGAAATGATAAACAAGCTGTGAGGAATGTCACATATCCAGGCTGGATAAAAAATGGCCTAATCAATGTATCTAGTATGGATGGCTGGATAGCCTATGCTGGGTAAGATCCTCAGATGAGGACAAACTAAGACAGGCACAGCCGGCTGCATAAGAGATGGCCTACTTAATGAATTTCCGTGATGAACTTTAAAACAATCCTTGATTATTTAACATCCTGTGCTTACTGCAGGAGCATGGGGACATAAATAGTTTATGTTTATTCACATTGTTATAACTTAGATGATATGTGAGGCATTGTGCATGTCCTATATAAAACCTTCTTCTAAGAATCAATAAACAGAGAACTGCTTCGCTTCTCTCCACACAGTGTTTGTGTGTATATGTTATCGTGCCACTGACAGGGTTAATTTAATTTGTTGGGAGTATCATAAAAGGATGTTGCATTATATACAATGCTCTTTCTGCACCTATTGAGATGATTATGTGTTTTATTTCTCATTCTATTAGTGTGGCATGTCACCTTTATTGATTTGAATATTTTGAAGTCTCCTTAAACCCAGGGATAAATCCCTTTACTCATGTATGTGTATGATACATTAAATGTGTTGTTGAATTCATTTTGCCTGTGTTTTGTTGAGAATTTTGGCACATATGTTCATCAGGGATAATATTCTATATTTTGCATATAATGTCCTTTCTAGCATTGTTATGCAAATAAATCTGGCATCATAAAACAAGTTTGGAATCTTTCACCCCCTTCAAATTCTTGGAAGATTTGGGGTAGAATTGGTGAATAATTGTCTTCAAATATATGACAGAATTCAGTAGAAAATTCGTCTCGTAAATTTTTACTAGTTTGGAAAGTTTGCATTATTTTTGTACTCTTACACTCTTTTGCCCTGTTTAATTTTCTTATTTCTTCTTGATTCGGTATTGGAAGACATATGTTTCTGGAAATATGTCTTTTGTTCTAGGTCATTCAAATTGTTGGCTAGTGGTAATTTCTTATGATGATTTGCATCTCTACAACATCAGTGGTAATATCTTCTCTTTTATTTCTAATATTATCTGAGTCATTATTTTCTTAGACAACCTAAACTTTTGTCCACTTTATGTTAAAAAGAAACAGAGTTAAGTATATTTTTTTATCTTTTCAACTGTTTCTCTTGTTATTTGACTTACTCTCATTCATTTAATTTTCTTCTTTATTCTTTGTTTTCACCTAGATTCTTGATGTGTAATGTTAAGAAGTGTGAATCTTTGTATTTCATTTATTATTAAATATTTTTTATTTAGTTATTATTTATTTATTTATTTACATATTTATTCATTTATTTATCATTGAAATACTGCCATTTACAATGTGTCAATCTGTGATGTATATATAGCACGGTGTTCCCATACATGCATATATTTGTGTGCCTATTAAAGTTTACTTCACGATATTTAACTTACTGCCCTGTGTCATAGAAAAGAAATTTTGAAAAAATCTATTTTTATATATAGTGGATAGCTTTTATAAATCTACAGCTCCCAAATATATACTCTCGCAGCCCTTTTTGGAAGTAATCATAAAATTGTTTATTAGATCTGCGAGTTTCAGTTTTGTAGATAAAATTGTAGTGTTCTCATCCAAATTTTTTTTAAGGTTCCACATATGTCATGTCATGTATTATTTTTCTTTCTCTTTCTGGCATTTTTCAATTAGATTGACACTTTTGGGGACATCCATTTTGCTTCAAATGTCATAGTTTTACCATTTTTCATTGCAGAATATTATTCCAATGTGTAAATATGGCATAACTTCTGAATACTGTCATCTGTTGTTGGACGATAAGGTTGCTTCCATGTCTTTTGTATATAGCACTGCTAAGAACATTGGGGTGCAGAAGTCTTTTTGAATTAGACTTCCCTTTGATATATACCCAGAAGTGAGATTGCTGGATTGTATCTTAATTCTGTTTTTATTCTTTTGAGGAATCCCCATCCTGGTTTCCACAATGACTGCACCAAACTACATTCCTACCAACAGTGTAGGAGGGTTCCCTTTCTCCACAGCTTCCCCAGCATCTGTTGTTTGTGGACTTTTGAATGATGGCCACTGTGAGTATTGTGAAGTGATAATTCATTATAATTTTGAATTGCCCTTCTCTGATAATGAAACTGAGCAATTTATTTTTTCATATATCTATGTATCATTTGTATGTCTTTATTGGAGAATTGCTTTTTTAGGGCTTCTGCCCATTCTCAGATTGGGTTTCTTTTTTTTTATTATTATTATGTTGTATGAAGTCTTTGTATTTTGGAAATTAAGACTTTGTCAGTTGCATCATTTCTTAAGATTTTCTTTAATCCTGTAGGTTGTCATTTTGCTTTTTGTCTGGTTTGCTTTGCTGTGCAAAAGCTTATAAGTTAAATTAAGTCCCATTTACTAATTTTGCTCTTACATCCATTACCTGGGTAGGCTGTTCTAGGAGGTCATTGCTGAGATTTATCTCAGAGTGTTTTGCGTATTAACTCTTCTAGGAGATTTACTGTGTCTTGCCTTTCATTTGAAACTTCAAGCCATTTTTTGGTTATTCTTGTGTATGGAGTGAAGGAGTGTCCTAACTCAATTGCTCTGCATGCTGCTATCCAGTTTTCCCAACACCATTTGGTGAAGAGATGGTCTTTTCTCTGTCATATTCTTGGCTACTCTGTCAGAGATTAATTGAACATAGGCCTGAAGATTTATTCCTAGGCCCTCTATTCTGTTCCAATGGTCCATATGACTTTTTCTGTATCAATATCATGTTATTTTGTTTATTATAGCTCTGCAATATTGTTTGGAGACCTGGTGGTTTATTCCTCCAGCCTCTTTCTTTTTCTTGAATATTGCTTTGGAAATGATGGATATTTTATGACTCTGTGTAAATCTTAGGAGTATTTGTTTCAGTCAAAAAAAATGTTTTGAATAATTTGATAGGAAATCAAATTAAGTCTGTGGATTGCCTTGGGCGGTATGGGCATTATAACAATATTGTTTCTTCCATTACAAGTTCATTGGGTATCTTTCCACTTCTTCAGATCTTTTTTGAATTCCTCAATCAATGTTTTCTAGTTCTCCATGTATAAGTCATTCACCTACTTGGCCAGATTTATTCTTAAACATTTTATAGTTTTGGGTGCAGTTAAAAAAGCGGTTGTTTCTATACTTTGTTTTCCTGTTGATTAAATAGTAGCATAAAGAAATGCAATTGGTTTTCCTACATTACACTGGGTACCTTGCCCAGTTCCTTTTTTAGCCTAAGTAATTTTTTTGTGAAGCTTTTTCGGTTTTCTATATATAGAGTCATGTCTGCTTATCATGGCAATTTTACCTCTTCTTTTCCAGTCTGAATGCTTTTATTTCATTTTCTGGCCTGATCGTTGTGGCTAAGATTTCCAAGACTATATTGAATAGAAATTGTGAGAATGGGCAAACTTGACTTGTCTCAGGTTTTTCTGGGAAGGGTTTTGGTTTTTCACCATTTAGTATTTTGCTGGCTATATGTTTGTCATAAATAGCTTTCATTAGCTGAGATATGGTCCCTTTGTGCCCATTGTGATAAGGACTTTTATAGCAAATAGTGGTTAAATTTTATCAAATGCTTTTTCTTTATCTACTGAGATGATTATGTGGTTTTTTGTCCTCTCTTTTGTTGATATGTTGTATCAAAATTGATTGACTGATTTGCATGTTCAACCATCCTTGTGTTCCTGGGAAATACCTAACTTGACCATGGTGTATAATCTTTTTTTACATGCTGTTAGATTTTGTTAGTTAATAATTTCTTAAAGACATTTACATCTGTGTTTATCAATGATATTGACCTATAGTTTTGTTTTGGGGTAGTGTCTTTGTTTGGTTTTTGTATCAGGTTGATGTTGGCCTTATGGTTTGAGTTTGGGTGTACTCTCTCCATATCAATTTTTGGAAGAGATTGAGGAGGAGTGCTATGGATTTTTTCTCTCTATGTTTGGTCAAATTCCCCAGTGAATCTATTTGGGTCTGAATATTTGTTTGCAGAGATTTTTTATTTTATTGATAATTCTATTTCATTTCTGGTGATCTGTCTTTTCAAATGGTCAGTTTCTTCTTAATGCAAAAATGGTGGGCTGAATATTTCCTGAAACTTCTCCACTTCTTCCTGGTTATCCCATTTGTTTCCATATAGTTGATCATGGTATTCCCTTATATTTTCCAAATTATTTGCAGAATTTATAGTTTCTCCATTTTCATTTCTTATGTTATTTGTGTTCTCTCTCTATTCTTGTGATGAGTCTGTCCAGAGTTTTGTCAATTTTGTTTACTATTTCAAAGAATTGTTTGATTTTTTCTATTTTTAATCTCTATTTCAATTGTTTCTTCCTTGATCGTTATTTCCCTCTTTCTGTTGACTTTTGGTTTTGTTTGCTCTTCTTTTCATGATTAGTTTACATAGAACATTAGATTATTTATTTGAAATTGCTCTTCTACTTTGAGGAGAGCCTTGTCACTATGAACTTCCCTCTTAAGCCGGCTTTAACTGTATTCCATAAACATTGCATAGTGTTTTGTCATATTTCTCAAGGTTTTTTTTAAATTTCTTATTTTACTTCATCAGCTCCCCCCCTTGTTTTAGTACCATGTTGTTGAATCTACATGCTGTCATTTTTTCTCTCTGTTTTTCTGTGATTGAATTCTAGTTTCATGTTATTATACTCAGAAAAGATACTTGAAATAATTTTTATCTTCTAAAATTTGTTAAGGCTTCTTCTGTGCCTGAGTACATAATCTTTCCTAGAAAACATTCCATGTGCACTGGAAAAGAATGTATATTCTGTTTTGGGGAGAAGTACTGTTATGAAAATATAAACCAAATCCAATTATGTTATCATATCTTTTAGTATCTTTGTTCCCTTATTAATTTTCTGTCTGAAAGACCAGTCTGGTGATGATAATGGGGTGTTATAATTTCCTACTGTGATTGTATTCCCATCAGTTTCTCCCTTTTCATCTATTAGTATTTGCTTTATGTATTTAGGTGCTCCTGTTGTGAGTGCATGTATCTTAATGTGTATAAAACCCTCATTTTGTATTTCTCCTTTAATCACCATATCATGTCCTTGTTTATCTTTCTCTATGGCCTTTCTTGTAAAATCTCTTTTGTGTGAAGTCAGTACTGCTAGTCCTGCTTTCTTGTCATGTCCATTAGCATGGAATATATTTTTCCATCTTCTGACATTCAATTGATGTGTATTCCTCTTACAAAATTGGGTCTCTTGTATGCTTCAAAATGTAGGGTCTTGTTATATTATCCCATCTGACAATATATATCTTTTGATTGAATCACTAAGTGCATTAACATTTGTGATAATTATGGAGAGACTGGTGTTTATTTCCATTTTGAACATTTTCCATTTGATTTTGTATTTCCTTTTTGTTCACTTCTTTTTCTTTTTGTGGTTTGATAAGTTTTCTTTTATTATCTTGGTTTCTATTTGTCTTTGTGACTTCATTGTAAGCTTTTGACTTATGGTTAACCTCTTTTGTATGTATATTGACCAGTTATTGTATCTGTTTATTTTAACTGATAGGAATACAAATTCTAACCCATCATAAAGAGAACAGAAACAAGAAGAAAATACTCTGTATTTTCCTATTTCACTCTCTAACCCTTAAAAATTTTGATGTCCTCTTTTTAACATCATGTTTATTCTATTGTAAGTCATTGTAGCTATTACTTTTTTAATAATGCCTTTCTCATTTCTATGGCATACTGCTTCTTTTTTTCTTAGAGTAGATTTTCATTATTTCTATTTCTGTCGCTAATTTCTTTTAGTATTTGCTTTTGTGGAAGTTATTTATCTCTCCTACTATTCTAAAGGATAGCCTTGCTTGATAAATTATTTTAGATTACAGCTTTCTTTCATTCAGGACTTTGAATATGTCTTGTCACTGCCTTCTGACTGTTGTATTTGTGCAGGAAATGTGTTTACAAATATAATGTATATAATTATATATATATATGTAAGGAATACATACAAATGAACTTAACGAATAAGATGAAAAACTATACGTTAAAAAATAGAAACCATTGATGAAGGAAATTAAAACTGATTCAAAGAAATGAAAAGATCTCTTATGTTAATGATGTGAAACTATATGGTTGAAACAACCATACAACCCAAAGCAATCTACATTTAGTGTAATTCATGTCAAAATACCCATGAGATTTTTGCATTAAATAGAAAAAAATAACTTCAAAATATATATGTAACTACAAAGATCATGAGTTGTCAAAATAAACTTGAAAAAGAGTATTAAATCAATTAGTGTAATATTCTCTGATGTTAAACAGTCCTACAAAGCTTTAGTAATTTAAACAACATGATCCTGGCTCAAAAACAGACACCAATCAATAGAAGAGAATTGAGCAACCAGATATAATCCCTCACACCTATGATCAATTAACCCATGAAAAATGAAGCAAGAGTATAAAATGAAGAAAACACATTCTCCTCAATATGTAGTGCTGGGGAGATTGAAAATGTGAAACATAGATTAGAGTATTTCCTCACATTGTATGCAATCCATGAGCACAGAATATCTTTTATTTCTTTTGTATACTTATATTTATTACACCTTTAATTTATAGAACTATGTTTAGATCTTTTATTTCACTTATCAAATTTATTCCTATTTTATTCTTTTTGGTATAAATGTACACACAACTGTTTTCCTAATTCCTTATTCTGATAATGTGATGTTAGTGTATAAACATGCAACATATATTTTATATTGATTTTGTATTCTGCAAGTTTGCTAAGTTTGTTCATTATTTCTAGCATTCACTGGAGGAGTAAATGGAGTTTTCCATCTGTGTATAATTATGTCATTTGTAAAAATTCTACTGCTTGTTTACTAGTTGGAAGCCTTATATAATTTTTCTTGACTAGTTTTTCTGGCTAGGACTTTGAGTAGTGTAATTTAGGACTTGTGAAAATGAGCTACTTTTTCTTATTACTTGACCAGAAGAAAACCTTCCTGTATGTTAACATTGAACTTGATTTTTGTCATGGGTTTTTCATATATGGCTTTTATTATGTTTAGTTATATTTTATTTAAAGCAAATTTGTTAAGATTTTTTTGTATACAAAAGTTAAGATCAGTTATGTCAATAATTTTCCTACATTTTCTGAGATTGTCACTTTTGAATTCTCTGTTTTTTAATTGATGGTATCACATATATTGATTTGCATTTGTTAAATAATACTTATGAAACAGGACTAAATCAAACTTAACTATAGTTTATAATACTTATAATATGCCATGAAATCAGGTTGCTAATATTTATTTAGAATGTAATATACACATACAGAAGGAAAAATATACATTGTAGCTTGAGTGTACATTAATTTATTTAAAAATTTTATCTCTCATTTTGAATTTGGCTTATGTTTAATGGAAATTATTTCTAAATAAAGAATATAACTCTTGGTAGAACTGAATTTACTACAGTTTACTGATACAGAACATAGCTATTATTTACAATTAGTGCACAAATCAGTTGTCTTAAAATGCCATATTATATTAACAATGCCAACTGATTCAGGACTGGGAAACATAATGCTTCCTAAAATGCATTATGTGGTGTTTTCCACACCAACCCACATATACACTTATTTCTTTGTTTTTTTGATTGTTTGTTTGCCCCTTAATGGAGGCACTGCTTATAGAACCCAGGATCTTGTGCATAAGTGTATTTATCAACATCATTTTGGAGCACTTAACAGAATCCAAAAGAGTATGGATTATAAAGATGACAGGAAAATTTATTCCTTCTAGGGACTGAAAAACCTCTGAGTGAAAGAATGGTAAAAATAAACATTTGTATGTATACAATAAGATTTTCTCTTGTGTAATTTTAAAGTAGAATATTAAATTACATTAGTTTTACATATAGCACTGAAGTACAATTAAAAACAAAATTTCCCCACTTTGAGATTTCTTAAATTTGATTGATTAAAGTTTTATAATTTTAATTCATAAATATTTACCATTTATTTATAAACATACCAAAGAAATTGACATTTATTCTGCTCATGTTTTGAATATAGAGCTACTTTTTTAAGGTACACAGATAAATAATTACTTCCATTTCCAAATCAACTTATGTTTCACTTTAATTACAAAAGATAATGAAATAGTTATAAATTTTCTGTACAAGTTTTACACAAATTTCACTTTAAATTCCAAAACTTTAAAATTATTTTATTTATTTTGAGCATTATTTATACTCTGTTCACCAAACTGGTATAAATTTGTGTACAAAAGGAAGGAGAATTTTTTTTATTTCATAGACCCCAAAATTAAATTATTTAAAAAGATTTTGTGGGGATAATATTTGCAGATCACACTATAAAAATAAGCATCTTATATGATTCATTTTCACTGGATGAATGAGAAGGAAACACTGGCTGAATGTTAATCTTGGGTTGCTAGGAGACCAGACGTTTTGTGATGTCACAGCTACTCAGGTTGAGAACCATTGTGATGGCCTACCAGTTTAAATGTGCAGGCTTGCCAGAGCAGCATTTGAAGCTGTAGTGCTCAAAACCATGCAGAATAGAAAAGTAGCTGCAGAAAAAGTTATTTGAGATGGCACTTGTTTCTTCAGAAATTCAAGATAAGTTTCCTAAAGATGGGTCAACTGGTTCAGGAAACTCCAGTAGATCTCTATTTTGTGATCAAACATTCTCTGGGGACTTGGACTTGAGGTCTATGATTGAAGAAATTGATTCTCTGACTTGTCAGAAGGATCCTTGATAAAAAGACCATGTTACACACATTGTGACTCTGAACCAGTTGGAGATAATGATTTTCGTTCTCTGAAATTTCCAAGAAAACTCTGGAAAATGTATGGGGGTGACCAATTTAAATCCATCTGGTGGGATGATAATGGATCTTCCATAGTGATTGATGAAGATGTCTTTAAGAAGGAAGTTTTGGAAAGAAAGGCCCCTTTCAGAATATTTGAACCTGGAAGTATGAAAAGTTTAGTTATACAGCTAAAGCTTTATGGGTTTAGGTAATTGCAGCAGAATTTTCAAAGATCTGCTTGTCTAGCTGTCTTTATGGCAGAAGAAAAAGAAGTCTATATTTTAAACAAGGTATTCACAAAGTTTAGTTACAACTTGGTAACTTAGATATAAAATTTAATTTTGTACATCAATCTATGGTAACATAAATGGAAAGCTTTTTTGAAAATTGTATAAAACTACTAAGGCTATAATTCTTAATTTTTTATAAAAATGAGGATAGTGCCTTAAGTAGTCAAGATTATGATAAACTTTGCTAGCAACTATGAATCTTAACAGAAATCTAAATAAAGGTATTAAAGCTGTTTTCAAAAGTGGCTTTCACCGTTACTGCAAATGCTAACTTCTTAAACTTGATGACTGTATTATTTAAATGTGTATATTCGAAATAAGGAATTTCAAAAAATAGTCAGAATTGCTCATATTTTGATGATATTATCTTTGCATTGTAAACGTGAAATCTGAGGTTTTATAGGTTAGGCTTATTGTAGTCTTCTAATTTGGTTTAAAATATTACTAAAATCTTTCCACTTTGATTGTAGCTGCAATTCTACCATATTTCAAATTTTAAACGAGGCTGTCCCCAAATTTTAGTGATAATAAAAATAAGAGTTGAGATTAAAAATGTCTCTCTGGTATCTTCATTGGCTGAAGATTTCAACAAGAAGCACTTTATAGGAGGGGGTAATATAGATAATCATAATTCTGATTTTGTGGCTGACACTAGTGGAGAAAGTGCATTTTTACCTTCTCCTAATTTAAACATGCCTCTTAACAGAAAGCCCTCTACTAGCCATATAATTGGTGATACAAATACCCCGATCAGAGGTGATTTTTCTCCTTCATCATCAGTGTCAGTTAGACCACGAGAACAAATTGCAGTGGATCAATGTGCTACTTTAAATCAGTTGACCACTATCCACAGGCACTCCCAAAGCAGCTAAACTGAAGCAAATGGCTGTGCTGTGAACTTCATTACAACTACAACTTCTATTTCTCATTACAGCATCTTGTCTCCCATACAGGGAAATTATTTTGGACTGATGGTGGAGCCTTCTACTTTTCCAAATAGATATCACAACATATCTGCCAATGAAGGTCGTTTTTCTAAACTTCAACCAGGGAGCAACCCACAGTTTCCATTGCCAGTGATAGCTGATACATCAACTACCTCTCTTTCAAGGCCAACTCATCAGCTATCTTCAGTTTAATAACGTCATCCTAATTACAATTGATCTACCAGAGGACTACCAGATTATGCAGGATAGCAAAGATTAAAATTTATGATGGCAAATGTTGACATATATCTGCAATATTCTTATTTGAACAATAAACATAAATGTGTACCTGTATTGTCCTTATATTTTTTAAAATAGAGTAAAGATTTAAACTCGAGACTAAGTTAGCATTTAAAGAAAAAAAGAGATATTTGATTGATATGATCATTTGATGGAACAATATGTGAGTAAATTTATATAATTTCTTGTAAGGAAGAAGAGAAAATGGAAGAATTTGGAAAAAGACAAAAACATGGAGAGAGGGAACAGTACTAAGTGGTTTCTGGTTGATCCTGGAAAGTATTTAAAGTGTTAAGTTATGATAGGTTGGAACAGGAGATAAATGCAGGAACCGGCTCAGGAGTCATGGTCTCTATTATGTCATCCCTGGAATCATAACAGTCACGTGATATAATCTCAGATGGCACATTCAGCATGAGGTAGAATTTAAGAAGTAATTTTTTCTATGGTCTTCTTTGTGCTGTTCTCAATGCATTTCAATTGGTGCTTTCTTTTCCTCCCTCAAGGGTCTGCACTATATTATCTAGTGAAAATTTAATTTTGCTTTTATGTTCCAGCCAAAGATATGCTTACGTCCTCAGAGGGGCACTTAAAGCATTTCCAAATCTAAGTCCACATCTCAACATAGTTTAGTCATTTCTTTATAGATCTGGCATCTGGCTACCTTGGAATATCTTTATGTTTCACTGTATCTGGAGATATATCCAGGCAAATGCTTGTCAACCATATTAACTCCAACCTCAAAACTGTTGCTCCATCTCATCCTTGGACTTAGGATGTCCTCCATTTACCTACTTAGATTTTCCCAGTCTCAGCACAGAAACCACCTCCTCCAGATGTTTTCTATCCAACTTTCCTTGTCTAACTTGGATACCAGCACTGTAAGCACAACACGTGCCACAAGATGCATTTTATTATTTAGTGAATGAAAAATACATGTTGACTTTAAGCAAAATCTACTTTCCTGAAGCAACAAAACTCTCATGGTTTTCAAACTATTTCGTTATGGTCTTTACTCTTCACCACAAACTAGCTCTTTTCATAGCCCATGGACTAGTCATTCAAGACAGTAGTGGAGGTAGGTACAGGAGACAAAGTATTATTTTCTTCTTAATTCATGCCTCCAGAGGCCTAAAGCATTCCATTCTCATTTGCTGGAATTTTTCCTGTCTCTTCATCACCCACCCACCCCAAAATAGCTGATTCTCTTCCCCATACCAATAACTATACTGCCTTCTAATTAATTTACTTCTTAGAATCAGAGCTTCATCCAGAAGAGACAGTGCCATTGCATATATTTAATACAGGTTTATAGACACCACACAAATTTTGCCACTTCTAACCTTAACACAGGAAGTATCTAAGAGGTACTAGAACCTTGGTAGTGGTGGTCATATTCAGAAACTAAATAGCAATCTAAAATGTGTGGACTAGAAGGAGGTGAGGGCGGTAGAATTTAAAATTTGTCCAACTGCAAGAATATAAAATTTCTGCAGATATTAAGAAATATAAAATATTCATGGAAGACTATGAGTAATTCCCTTTTACTTAAAATAAAAGGTGAAGCATTTTCAGAATGTGAAATGCCCTGAAATGCTGGAAAATTTGTAGGCAATGTCAGGGTATCTAAGGCTTCTGGTCATAATCATGCATCCAGTGTCAGCTGATAAGACTGAAATGGCAATATTGAGTCCAAAAATGTGTCACCAATTGGGAATAAAGCCTTTGATAATCTTGAGAATTGGCAAATGGGCCAGGGTAAGCTCACGCAACATTCCGCCAATATGTCCTTTACCAAGAGAAGAAAAGAGACCACTTGCAGTAGGAGATCTGTGTATGGACAGCAGTGGTTGTTCCTACAACAGAAACATCAAGATTTTAAGTTTGTCAGCACAAATATGATGGTGGCTATGTTGTTGTTTACATTAGCAGTCTGGGGTTCAGATGGGATGGTTCAGCAGCTAGTTTCCATCTCTCTTATTAGACAGTGGGTCTTACCGTGATCATCTTAACAATGTTCTATACTGATAAGTCAAAAGCAACAGTTTACTTTCAAAATTAGAAATCCTAAAGAAGAATATTATTTGTTAGTCTATCTGTTGTTTTCTACCTGGGAAAAGCTAGACTATTGGCAAAGTACAAAAGTTGGCTGGTGTTTGAAAACTATTCCCTGAGCTCTGCCCACTGAATTCTTCCCACTAAATACTACAAATCTGTCTACCACTCTGTGTGTGTGAAGATGGATTGTTAAGCATTAACTAAGCTTGTCTTAGTTGAGCCATCAGTGAATTATTCCTCTGCATCTGGCAGAATCTCTGTGAATTAAGAATTTCACTGAGCCATCATATTTTCTACCGATCAGGGAGAGGTAGATTATAATTCTCCCAGTGTATTAATTATTACCTGTTCATTGAATCCTGAGCTGATGTTAGGGTAAAACCACTGAAACCTTTAATTAGACTGAGGCATATACATTCTCCAGTCCCCAGAGCCCAGCACAGGACTGTGTCTCCTTTTTAATTTAAGCTTATATCTTAGTGTTTTTTCTTTTAATTCTCATTGTTGGCACAACTTAGTTTTGCTTTGAACACACGTTGACTAATTTATAGAGACTGAACAACTGACTTATTCCTGTTTTCCTAGAAATTGCAGTAACATTACTTTCCTTGGACTACCTGGAATAGAGTGAGTGCAGTCATCATTTTGAAAGCAGCCCTCAGTCCTAATAATGCAGAACCTTTACACTTCTTTGCCCAGCACTTGTGCAAGATTGTTTGTTGTGGATCTCAGGGATTTTCCTCACATCCCCAAATGCAACAATGAGAAAACACCACATTGTTATCCAAAATCAAACATTTGCCAGTATTGCATTCCCATTGCAAAACAGTTAAGAATTTTAGGAGTTCTGAGATTTTACCATGCTGAGATGTTTACCAACCTAGCATGTTCCTTTCTTACTGATGATGTCATGTAGATGAGACAATATTTCAGACACAATGAACTTTATCACTCACCGCAATAGCAGCCAGGGTTAAATTTTGCATACATTCCCTACTCTCAGATTAATACACAGAGTGAACTATTCAAACCTACAGAAGCAGTGGGCTGTTAACAAAAAGAAAGTTTAAGGCATGATAAAACACTAATTATATTGGTATCTTTATGTATTATTTATTAGAATCACTTGTTTATTAGTATCTTTACCTAGGATAAGTATATCATGACTCAACTTTACTTGCTGCAGAAACAATCATGAGAAATGACATGGGAAAAAATGAACATTGACTTTCCATTTTTCCTCCTGCTTCTATTGAGATATAATTGGCGAAGATCATTAAGTTTAGGTGCACATGAGAGTGGTTTGATTTACAAGTATAATGAAATAAATATCATAGCAACTTTAGGGAGAATTCATTATTTAATTTAAGTACAATATTAAAGAAATACAATTTGTAATTTGGTTGTGATGAAAAACCTTAGGGTCTACTCTCTTAACAACATTCATATATAACAAAAAGCAGTATTAATTGTAATTTTTATGTTACTATGGGGCATCCCTAGAACATGTTTATTTTACAGCTGGAAGTTTGTTGCATTTCAGTGCATGAATCAAATTCTCCTTTCCCAACCCCTGCCTGTGTTAACTACAAGTCTATTTTTTTCTATAAGTATGTTTCTTTTGAAGTGTACATTTATCTACAAACTGTATTAGTTTCTCTTACACATCATACTCTTTGCTATTTTTAGTACATTTCAAACTGATCACCAGAATATATCTAGTTATGATATGTTGCTATTTAAAGATATTTCATAGTTATTTACTATTCCCCATACAGCACATTTCTTGTCCCTGACTCATTTAATTTGCAACTGGAAAATTTTCTCTCTTAATTTTTGTCAAATATTTCTTTTTCCTCAACCCATTTCTCCCCTTCTGGTAAACAACCAGTTACTTTGTATATCTATATCTCCTTTTATGCTGTGTAATTTTCATTTGATTTAAATTCCAAATACGAGTAAAATCATACAGCATTTGTCATTCTCTTTCTGACTTATTTCAATTAGCATATTACCCTCTTGGTCTAACCATTTGTTGCAAATGAAGAAGTTACACTTTTTATAGCTGAGTAATAACCTATTGTATTTTTATCTGTTTGTGGGCATATATATGCATATATATTTATATATATTTATATATATAAATATAGATAAATCTATGAAATATAAAAATAAAAAATAGATGGGTAGTTATATATACTATGAACACGCATTTTCTTTATCCATCATCTATTGATGAGCAATTAATTTGCTTCTATATCCTGTCTATTTTAAATAATGCCGCAGTGAATAAAGGTTTGAATTTATCTTTTCTAGTTAGTGTTTCTATTTTCTTGGAATAAGTATCCAGATATGGATACGTTGGATTATATTTTTAATTTTGAGAGAAAACTGCATACAGTTTTCCAGTGTCAGCGCCAATTTACGCTCAGTCCAGCAGTGCATCAGGTTTGATTTTCTTACATCCTCACCAACACTTATATTTGTTATCTTTTGGATTATAGTCATTCTGAAAGGACTGATATAAAATCTCACTGTGTTTTGGACTTGCATTTTTCTGATGGTTAATGATGTTAACCGGTTTCATATGCCTGTTGGTAATCTTTCCCCAACTGTATATTCATTTTTTGTAATGGGCTAAATGACCATAACTGTCTGATTTCATTTTTAGGCATTCTATGTGTTCCATTATTCCCTTTGTTCTGTGCCCCTACCATATTCTTTTTATTACTGTAGATTTGTATTATAGTTTTAAATCAGGGAAAGTGATACATCCACATATTTCTTTGTAAATTATGTTTGTGTTATTGTTTCTTTTCTTTTCTTTTCTTTTTTTAGTGATTTCAAGTCTTTTGTGTTTACGTGTAAATTTTAGAATTATTTATTTTTAAATTCTGAAAATACCCTTGGTATTTTGATAATCACTGAATTTAATTAGTGTATTTTCTTGGCTAGTACTCTCATTTAATCAATATTTTGTTCCTCATCAATGAACACAGTATATCTTTTCATCTGTTTGCATTATCTTCAGTTACTTTTATAAATATTTAATAGTTTTCTGTGTACAGCTCTTTTACCTCCTTGGTTGGATATATTTCCAGGTTTTTTTTTTTTTGTAATGCAACTGTAATGAGACAGTTCCCTTACTTTGTCTATCTGTTAGCTTGTTGTTAGTGTGCAGAGATGCAAGCTTTCTGTATGTTAATTTTACATTCTGAAATTTAATCAAATGCATTGATAAACCCTAGTAGTTTTGAGGTGCCATCTATGGATTTCTGTTTAAAGTATGTCATCTGCACACAGATACATTTACTCATATTCTTCATTTTCTATATTATATTTACATTAACTTTGGATAGCTATGGCTAGAATTTCCAATATTATTCTGAATAAAAGTGGTAAGAGTGAGCATTCTTGTCTTCTCCCTGCCCTTAAAGGAGATGCTTGCAGCTTTTAATCAGTGAGTGTCATGTTAGCTGAGATCTTGTCATGTATTACCTTATCTGTGTTGAGGTATGTTTCCTCATGCCCAATTTGAGGAGAAACTTAGTCACAAATAGATACGGAAATTTTCAAAACATTTTATGTCTCTATTGATTTGACAATATAATTTTTATTCTTCAATTTGTTAGTGTGGTGTATCATATTAATTAATTTGTGGGTAATGAATCACTTTTGCATCCCTGGAATAAAATGGACTTAATCATAATGTATAATCCTTTAAATGTATTTTTTGCTTTGCTAACAATTTAGTGATGATTTTTAAAACTATGCTTGTCAGTAGTATTTAACCTGTTGTTTTTTGAGGTATTTGTTCAGTTTTAGTAGTAGTGTGATACAGAAAGTTGGGGTAGGACGCCTTCCTTCCTCTGCATATTTTTGGAATTCTCTGAGAAGTATAGGTGATAGCTGTTCTCTAAATGTTTGGCACAAATTACCTGTGAAGCTGTCTATGCCTGGAATTTTGTTTCTTGGGAGATTTTGTTTAATTACTTATTAATGTCATTAGTGGTAATCTTTTCATATTTTCTATTTCTCATTCCATCCTGGAGATTATGTGTTTCTCAGAAATTGTATATTTCTTCTAGGGTTTCCATTTTATTTACATAAAATTAGTTGTATCTTCTTATAATGCTTTTTATTTCTTTGATATAAGCTGTAACTTCTCATTTATTTCTGAGCTTATTAATCTGAACTCTTTTATTACTCATGAGTCTGGTTAAATTTTATCCATTTTATTTATCTTTGAAAAGACATTATTATTTTGATTGAATATTTGTATTTTTAATCTTTATTTTATTTATGAATGTTCTGACCTTTCAGCTGTCTTTCCTTCTACTAACAAGTTTGTTTCATATTTTGCTACATCTTCAGTTTGTATGATTATGTTATAAGAGAGAGATGTTTCTTATTTATATAAGTGGGATTATTTTGCTATAAGCATCCCTATTAATACTGCTTTTGCTATACCCCGTGGACTTTTTTTTGTCATTTTTCTTTATATATATTTCCTTTGATATATACAGCAATCCATTGTTTGTTTAATATTATATGATTTATCCTCGATATTTTAGTGTTTCTCTTAGGTTTTTTCTTTTAGTAAATTTCTATTCTCACAGAATCCATATGTTTCTTCACAAAACAAGGAGAAAAATAATAAAATTTATACAAAAACTGGAAAGAACCATTTTTCTAAAATTATCTTTGAAAAATGAACTAAGTTGTGGGTATTATCCTCCCTAACTTTAGAACATACTACAAAGATACAGTAATCAAAACAACAAAATATATCACTAAAAGAGACACATAAATTAATGGAACAAAATAAAAAGTCCAAAAATATGCCCACACACATAAGCTCAATTAGTCTACATTGAATGAGGCAACAGTATACAAAGGAAAAAAAGGCAATCTCTTCAAAGACTAGTTCTGGGAAAACAGAATATTACATGTAATAGAAAGATGTATGAGCACTTCCTTCCATAGAATACACAGTAACATAAAAATGGATTAATATCCTAAATGCAAAACCTGAAAATATACAATTTCTGACCATGAACAGGAGCAGAACTGCCTTTGAGAAAAATCATAGCAAAATTTATTTTTGATCTAACTCGTAAGTTAAAAAAAGGAAAAATAACAATAACAGTTTTTACTATTACTGGGAAAAAATAGATATAGTATGTGATACAGGGATTCCACTTCTTGTATAAGTGTGAAGTGCAAAACCTTTTGCAAAGCAAAGGAAACCTTCAGCAAGATTTATGACAACACACAGAATAGAAGGAAGAGTTTCACACAAGGAAACCAACATTTAGTTAATATCCATAATATATATATGTAGCATATTAGACCCAATATTTAAAAAACAAAGACCCCAAAATAAAAACAGTTTAAGGATCTTCATGGAAACTTTTCAAAAACAGACATGTGGATGATTTTCATGCACATAAAAAGAAACATAACATTGCTATTATTTAGGAAATCATAAATCAAAACCAGAATGAAATATAATCTCACAGCAACCAAAATGGATATTAAAAATATTCTTCAAATGACAAACATTAATAAGAATGTTGATTAAAGGGAACCCAGGTACACATATGGTGGAAATATAAATTGATGCATCCACTATTATAAAAGTGTGGACACTGCTAAGAAAACTAGAAATAGAAGCATCATATTTTCCAGCAATTCCAGTTTTTGATATAAATCTGAAAAAAATGGAAGCATTAAATTTAAAGGATATATTACCCCCAATGTTCATATCATCATCATTTATAATAGCCAAGGTATGTAGCACAACTCAACTGCCCATCAACAGATGATTGGCTGAAGTAGATGTAAGATATAAATAACATAATAAATACTTAGTCATTGTCATATCAAAAAATAAACTTATGCCTTTTGGAACAATGTGACTGGACCCAGAGACTGTTGCACACAGGAAAACAGGTCATACAGAGAAAAACACTCTACATTACCACTTACATGAGGAAACTAAAGATATGAGAGAAATAATCATTAAAAAAATAGAAACAGAATCATATATATATGTGTAGTGTACCAAGTAGTGGTTTCCATTGGGGACAGGAAGATGGATGGGGAAGACAGAAATATGCAAGCTACTAGTTATAAATTAGAGAAGCATCAGGGCTATATTTACATCACAGAGAAATATTTTAATAATTTAAATGATTTTAAAGAGTTTATAGGCATATATTACAGTAAAATGTGCATGCATGAGGGAAAAACATTGAAGAAAAGAACCCAGGACAAACAAAATATTTTATAGTACTCTGATATTAGGAGGTGATTTGTTCACTTTCTTTACTGTTCTTGTAATTTCCTTATTAGAATTTAAGCTTTTAAATGAAACAGTATAGACTTTGAAAATAGTGACATAAGTTTAAATTATTTCTGTCTCTCCCCTTAAATCTACAGTCAGTGAAACTTTCACATTTCAACAAAAATAACTACAACACAAAACAATACTCCAGAGCACACGTGTGCAGCTGAAGTTTGATGGGCTAAAACACATAAAGGTGGCTGAACTGAGGGAAGAGCAGAGCTGGTGCCTGCGACCAAGGCCCACTGACTGGGGTATCTGAGCCCACAGGTTAAGAGTACCCAGTAGAAATAAGGTCACAGTGGTTCACACAGCTTCAGCTACCAAGTGCACCATCACTCATGGTCACAGGTAACTAGGAGGGAGCCACAATGCAGACAGAATTTCCATCCTTTAGACACTCAGACATTCGTGACACTCTCCCTACATCCTATTCACAGTGGTGGAGACAAGTTTCCTTGAAACATTGGACACGGCAAAGACACTTGCCTGATTTCAAATTCCCACATGTCTTTACAACTTTCCTCAATGTGTGGACTGAGTCTCAAGGGATATCAGATAAAAGGAAGGGTTCACCATACCAGTGACAACAGTGGCATTAACTACCAGAGTTGTCTAAGAAGTGACAATGTAAGCAATCTTTTATCCAGACAGTAGAAACTGGAAAGTGCAATTTTGAAATATTGTCAGAGGTAGCTCAGGTAATTAAAACCAAAAATTGTGCAATATTGCAAAATACCAGGAAACAAAATCAAGGACTCCAAATCCCATTCTGTTTTTTAGTGTCATCAGAACAATAATTTACCAAGTTCATAACCAATCTCAGTAACATTATAAGGCAAGCACACACACAGATAGACAGAAACAGACACTGACACAGACACACACGTGCACGCACACGCACACACGCATGTACACACACACACAGAAAATATCAACCCTGCAGCAAACAAACTTAAAGTCATGGAATATTGGCGTATAACTAATAGAGAATCCAAAGAGATGTCATACAGAAACTCAATACAGAAAACAAAACTCAGAAAGCAGTTTAGTGAGCTCAGGAATAAAATAAATGGTGATAAGGAATACATTACCTAAGAGACTGAATCTATAAAATAACCTAACATTATTGGAGGACCAGATGAACTAAGTAAATGAGATGAAGAATACAACAGAAAGCACTGGAAGAAGACTGTCTTTGTGGAAGAGAGATAAGCAAACTCACCAATACAAAACTAGAAATGATAGGAGAGGGCAAAGATACAAGATATTAAAAACTGAGGAAATTCTACAATAGCCATCAGACTTCTTCAGGAAGTGCACATTAGCATGAAATCCTGGAGGGAGAAGTAACTTAGAAGGCAGCTGATTGTTTATTTAAAATATTAATGGTTGATAACTTCCCGAACCTTGGTAAGGAACTGATAAACAAGTCCATGAGCCAACAAAACTCCAATAACATTAAGACAAAAATACCTCCTTCAAGATACGTTATATGCAAATTGGCAAGTCAGTGATGCAGTAAAATTTTAAAGGCAGCCAAAAAAATTTTGATAATCTACAAAGGAACCCCCATTAAGCTATCAGCAGATTTCTGAGCAGAAAACATATGCCAAGGGTAACTAAAATGACATTTTGAAACTACTGAAGTAAGAAATCTCTCACCCAAGAATACTCGAACTTGCACAGTTATTACTTATATATAAAGTGAAAAAAAAGACTTTACCAAACAAACCTGAACAAGATGAAAAAAAACAAAACCAAGACACCTTAAAAGAGGTGCATAAAAGAGCTATTCTAAGAAAAATAAAATGGCAAATATACGCAAAACATTGAACTAAAGCAGAGACCACGAGAAAGTTGCATCAGTTTCTTTGGGTATGTTTTGAAATGTTACTATTCTATATGTATTAAAGAGAGTAAAATAGGGAATCAGATGCAATAAATATAGATACATCAATCTGGTAACATGTTCACAAGAGTAAAAGAAATAATTTGAGTCAGTAATCATAAAAGTTAAAGAGTAAAAATAAAACAATTTTAAAGGAAAATTCTATCAGCCGAAAAGAAACTAAATTACACATGAGGTGTTTCATTTTTAATTGAAGAACAGTAGATGTAATATATTGAATAGTTTCAGATATACAGCATAGTGATTCCAACCACTTTGTAGATTATATTGCATTGTAAATTATTACAATAATTGTAACATAAAATTATTAAAAGTTATTGTGTAAAATTCCTTGATCTATACAGATTATCCTTGTTGCTTATCTCCTTTATGTATACTACTTTGCATCTGTTAATGTCCTACCATTAAATTGACTTTCCCTTCCACTTTGGTAAATATGAATTTTTTCCCATATCTTTCATTCTGCTTCAGTCTTCTCTATCTAATCTCTCTATCTCTCTACCATGTCCCTATCAAACTATTTATCTATCTATCTATCTATCTATCTATCTATCTATCTATCTATTTATCTATCTTGTATGTATGTATCTATCCTTCTATGTATCTATTTATCTGTCACCTATGAATAGATAGCTATAGATAGATGTACACAGAGATTTGTTATACTTTAAGTTCCACATATAAATTATATTATATTCTTTTGTCTTCGTCTAAGTTAATTCACTAAGCACAATATATACTAGGACAATTCATGATGCTAAAATAGCAATGTGTTATACTTTTTCATGGCTGAGTAATATTCCATCGCATATTTATAGATATTTCATATCATCTTAAGTCCATAGTGTACTGTGGACTCTAGAATTGCTTCCCTGTGTTGCATATTATAAATAATGCTGTTGTAAACATTGGTTCTTCTCAATTTATGGTTTTTTTCCTCAGATTTTTCCTAGAAGAGATATTACTCTTTCATATGGTAGTTCTCTTCTGGTTTTAAATAAATCTGAATACTGTTTTCCATAGAAGTTGTAACAATTTACAGTTCTACCAAGAATATACAAGAGATTTCTTACCTCCACATCATCTCAAACACTTTCTATTTGTAGACTTTTTGATAATAGCCACTGACCAGTGTGAAGTGATAATTCATTGTGGTTTTGAAGTGCAATTAACTAATAATTAGTAATGTTGAACATTTTTATCACTTGCCAGTGACTCGTCTGTATGTTTTCTTTGGAAAAATATTAACTCAGGTACTCTGCTCTTTTTTTTAATTGGGTTTTCTTTTTCACATTGAGTTGTGTAACCTAAATCCATGTTACAACAATTAAAATTCATCTATTAACCCCTGCCCTCTTGCATTGTTTGCAAATATGTTCTCCAAACACACAGGCAGTGTTTCCATTTCATTCATAGTTTCCTTACGTATGCAGAAATTTTCAAGTTTATTTAGGTCCCACTTTCTTATTTTTGCTTATATTTCTTTTACCATAGGAAACTGATATTAGAAAATATTCCTATGATAGATATCCAATAGAGTACCACCTGTATTCCCTTCTAGCAGAATTAAATTATCAGGTCTTACATTTAGGTTCTTAATACACTTGGGGTTTATTTTTGAATGTGATGTCAGGGAATGCTCTAATTTCACTGTTTTACATGTAGAAGTCCAGCTTTCCAAACACCACCCACTGACGAGACTGTCTTTTCTCCATTGTGTACTCTTGTCTCTTTTATCATTGATTTATTGCTCATAGGTGTGTGGAATTATTTCTAGGCTCTCTATCTGTTTTTATTGATTATATCTCTGTGTCAATGTCATGCTATTTTTATTACTGTAGGGTTGTAATATAGTAAGGTATCCAGGAGATTTATACCTCTAGATTTGTTGGTTTTTCTCAAGATCATTTTGACAATTTTAAATGGTTTCATGTAAAACTTAAAGTTATTTATTTTCTGGTTCTGTGGGAAATACTACAGCTTTGTAATAGGAATTGCACTAAATCTGTAGGTTTCTTTGTGTAATACTGCCATGTTAACAATATTAACTCCTTCAATCCAAGATCACAAGACATCATTCCATTTCTTTGAATCATTTTTAATTTCTTTTCCAATGTTTTTTAATTTTCAGTATTTAGATCTTTCATATATGTGGTTACATTTATTCCAAGATATTCGGGGGGATGGGATTTTAAATAGTATTGCTTTCAACGTCCATTTTAGGGTATCTCATGATGAATGGGTAGAAATGCAAGAGAATAATTTACATTAATCGTGTACCCTGCTCCTTTGCTGAAATTATTTATTGTTCATATTAGTCTGTCTGGAGCCCTTAGGACTCTATGTAGATTGTTATGTCATCAGTACTGGTGACAATTTTACCTCTTTTTTTCATTTTGCATTTATTTTATTTCTTTTTATTTCCTTTTCCTTTCTTCTTTTACTATGGAACAGAAGGGCTGAGAGTAGGAATCCTTGTCTTGTTCCTGAATTTATCCAGAATCCTTTCAGCTTTTCCCCTAAGTATTATAAACTGTTATAAATGTCCTTTAGTATGTTGAGAGATGTTCCGATTTTACTCACTTTCATGAGAGTTCTGATCATGAATATATGTTGAATTTTGTCTAATGCTTTCTCTGTGTCTATTGACACGGTCCTGTGAATTATGTCCTTCCTTTATTAAATATGCGTCATGCTGATTGCTATGTGTATGTTATACCATCCCTGTGACTCTGGAAGGAATCCAACTGATCATCGTGTATAACCCTTTCTATGTATTGCTGGATTAATTTGTTGATTTTTTTTGAGGATTTTTGAATGTACATTCATCAAGGATATTGTGTTTACATTTTCTTTTTTTTTTTTTTTTGGTAGTGTCTTTGGCTGGTTTTTTTAACATGGTATTCATGGCCTCATAGAATAACTTTGGGAATTTTACTTCCTCCTACATTTTTTGAAATAGTTGAGAGGAAACAAGTTTTAGTGAATTCATCCAGGCATTTTGTTCAAGGGATGTTTTTAAAATTATAGATTTTATTTAACTTATACTGATTGCTTTTTTCAAGTTTTCAGTTTTCTCTTTATTCACTTTTGGCAGACTATACGTTTCAAGAAATATGTCCATTTCTTTAAGGTTGTCCAAATGGTTGTCATGTAATTGCTCAGAGTGCTTTCATAATCTTTGTTTGCATTTCTGTACTATCAGACATAATTTCTACTGTTTCATTTCTTTTTTTGTTTGGGTCCACTCTTTATTTGTTGATAAGCCTTGCTAAATGTTTATCAATTTGTTAATATTTTTAAGAAAAAATGCTGTTGATTTTATGATTTTTAATTTATTTTTTAACTTTTATTTTATTTATTTTCTACTGAAACATTAAAGATTTCTCATTCTACCACCTTTGGGTTTTGTTTGTTCTTATTTCTGGTTATTTTGTTTGGTAAGATTGGTCCTTTGTGTGAGGTTTTCCTTTTCCTTGAAGAAGGCCTGAATTGTTCTAAACTTCCCTCTTATGATTGCTTTTGCTGCATCCCATACATTTTATGAAGCTGTGTTTTCACTGTAATTTGTTTCCAGGTATGATTTTATTATCTCTTTGATTTCATCATTGACCTTTTTTTATTTAATTTTTTAAAAGGATATGGTTTAATCTCATGTATGTGCCTTTCCTGTTCTTCTCTCTATAGTTGATGCATAGTTTCATACTTTTGTGTATTGAAAAATTCTTGCTGTAAACTATATTTGTTTAAATTTCCTGAGGCTCTTTTCATGACATAGTATGTGGTTAATTCCTTAGAAAACATCCTGTACACACTTGAGAAGCTTATGTGTTCTCCATTTCTGATGCAGTGTCCAATAACTCATTTAGGTTCAAATGATCCAATATGTCATTAAGACCTCTGTTTCCTTACAGCTATTCTTTCTGGATGATATGTCCATCAGTATAGCGAGGTGCTAAACTCATAAACTATTATTTTTTATAATGAATTAATTACTTCATGTCTACTAATATTTCTACTTATAATTAGGATCTACATTATTGGGTCCATATATAATTTAATGAGTGTAATACTCTATTTTTACATTGATCTCTTTTTCTTTATTTAATCTCATATTAATCTTTCATTGTGAACCTTATTTTAAAATGTATTTTGTATGATTTGAGCATTGCAAGGTACACTTTCTTGTCATTTTCATCAAATAACTTTTACTTTTATTTCCTGGCTGTGTTTATCTTCCACCATAAAGTGACAATTTTTGTGGGGGAAGACAAGATGTTGCAGGAGAAGGATACTCATAGCTAACCCTTTCCCTCAAATGCACCAAATCTCATCCACAGACCCACTCAGCTATCCAGAGAATCTGCAGATCTCTGATATAACATTGTCCCCTTCAAAAGATAAAGATGCAATAAATCTGGCAGGAGAAAAGGAAGAAAGAAAGAAGAAAATGCAAAACAGATTGGGACAAGCTCCACAGGGAGGGAGCAGCTAAGAAGGACAGGCATTCATTCACTGTGTCTCCCCTCTCCAACTGAGAGTTTGGCAGGATGGAGGGGGAGCTTCCAAGCCTTGAATCTGTACAGAGTATAAGTTGACTGACAGAACTAAGTAAACAGGCACAGACACCCAGCCAAAATGCAGCCAGGAAGCTGGGGGCAGGGCCATGCAGCATGAGCTGGGTGGAAGTTGGGGATGGCTGCACTGAGGCAGTCCTGGGGAATGCATGTTGCTGTGTGCCATTGCTGTGGCTGTACAGAGCAAGACAACCTGGGCCCTCCATGAAGCAACAGGGCAGATGTGCCCTGTAGGGGGAAGGGTACTTAACCATCTCTGAAAATCTGCAAACGTTTCTAGGTGAAGAGAGTTGGGGTTCAGACACAATACCTTCTGGTGCTTTGCACCCAGGCAGCAGTGGGTGCAAAATCTGCATCCATGTCTAAGGATTTAGAAGCCTTAAGAGCCAGATGGAGACTTCTCTACATCCTGAGGCAGATAGGATTCTTCTAACCTGGTTTCTCAGAGAACTTGCATCACCAAGGCAAACAAGCAGCTGGCTTTTGGGCCAGATCAGGGACAGGGCTGTTCCTCAGGCTTCCCTGAGCCCACTTCCGGTGTGCAAACCCAAAGCAGATCGTACAGTGGCTCACAGCAGCGGAGCAACTGGCACCCTGATGGGGTGTGTGGCCCCCCAAATTTTGGGCTGGAATTCAGCCCCTGACCATGGTGCTAGGAGAGGGCATGATGCACACTCCTGCCTGGTCAGTCTGCAACATCTGACTGCAGCATCGGACAAGGCAGTGACAAGCAGCCCACAGTAAAGAGAGCTGCTCCAGATGCAGTGTTGGGTGTAGGAGTGATCGGCTTGCAGACAGGCACTGGGAGCAGCACAAATGGGGGCTCCAATGGAAAGCCTCTGAAAACAGGAAGATGAACTTCCATAGCAGGATGAATAAAGAAAGACTTCACATTAAATGTACCCAGTCTCCAGGAGGACACAGACCACACCCTTGTTTTAATCTGTTATTACCTCTTCCATTTTCTATTACCCTCTTAATTTTTACTACTTATTCAATTATATATACACCCATTTTAATCCCTTTGACATTTTTAAAAAATATTTTTATTACAATTATTTTTCAAAACTCTGCTTCAACTTCCTCTTATATTATGCATTATACATTGTCTTCAAACATTTATTTCCCCTTCTTTAAAATTCTTTATCTCTCTCTCTCTTTTTTCTATTTTCTAAGTTGTATTACTACATAGGCATTAGGTAGATAAACTCCTTTAGGACCACATTAGATAACTGATACTCCATAAGCCACAGTGCCAGAGAGGTAGGAGCAAGATGAAAAAGCAGTCAAACCATTCCCAAATAAAAGAACAAGAGAAATCCGCTGAAAGAACGATCAGTGTAATAGACATCAATAGCCTACTAAATCAAGATTTCAAAAAAGGGGTGATCAAATTACTGAAGGAAATAAAAGATAGTGGTCAGAGATATAAAATATGTCAAAAATGAAATGGAAGCTATAAAGAAGAGCCAAGTAGAATAGGTAAACCCGTAAACTGAGATGAGTAATGATCTAAAAGTATCTCAAAGCTGACTAGATAATGCAGAGGAATGAATTAGTGACTAAGAAGACAGGACAATAGAAAGCACAGAATCAGAACAGCTACAAGAGAAACAATGAGAAACAAATGAAAAAAGCATAAGGGACCTATGAGAGAATAGAAAGCATGCCAATCTTGGCATGATAGAAGTCCCAGAGGAGAGGTAACATCAAAGGGGATTGCAAAAGTGTTTGAAGAAATCATGACTGAGAACTTCCCAAACTTAAAGAAGGTATCAGATATCCAAATACAGGAAGCTCAGAGTGTCCCAAACAGGAAGAACCCAAATACACTCACACAAAGACATATAATTAAGATGGCCAGAGTCAAGGATAAAGAAATGATCCTAAAGGCAGCAAGAGAATAGCAAAGAGTGAGTTACAAGGGAATCACTATATGACTCACAGCTGATTTCACTACACAAATACTAAAGGCCAGAATGGAGTGGCAAGATTTATTCATAGTACTGAATGAAAAAAAGGTATACCCTAGAATACTTTAAATAGCAAGGTTTTCATTTATGGTAGAAGGAGACAAAAAGGATTTCACAGACAAGAAAAAGCTACAACAGTTTTGCAACACTAGACCCATGCTAAAAGAAATACTGAAAGTTCTACTCTAAAAAGAAAAGCAGCAGGATGCTACAGAAATATGAATCTCACAGCTGGAAATGTGATAACTCATTAATTATAAATAAAATAAACACTAAATTTTAAAACAAGATATACAAATAATTGAGAGTTTGAGAGGGAGGCAGGATAATGGAGAATTTACTTTTTTGGTCTTTCTTTTACAAAATTTTGCTCTCGGTAGGATGGGTTTGAGATCATGTTACTATCCGTTTAATAAAAGCAGTTATAGAAATGGTCTAAAAGACTTATATAAAAGGGTAACAACAAGACAAAAACTTATCAGAGTGTCACTAAAACTAAATAAACTTCATGATAATGCAAAGTAAAATGACCAAACCATAATAGGACGATGAAAAGAACAAAGAGGAAATAACAAATCTACTGAAAAGATAAGGTCAAAATGGCAATAAACACAAACATATCATCGATTATTGTAAATGTTAATGGGCTAAATGCTCCAGTCAAATGTCATAGAGTGGCAGGCTTGATAATAAAGCAAGAACCGTGAATATGCTGCATACAAGAGACCTACTTCAGGGAGAAGGACACATATAGTTTGAGAGTAAAAGGATGGAAAAGGGTATTCCATACGAATGGAAAAGCCAAAAAAGTAGGTGTTGTAGTATTGATTTCAGACAAAATAGTCTTTAAACAAAGGCCATAAAGAAAGATAAAGTAGGACATTTTATAATGATTGAAGGAGTTATACAAAATGAGGATAGCACACTCATTAATACATATGCACCAAATTGAGGAGTACCTTAGTACATAAAATAATTACTAACAGATACAAAGAGGGATAGTGATGGGAATCTAATCATTGTTGTAGATTTCAACACTGCATTAACTTCACTAGAGAGATCATCGAGACAGAAAATAAATTAGGCAACAGAGAAGTTAAATAATACAATAGAAATATTACTTGGTGGATATTTTCAGAGCATTACACACCCCACATAATAGTATATACATTCTTTTCAAGTTCACATGGGACATATTCCAGGATTCATGATGTACTTGGGCACAAAAGAATCCTCAGCAATTTTAAGAAGATAGAAATTACCTCAAGCATCTTTTCTGAACACAATGCCATGAAGCTAGAAATCAACAACAGAGAAACAAATGAGAACAAACGGAAAACAAAGGGAGTTAACAATATGTTACTAAAAAATGAATGAGTCAAGAAGAAATCAAAGCTGAAATGAAAAATTACCTTGAGACAAAGAAAATGAAAGCAAAACCACACAAAATTTATGAGACACAGCAAAAGCAGTGCTCAGAGGGGAGTTTATAGTGATACAGGCCTACCTCAAAAAAGAACAAACAGAAATAAACAATTAAACCCAATAGCAGATTGAACTAGAAAAACAAGAAGAAAAAAACCCAAATGGCAGCGGAAGGAAAGAAATCATAAATATTGCAGAGGAAATAAATAGAGATTGAAAAAACCATAAGAAAATAATCATCCATTCCAAATTGTGGTTATTTGAAAAAGTAAGTAAAATCAACAAACCTCTGGCAAAACTCAATAAGAAGAAAAGAGAGAGAGCACAAATTAGCAAAATAAGATAGGAGAATGGAGAAATTACAACAAATAAATTAGAAATACAGAATATCATATGAGAATATTATGAATAGTTTATGGAAACAAACTGGATAACCTAGAGGAGGTGGACAAGTTTTTGGAAACATACTGTCCACCATGACTGAATCAAGAAGAAACTGACCTTTTGAACGAGCAGAGCACTAGAAATGAAATCAAAATAGCAATAAAAAATGTCCCTACAAATAAAAGTCCAGGACTGAATGGCTTCACAGTGGAATTCTACCAAACATACAAAGAAGAACTCATACCAGGATTTCTCACACTCCTCCAGAAGATTGAAAAGGAAGGAATACTCCCAAAGTCATTCTATGAAGCCACAATCACCCTGACACCACAACCAGGAAAAGACAATACCAAAAAAAATAATTATTGTCCAAAATCACTGATGAACACAGACGCCAAAATCCTCACCAAAATAGTAGCAAGCAGAATCCAACAACACAGAAAAAAGATTATACATCATGACCAAATGGGGATAATACCAGGGACACTGGGGTGGTTCAACATATGCAAATCAATCAATGTAATACCGCACATCAACAAGAGAAAGGACCAAAACCACATGATCATCTCAATAGATGCAGGAAAAGCATTTGATAAAATTTAACACCTATGTATGGTAAAAACTCTCACTAAAGTGGGCATAGAGGGAACATATCTCAGCATCATGAAAGCTATAGATAACAAACCTACAGCTAGCATAGTACTCAATGGTGAAAAAGTTAAAATCTTCCCACTAAAATCTGGGAAAAGACAACGATGCACACTATCACCACTCCAACTCAATATAAACTTGGAAGTCCTAGCATCAGCAATCAAACAAGAGAGAGAATTAAAAGGGATGCAATTTGGAAACGAAGAGGTAAAATTCTCAGTATATGCAGATAATATGTTACTATATATAGAAAACCCTTAAAGAACCAAACAAAAACTACTATATCTGATCAAAGAATTCAGCAAGGTAGCAGGTTACAAGATTAAGGTTCAAAAATCAGTGGTAATTCTTTATGCTAATGATTCAGATAATACTATCGAGCTACAGACAACATGACAGCACTGTATATGTAGGAAAACAGACATATAGGCCAATGGAACAGAATAGAGAGCCCAGAAATGAACCCACAAACTTTTGGTCAATTAATCTTTGACAAAGGAGGCAAGAAAATACAATGGAATAGAGACAGACACTTCAGCAAATGGTGTTAGGAAAACTGGAGAGCAGCATGTAAATCAATGAAGCTAGAACACTCCCAATGGAGCTAGAACACCACACACAAAAATAAACTCAGACTGAATCAAAGACTTAAACATAAGACAAGATAAAATAAACCTCCTTGAGGAAAATATAGGCAAAACACTATCTGAAATAAGTCTCAAAATTTTTCTCATAGAAGAAATAAAAGTAAGAATAAACAAATGAGACCTAATGAAACTTACAAGCTTCTGCACAGTAAAGAAACATGAAGTAAAACAAAAAGACCACCTACGGAATGGGAAAAATAATTTGCATATGAAACAGACAAAGGCTTGAACTTCAGAGCATATAAGCAGTTCATCCAACTGAATAAGAAAAAATAAACAAGCCAATGTAAAAATGGGCAGAAAACCTAAACAAGCGATTCTCCAAGGAAGACATACAAATGGTCAAAAGGCACATCAGAAAATGCTCAATATCACTGATTATCAGAGAAATGCAAATCAAAACTACAGTGAGATATCACCTCACACCAGTCAGAATGGCCTTCATTCCAAAATCCACAAATGACAAATGCTGGAGAGGCTGTGGAGAAAAGGGAACAGTCCTTCACTGTTGGTTGCAATGCAGTTCGGTGCAGCCAATGTGGAATACAGGATGAAGATTCCTCAAAATCCTAGGAATAGAATACCATATGACCCAGGAATCCTTAAATCCAGAAGGAAATCTACTTCAGGATGACACCTGCAGCCCAATTTTCATAGCAAGCACTATTTACAATAGCCAAGACATGGAAACTGCCTAAATGTCCATCGAAAGTTGACTGCATAAAAAAGAGGTGGTATATTAATACAGTGGAATACTAGTCAGCCATATAAACCATCAACATAATGCCATTTTTAGCAACAAGGATGCTCCTGGAGAAAATCAGTCTAAGTAAATTAAGACAGAAAGAGAAATAAAAATGCCATATGAGATGGCTCTAAAAAAAAAAACCAAACCAAAACAAAAAAAGCACAAATAAAAAAAGGAATAGACAGCAGACATACAATACAAAGTTTTGTTTGCCATGGAGTGTGGGGTGTGAAGAGATAGACTGGGATAGCAAAATTGTAGAATAGATAAACAGTATTGCACTGTATAGCACAGGGAAAAGTACAAAAGTTCATACAGCAGTTCAAAGACGATAAAATGGGACAACAAATGCACATATGTTCATTTTAAATGAAAAATTGTGCTCTACTCTGGAACTGGAGACAACTTCGTAAAATGACTGTAAATCAATAAAAAAGGTAAAAATGAAAAAAATTATCCTAAATATTACAGGGGTAAATATAAATTATAGAGAATAAAAATCTATTCAAAAGAGTAATAGAACCAAGATTTTGTTTTATGTTTTCTTTTGAGATAAGCAAATTAATAAACCTCTAGCCAGGTGCATCATGAAGAAAAGGTAGATGATCCAAAGAAATAAATTAAGAAATAAAAGAAGAGAAATAACAATTGTTACCTCAGGTATACAAAAAAGGGATCATTTTGTCAAAAATTACACGCATAAAAACTGGACAACTTAGAAGAAATAGACAAATGTCTAGAAGGAGACAGAGATTAGGAGAAACAAATAATTTGAACAATCTGTGTGCTACAAGAAAGATAGAATCTGCATTTAAAAAAAATCAATGAATAGAAGTGCAGATTTAAACAACTCCCGTGGAGAACTGTACAAAAATACAAATCAAAACTTATACTCTTCAAACTATTCAAACTTAGTAAAGATGTGGGAAACTCCCAAATTAATTCTATGAAGCTTTCATCACCCTGATATCAAAACCAACATAAAAATAATGGGCAAATGCAATTTCAAGCCATTATATTTGATAGAATTACATGCAAAAATTCTACAAAATATTATTAGCAAACTAAATCCAGCAATACATACACCATGATGTACTTGGATTCATTGCAGGGTCAGAAGAGATGTTCAACATTTACAAATCAATCAGTTTGATACACCAAATTAACAAAAGAAAAAGAGAAAAAGAAATGGTCATCCCAATAAATCCATAAAAAGCATTTCATAAAATTCGACTTTTATTCATTAAGACAGCAAATACAGTAACAACAACAACAGCAACATCAGCAACAATGACAGAAACCTCTTAGCAATGTAGGATTCAGGAAATATATCTCAACATAACTAAAGTCATTAATTACAGACCCACAGACAACATAATATGCAAAAGTGAAAAACTGAAAGCCAAATTAAGGAATAAGACAAGGATGTCCACTCTTACAATTTCTATTAAACACAGTATGGGAAGTTCTAGCAACGGCAATTGGACAAGACAAAAAGCTATTCAAGTTGGATTGAATGAAGTAAAACTTTTATTATTTTAGATGACATAATAATTTATATAGTGATCCCTAAAGATTCTCCAAACTAAAAGAACTAAAACTAATAAACACATTTAGCAAAGCAGCATGATTCATGATTAATATACAAAAACTGTCACATTTCTTTACACTAAAAATTAAATATTCCATAATTTTATAAGATCCATATGAAATCAGAACAAAAAATGAAAAACCTATAAAAAAATAATAAAATGAAGATAAAGAAATTTGAAGTGGATGCAAAGAAATGGAAAGAAATCTCAAGGTCTTAGTTAAGAGGAATAAATATTGTTTAAATATACATACTACAAAAGTTGTCTACAGATATAAAGTGATTCAGATCGAGCTGCATGTTATTTTCCACAGAACTAAAAACAGTCCTATGATTTGTATGGAAATGCAAAAGAACAAGAACTGCAAAAGTAACAATGAGGTAAAAGAACAAAGTTAGAGGCATAACCCATAACTCTCCCAGATCTAAGACTATATTAAAAAATACAGTAATCAAAACAGCACAATGCTGGAAAACAAATAAACATCTATATCACTAGAATGGAACACAGAGGCAGAAATAAGACATCACATCTATGGTCAACTAAACTATGACAAAGGAAACAAATATATACAATGCCTTTAAGACATTCTTCAGTAAGTGCTGTTGAGAAAGCTAGACAGCTACATGTTAATCAATGAAATTAGAACATTCCCTCACACTGTACAAAAATAAACTCAAAATTATTTATATATCTGAATCTAATGCATGACAAAATAAAACTCCTGGAAACTAACATAAGCAAAACAAGACATATATTGAAGTAAAATTTTCTTATGTCACTCTCCCAAGCTGAAAACTTTAAAAACAAAATAAACAAATAGGACCTAATTAAATTTAAAAGCTTCTAAGTAGCAAAATATATAAAATGAAAAGATGAACTTCCAAATGGGAGAAAACATTAGGAAACAATGCAATCAACAAGAGGCTAATTTCTGAAATACACACATCTTTCATACAACTCCATTTCAAAACTCTACAAACAACTCAGACAGAAAATGAGCAGAAGACATTTCTGTAAAGAAGACACACATGACAAACAGGAAAAGTAAAACATGCTCACATTGCTAATCACTATACAAAGCGAAGACAAAAATAACATAATATTTTACCTCACACTATAGAGAAGGCCTGTCATCAAAATGTCTTCAAATAATAAAGAATGGGGTGGTTGTGGAGAAAAAGGGACTCTCCATCGCTGTTGGTGGGAATGAAAATTGGTGCAACCACTTTGGGAACAGTATGGGAATTCCTTTACATAATAAAAATAGACCTATCATGTGACACAGCAATCACACTCCTGGGCATATAAAACATAAAACCTGAAAACAAAGAATACTAGGGTAAAATATAAGAATTACACTGTGACATTGGATTTAATATGATTCTTCATATGTCTCCTCTGGCAAGGGAAGCAGAAACAAAACTAACAAAATACGATTGTATCACTCTAAACAGATTTACACTACAGAAGAAATGATCAATAAAATGAGAACTCAACAAACACAATGGGAGAATATATATGCAAGTAATAATTTCCAATCTAGTGTTAATATCCAAAATTTATGGCAAACCCTTACCCCACAGCAACAACAAAAATACCAAATGAACCAACTAAAAAAAGTCCGTAGGAACTGAAGAGATAGATCTGAATCAATTTTCTGTAGAAAACATACAGTTGGCGAAATGACACATGAAATTATGTTCAGAGATATAAATTATTAGGAAAGTCATATACCAAAAGTGAGACAAGACCACACACTTGCCAGAAGGCTCTCATCAAAAAGAAAATAGATGATAGTGAGATTGTGGAAAAAAGATACCCCATGGACACTGTTGATAGGAATGCAAAATATTGATTCCATTGCATATATACATCAAATTTTCTCCATATATTTTTTCTGTCAAGGGATGTTGGGTTAGTAGGCCCCTGTCTGAAGGCTCTAAAAAATAAGCCCTTGGGCTGAACTGTTAAAAAAGCTGTGAGGAATGTCACATATCCAGGCTGGATAATAAATTGCCTAATCAATGCATCCAGTATGGATGGCTATATAGCCTATGCTGTGTAAGTTCCTCATAGAAGGACAACCTAAGACAGGCACAGCCGGCTGGATAAGAGATGGCCTACTTAATGAAGTTCCATGATGAACTTTAAAACAATCCTTGATCATTTAACATCCTGTGCTTACTGAAGGAGCATGGGGACATAAATAGCTTAAGATTATTAACATTGTTATAACTAAGATGATATGTGAGGCATTGTGCATGTCCTATATAAACCCTTCTTCTAAGAATCAATAAACAGTGAACTGCTCCACTTTTGTCCACACAGTGTTTGTGTGTATATGATATCGTGCCACTGACAGGGTTAATTTAATTTGTTGGAAGTAACTTAAAAGAATGTTGCATTATATACAATGTTTTTTCTGCACTTATTGAGATGATTATTGAGTTTTATTTCTCATTCTATAAGTGTGGCATATCACCTTTATTGATTTGAATATTTTCCAGTATCCTTAAACCCAGGGATAAATCCCTTTACTCATGTATGTGTATTATACATTAAATGTGTTGTTGAATTCATTTTGTTTTTGTTTTGTTGAGAATTTTGTCACATATGTTCATCAGGGATAATATCCTATATTTTGCATATAATGTCCTTTCTAGCATTGTTATGCAAATAATACTGGCTTCATAAATCATGTTTCGATTCTTTCACACCCTTCAAATTCTTGGAAGAATTGTGGAAGAATTGGTGAAAAATTGTTTTGAAATGTATCACAGAATTCACCAGTAAAGTCATCTTGTAAATATTTTCTTGTTTGGGGAGTTTGGATTATTGATTTACTCATGCACACTTTTGCTCTATTTATCTTTCTTAATTCTTCTTGATTCAGTATTGGAAGACATATGTTACTGGAAATTTGTCTTTTGTTCAAAGTCATTCAAATCTTTGGCTTGTGGTAATTTCTTATGATGCTTTGCATCTCTACAAAATCAGTGTTTATATCTTCTCTTTTATTTCTGATTTTATTTGAGTCTTATTTTCTAAGTCAACCTAAACGTTTGTCCACTTTATGTTTACAGACTTAGGTTTTTTTTTATCTTTTCAATTATTTCTCTTATTTGCCTTACTCTGATTCATTCAATTTTATTCTTTATTCTTTCTGTTTTCTCCTAGATTCTTGAGGTGTAAAGATAAGTAGTGTGAATTATTGTATTTCATTTATTATTAAATATTTTCTATTTAGATACTATTTATTTATTTATTTATTTACATATTTATTCATTTATTTATCATTCAATTATTGCCATTTACAATGTGTCAATCTGTGTGGTATAGCACAGTTTTCCCGTGCATGCAAACATTTGTGTGCATATTAAAGGTTTCTTCACGTTATTTAAGTTACTACCCTGTGTCATACGAAAGAAATTTTGAAAAAAATCTATTTTTATATATAGTGGATAACATGTATAAATATACAGCTCCCAAATATATCCTCTCACTGCCCCTTTCTGCAGTAATCATAAAATTGTTCAGTAGATCTGCATGTGTGCTTCAGTTTTGTAGGTGAAATCACTGTGTTCTCATCCAAAATTTTTTTAAGTTTCCACATATGTCATGTAATGTATTATTTTCCTTTCTTTTTCTGGCTTACTTCAATTAGAATGACACTTATTGGGGACATACATTTTGCTGCAAATGCCATTGTTTTTTCATTTTTTATTGCAGAATAGTATTCCATTGTGTAAATATGGCATAACTTCTGATTACTGTCATCTGTTGTTGGACAATTAGGTTGCTTCCATGTCATGGCTGTTGTATATAGCACTGCTGAGAACATTGGGGTGCAGGTGTCTTTTTGAATTAGAGTTCTCTTTGATATATACCCAGAAGTGGGACTGCTGGATTGTATGTTAAGTCTATTTTTATTCTTTTGAGGAATCCCCATCCTGGATTCCACAATGACTGCACGAATCTACATTCCTTCCATCAGTGTAGGAGGGTTCAAATTCTCCACACCTTCCGAAGCATTTATTGTTTGTGAACTTTTGAATAATGTCCATTGTGATTATTGTGAGGTGATACTTCATTATAGTTTTGAATTGCCCTTCTCTGATAATGACAGTGAGCAATTTTTTTTTTCATGTATCTGTGTGGCATTTGTATGTCTCTATTGGAGAATTGCTTGTTTAGGGCTTCTGCCCATTTTCAGATTGGGTTTCTTGCTTTTTTTATTATTATTATTAGGTGGTATGAAGTCTTTATATTTTGGAAATTTAGCCTTTGTCAGTTGCATCACTTCTAAATATTTTCTTTAATCGTGTAGGTTGTCATTTTGCTTTGTTTATGGTTCCCTTTGCCGTGCAAAAGCTTATAGGTTTAATTAGGTCCCATTTATTAATTTTGCTCTTACATCCATTACCTGGGTAGGCTGTTCTAGGAGATCATTACTGAGATTTATGTCAGAGTGTTTTGCCTATGTTTTCTTCTAGGAGATTTACTGTGTCTTGACTTACATTTAAGTCTACAAGCCATTTTGAGTTTATTCTTGTGTATGGAGTGAAGGAGTGTTCTAACTCCATTGCTCTGCATGCTGCTATCCAGATTTCCCAACACAGTTGGTGAAGATATCGCCTTTTCTCTGTCATATTCCTGGATACTCTGTTAAAGATTAATAAAACATAGGCCTGTAGATTTATTCCTAGTCCCTGTATTCTGTTCCATTTGTCCACATGCCTGTGTCTGTACCAATATAATATAGTTTTGATTATTGTATCTCTGCAATAGTTTGTGGAGATCTGGTGGTTTATTTCTCCAGCCTCTTTTTTTTTCTTGAATATTGCTTTGGAAATTATGGATCTTTTATGACCCTGTGTAAATCTTTGGATCATTTGTTTCAGGCCTAAAAAGAAATGTTCTGCATAATATGATATGAAATCACATTAAGTCTGTAGATTGCCTTTGGCAGTATGGCCATTTTAACAATGTTGTTTCTTCCATTACAAGTCCATTGGGTAACTTTTCAATTCTTCAAATCTTTTTTGATTTCCACAATCAATGTTTTCTAGTTGTCCATGAATAAGTTATTTACCTCCTTGGTCAGATATATTCTTAAGCATTTAATAGTTTTGGGTGCACTTATAAAAGTGTTTGTTTCTATACTTTGTTTCCCTGTTGATTTTTTGGTAGTGTAAAGAAATGCAATTTGTTTTTGTACATTACTCTGAGTACCTTGCCCAGTTCCTTTTTTAGCATAAGTAATTTTTTGTGAAGCTTTTACAGTTTTCTCTATATAGGGTCATGTCTGCATATCGTGGCAATTTTACCTCTTCATTTCCAGTCTGAATACTTTTATTTCTGTTTCTTGCCTGATCATTGTGGCTAGGTCTTCCAAGACTATATTGAGTTGAAATTGTGAGAATGGGCAACCTTGTCTTGTCTCAGGTTTTTATGGGAAGGGTTTCAGTTTTTCACTATTGAGTATTTTGCTGTCTATATATTTGTCATAAATAGCTTTCATAATGTTGAGATATGGTCCATCTATGCCCACTGTGATAAGAGCTTTTATTGCAAAAAGGTGTTAAATATTATTAAATGCTTTTTCTGTATCTACTGAGATGTTCATGTGGTTTTTTGTCCTCTCTTTTGTTGATATGGTGTATCACAATTGATTGATTGATTTGCATATGTTGAACCATCCTTGCGTTCCTGATATGCACCTAACTTGTCCATGGAGTATAATCTTTTTTTGCATGCTGTTCGATTCTCTTTGTCAATAATTTCTTAAAGACTTTTACATCTATGTTTATCAAGGATATTGGCCTATAGTTTTCTTTTGAGGTATTGTCTTTGTCTGGTTTTGGCATCAGTTTGATGTTGGCCTTATGGTGTGAGATAGGGAGTACTCTCTCCATATCAATCTTTTGGAAGAGTTTGAGGAGGACTGGTATGGATTTTTCCTTGAATGTTGGGTCAAATTCCCCAGTGAAGCTATTTGTGTCTGAATGTTTGCTTGCAGAGATTTTTTATTTTATTGATAATTCTATTCCATTTCTTGTGATCTTTCTGTTCAAATGGTCAATTTCTTCTTGATGCAAAAATGTTGGGCTAATATTTCCAGAAACTTCTCAATGTCTTCTTGGTTATCCAGTTTGTTTCCATACAGTTGCTCATGGTATTCTCTTATGATATTATGCAAATTTGTTGTGCTCTTTGTAATTTCTCCAATTTCATTTCTTATGTTATTTGTGTTCCCCCTTTTATCTTGTTGGTGAGCCTGTCCAGAGATTTGTCAATTATGTTTACTATTTCAAAAAATTGTTGATTGATTTTTTCTATTTTTAATCTCTATTTCAATTCTTTCTTCCTTGATCTTTATTATTTCCCTCTTTCTGCTTACTTTTGGTTTTGTTCTACTTTTCATGATAGTTTACAAAGAACGTTAGATTATTTTTTTGGAAATTGCTCTTCTTATATAAGGAGGGCCTTGTCACTATGAAATTCCCTCTTAAACCTGTTTTAACGGTATTCAATTGACTTTGTGTAGTGTTTTGCCATATTTCACAAGATATTTTCTAATTTATTCTTTTAAATCTTCACCTCCCTCCCTTGTTTTAGTAGCATGTTTTTTAATCTACATACTGTCATTTTTTCTCCCAGTTTTTCTTTCATTGATTTCTAGTTTCATGTTTGTATACTGAGAAAGATGCTTGAAATAATTTTTATCTTCTTAAATTTGTTGAGGCTTCTTCTGTGCCTGATTACATAATCTTTCCTAGAAAATGTCCCATGTGCACTGGAAAAGAATATATAATCTGTTTTGGGGACAAGTACTGTTTTGAAAATATCAACCAACTCCAATTATTTTATTGCATCTTTCAGTGTCTTTGTTCCCTTATTAATTTTCTGTCTGAAAGACCAATCTAGTGATGGTAATGGGGAGTTATAATCTCCTACTGTGATTGTGCTCCCATCGATTTCTTCCTTTTCATCTATTAGTGTTTGCTTTATGTATTTAGGTGCTCTAATATTGAGTGCATATATATTAATGAGTATAATATCCTAATTGTGTGTTGCTCCTTTAATCATTATATCATGTCCTTGTTTATCTTTCTCTATGGCCTTTCTTGTAAAGTCTATTTTGAGTGAAGTCAGTACTGCTAGCCCTGCATTCTTGTCATGTCCATTTGCATGGTATATATTTTTCCATCTTCTGACATTCAAATGATATTTGTTCCTCTTACTAAAGTGGGTCTCTTGTATGCTTCATAATGTAGGGTCTTGTTATATTATCCCATATGACAATATATAACTTTTGATTGAAGCACTAAGTCCATTAACATTTGTTATAATTATTGATAGACTGCTGTTTATTTAAATTTTGAACTTCATTTTCCAGTTGACTTGGTATATCTTTTTTGTTCATTTCTCTTTCTTTTTGTGGCTTGATATGTTTTCTTTTTTATTATCTTGGTTTCTTTTTTGCTTTGTGAATTAATTGTAAACTTTTGACTTACGGTTACCCTGTTTTGTATGTATATTGACCCGTTATTATATCAGTTTGTTTTAACTGATAAGAATCCAAATTCTAACCCATCATACAGAGAACAGAAACAAGAAGAAAATACTCTGTATTGCCTGTTTCACTCTCTGATATTTAAAAATTTTGATGTCCTGTTTTACATCATGTTTATCCTATTGTAAGTCATTGTAGCTATTGCCTAAGAATGCCTTTCTCCTTTCTATAGAATCCTGCTTTTTTTTTAGAGTAGATCTTTCATTATTTCTTTCTCTGTTGCTAAATTATTTTAGAATTTGCTTGTGTGGAATTTATTTATCTCTCCTTCTATTCTAAATGATAGCCTTGCTTGATAAATTATCTTAGATTACAGCTTTCTTTCATTCAGGACTTGAATATGTTTTGCCACTGCCTTCTGTCTGTTGTATTTGTGTAGGACACATGTTTACAAATATAATATATATAATAATATATATATGTAAAGAATACCTAGTAATGAAGTTAACAAATTAGGAGAAAATCAATTAGTTAAAAAATAGAAAACATGGATGGAGGAAATTAAAAATGATCCAAAAAAGTGAAGAGATCTCTTATGTTAATGATGTGAAACAATGTGGTTGAAACAACCATACTACTCAAAGGAATCTACATTTAGTGTGATTCATGTCAAAATACCCATTAGATATTTCCATTTAATACAAAAGATAATTTCATAATTTATATGTAACAACTAAGATCATGAGTTGCATAAATAATCTTGAAAAAGTTTATTAAATCTAATGGTGTAAATTTCTCTGATGTTTAACAGTCGTACAAAGCTTTAGTAATTTTAACAGCATGATACTGGCTCAAAAACAGACACCAATCAATAGAAGAGGATAGAGCAACCAGATATAATCCCTCACACCTTTGATCAATTAACCCATGAAAATGGAAGCAAGAGTATAAAATGTAGAAAAGACATACTCCTCATTAAGTAGTGCTGGAGAGATTGAACATGTAAAAGACAGAATAGAATAATTCCTCAAATTGTATACAATCCATAAGCACAAAATATCTTTCTATTTATTTTGTTTACTTATATTTCTTTCACCTGTAATTTATACATCTATGATTTGATCTTTTATTTCATTATCAAATGTATTCCTATTTTATTCTTTTTGTTATAAATATACACACAATTGTTTTCCTAAATTCTCTTTCTGATAATGTGTTGTTACTTTTTAAAAAGGCAACGGATATTTGTACATTGATTTTGAATTCTGCAAGTTTACTAAGTTTGTTCATTATTTCTAATGGTCAATGGAGGAGTATATGGAGTTTTCCATCTATGTATAATTATGTCATCTGTAAAAATTTTACTGCTGTTTTACAAGTTGGATGCCTTTTTATTTTTTCTTGAGTAGTTGTTCTGGCTAGGACTTCTAGTAGTTTAATTTAGGACTTGTGAGAATGAGCTACTTTCTCTTATTACTGGACCAGAGGAAAACCTTCCTGTATGTTAACATTGAACTTGATGTTAATCATGGGTTTTTCATGTATGGCTTTTATTATGTTTAGTTACATTTTATCTGAAGAGAATTTGTTAAGAATATTTTTATAAAAAGGATATGATGAGATCTGTCATAATTTTCCTACATTTATTGAGATTTTTAAATTTGAATTCTCTGTTTTTTAAGGGATGGCATCACATATATTGATTTGCGTACTTTATATAATATTTATGAATCAGGACTAAATCAAACAACTATTGTTTACAATACTTAAAATATGCAATGAATTCAGGTTGCTAAAATTTGTTTAGAATGGAATTTACAGATATTGAAGGAAAAATTTACATTTGTAGCTTGAGTGTACATTTATTTAATTAAAATTTTATCAATCATTTTGAATTTGGCTTATGTTTAATGGAATTTATTTCTAAATAAAGAATAAGAGTTTTGGTAGAACTTGTGTTACTACAGTTTACTGATACACAACATAGCTTTTATTTACAATTAGTGAACAAAACTCTTGCCTTAAAATATCGCATTTTACTAACAATGGCAACTGTTTCAGGACTGAAAAACATAATGCTTCCTAAAATGCATTACCTAGACTTTTCCACCCCAACCGGCATATACTGATTTTTTTGTTTTTTGATTGTTTATTTGCCCCTTAATTGAGTCACTGCTTATTAAACCCAGGATCTTGTGCATAAGTTTATTTACCAACATCATTTTGGAACACTTAACAGAAGCCACAAGAGAATGGATTATAAAGATGAAAAGAAAATTTATTCCTTCTCTAGGGACTGATAAACCTCTGAGTGAAAGAATAGCAAAAATAAACTTTTGTAACTATACTATAAGATTTTCTCTTTTGTAATTTTAAAGAAGAATATTAAATTTCATTTCTTTTATTATAGCACTCAAATACGATTTAAAAAAAAATTGCCACATTTGGGATTTCTTAAATTTGATCCATTATTTTAATCTAATTTTATATCATAAATATTTACCATTTATTTATAAACATACCAGATAAACTGATATTTATTCTGCTGATGTTTTGAAGATAGAGCTACTGATTTTAAAGTACACAGAAAAATACCTACTTCCATTTCCAAATCAAATTAAGTTTCGCATTAATTACAAATGATAATGAAATTGTTATATATTTTCTTTACATGTTTTACACAAATTTCACATTAAATTCAAAAACTTTAAAATTATTTAATATATTTTGTGTATTATATATACTCTGTTCACCCATCTGTCATAAATTTGTGTAAAAAAGGATGGAGATTGGTTTTATTTCATAGACCTCAAAATTAAATTATTAAAAAGATTTTGTGGGGATAATATTTGCAGATCACACTATAAAAATTAACATCTTATGTTTCATTTTAACTGGATTAATGAGAAGTAAGCATTGGCTGATTGTTACACTTGAGTTGCTAGGAGACCAGGCGTTTTGTGATGTCACAGCTACTCAGGTTGAGAACCATTTTGATGGCCTAGCAGTTTATCTGTGCAGGCCTGCCAAAGCAGCATTGGAAACTGCAGTGCTCAAAATCATGCAGATTTGAAAGTAGCTGTAGAAAAAGTTATATGAGATGACACATGTTTCTCAGAATTTGAAGATGTGTCTAATAAAGTTGGACGAACTGGTTCAGGAATCTGCGGCAGATCTCTATTGTGTAACAAAACATTCTCTGGGGACTTGGACTTGAGGTCTATGATTGAAGAAAATGCTTTTTAGAATTTGTTTGAAGAATCCTTGATAAAAAGACCATGTTACACACATTGTGTCTGAAAAAGATGAAAATAATAATTTTCGTTGTCTGACATTTCCAAGTAAACTCTGAAAAATGGCTGGGAGTGACCAACTTAAATCCATCTGGTGGGACGATAATGGAACTTCCATAGTGATTGATGAAGATGTCTTTAAGAAGGAAGTTTTGGAAAGAAAGGCCCCTTTCAGTATATTTGAAACTTGAAGTATGAAAAGCTTAGTTACACAGCTTAACCATTATGGTTTTAGTAAATTACGGCAAAATTTTCAAATGTCTGCTTGTCTAGCAGACTTCCTGGCAGAAGAAAAAATGTCTCTGTTTTAAGAAAGGTATTTAGAAATTTTAGTTACTACTTGGTAACTTACATATAAAATTTTATTTTGTACATCAATCTATGGAAATATAAATGTAAAGATAGATTTTGAATATTGTATAAAAGTACTAATGTTAAAATATTTTTTCTAAAAAAAGGACAGTGACTTAAGTATTCAAGATTATGAGAAACATTTCTTGCAACTATGAATCTTATCAGAAATCAAAATAAATGTATTAAAGCTGCTTTTGAGAAGTGTCATTCACCATTACTGCAAATGCTAACATCTTAAATCTGATGACGATACTATTTAAATGTTTGTTTTCCAAATAAGGAACTTCAAAGTATCGTTAGTAATGTTCATATTTTCATGATATTATCTTTGCGTGGTAAACGTGAAATCTGAGGGTTTTATTATGCTTATTGTAGTGTTGTATTTTGTTTTAAAATATTACTAAAACCTTTCTCTTTGGTTGTAGCTGCAGTTCTATCATAATACAAATTCTAAACGAGGCTTACCCCAGGTTTTAGTGAGAATAATAAGAAAAGTTGGGATTAAATATGCCTCTCTGGTATCTTCATTGGCTGAACATTTCAACAAGAAGCAATTTAAAGCAGAGGGTAATGTGGATAATCATATTTCTTGTTTTGTGGCTGACAGAAGTGGAGAAAGTGCATTTTTACCTTCTGCAAATTTAAACATTCCTCTAATAAGAAAGCCCTCTACTAGCCACATAATTGTTGATAAAACTATCCCGATCAGAGGTGATTTTTCTCCTACATCATCAATGTCAGTTAGACCACCAGAACAAATTGCAGTGGAACAACGTGCTATTTTAAATGAGTTGACCACAGTCCACAGGCACTACCAAAGTAGCTACACTGAAGCAAATGGCCGTGTTGTGAATCTCATTACAACTACAACTTCTACTTCTCAGTACAGCATCTTGTCTCCCATAAAGAGCAATTATTTTGGACTGATGGTGGAGCCTTCTACTTTTCCAAATAGATTTCACAACATATCTGTCAATGAAGGTATTTTTCTAAACTTCAACCAGGTAGAAACCCACGGTTCCAGTGCCAGTGATAGCTGATACATCAGCTACCTCTCTTCCAAGGCCAAATCATCAGCCTCTTCAGTTTATGAACGTCATCCTATTACAACTGATCTACTAGAGGACTACCCGATTATGCAGGATAACAAAGATTAAAATTGATGTTGGCAAATGTCGACAAATATATGCAATTTTCTTATTTGAACAATAAACATAGATGTGTAACTGTAATTTCCTTATATTTTTTTAAATAGAATTAAGAGTTAAACAGGAGACTAAGTTAACATTTAAAGAAAAAAAAGATATTGGATTGATATGATCATTTGATGGAACAATATGGGAGTAAATTTAAATAATTTCTTGTAAGGAAGAAGGCAAAATGGAAGAATTTGGAAAAAGACTAAAACATGGATAGAGGGAAAAGTACTAAGAGGTTTTTGGTTCATCATGGAAAGTATAAAAAGCGTTAAGTTAGAATAGATTGGAAGAGGAGATAAATGCAGAAACCGGCCCAGGGATCATGGTCTCTATTATGTCATCCCTGGAATCATAAAAGTCACATGATATAGACTCAGATGGCACATTCAGCATGTGGTAGAATTTAAGATGTAATTTTATCTATGGTCTTCTTTGTGCTGTTATCAAAGCATTCCAATTGGTGGTTTCATTTCCTACCCTTAAGTGTCTACACTATATTTTGTAGTCAACACATTATGTTGCTTTTATGTCCCAGCCAAAGACAAGCTTACGTCCTCAGGGAGGCACTTAATGCCTTTCCAACTCTAAGAGCACAAACTCAACTTAGTTTAGTCATTTCTTTATAAATCTGGCATCTGACTACCTTGGAATATCTTTATGTTTCACTGTATCTGGAGATACATCCAGGCAAATGCTTGTCAACAGTGTTAGCCCCAACCTCACCATTTTTACTCCAGCTCATCCTTGGACTTTGGGTGTCCTCCTTTTGCCTACTTAGATTTTCCCAGTCTCAGAACAGAAACCACCTCCTCCAGATATTTTCTGTCTATCCCCCTTTACTTGTCTAACTTGGATACCAGCACAGTATCACAGCACATGCCACAGGATGCATTTTAGTATTTAGTGAAAAAAATACATGTTGACTTTAAGCAAAATCTACTTTCCTGAAACAACAAAACTCTCATGGTTTTCAAACTATTTCGTTATGCTCTTTACTATTCACCACATACTAGCTCTTTTCATAGCCCAAGGACTAGTCACACAAGACAGTAAGTGGAGGTATGTACAGGAGACAAAGTATTATTTTTTTCTTTATTCATGCCTCCAGAGGCCTAAAGCATTCCATTCTCATTTGCTGGAATTTTTCCTGTCTCTTCATCACCCTCTCACCCCAAAATAGCTGATTCTCTTCCCCATACCAATAACTATACTGCCTTCTAATTAATTTACTTCTTAGAATCAGAATTTTGTCCAGAAGAGACTGCCAGTGCAAACATTTAATGTAGGTTTATACAACCCACATAACTTTTGCCCATTCTAACATTCACAGAGGAAATAATTAAGGGGTACTAGCCCATTGGTTGGGGTGGTAATATTCAGTAACCAAATTGCAATCTAAAATATGTGGACTACAAGGAGGTGAGGGCTGTAGAATTAAAAATTTGTCCAACTGCAAGAATACCAAATTTCTGCAGATATTAGGAAACAAGAAATATTCATGGAAGTCTTTGAAAATTTCCCATTAATTTAAAATAAAAGGTGAATCATTTTCAGAATGTGAAATGCCCTGAAATGCTGGAAAAATTGTAGGCAATTTCAGGTAGCCAGAGGATTCTGCTCACAATCATGCAGTCAGTGTCAGCTGACAAGACTGGAATGACAATATTTAGTCCTGAAAATGTGTCACCAGTTGTGAAGAAAGCCTTTGATAATCGGGAGAATGGGCAAATGGGCCAGGGTATATTCTTGCAACATCCCACCAATATGACCTTTACCAAGAGAAGAGAAGAGCCCACTTGCAGTAGGAGAACTGTGTCTGGACAGCAGTGGTTTTCCTACAACAGAAACATCAAGGTTTTAATTTTTTCAGCTCAATTCTAATGGTGGCTATATTTTTGCTTATATTGGCAGTCTGGGTGTTCAGATGGGCTGGTTCAGCAGCTAGTTTCCAGCTCTCTTATCAGACTGTGGGTCTTACCGTGATCATCTTAACAAGGTTGTATGCTAATAAGTCAAAAGCAACAGTTTATTTTCAAAATATGAAATCCTAAAGAAGAATATTGTTTGTTTATCCATCTGTAGTTTTCAACCTGAGAAAAGCTAGACTATTGGCAAAAGTACAAAAGTTGTCTGGTGCTTTGAAAACTATTCTCTGAGCTCTGCCTACTGAATTCTTCCCACTAAATACTACAAATCTGTCTACCACTGTGTGTGTGTGTCAAGATGGACTGTTAAGCAGTCACTAAGTTTGTCTTAGTTGAGTCATCAGTGAATTTTTCCTCTGTATCTGGCAGAATCTCTGTGAATTAAGAATTTCATTGAGCCCCAGATTTTCTTCCCATCAGGGAGAGGTAGATTATATTTCTCCCAGTATATTAATTGTTAACTGTTCATTGAATCCCGAGCTGATGTTAGGGTAAAACCACTGAAACCTTTAATTGGACTGAGGCATTTACATTCTCCAGTCCCCAGAGCCCAGCACAGGCCTATGTCACCATTTTAATTTAAGCTTATGTCCAAGTTTTTTTTTTTCTCATTGTTAACACAACTTATTTTGGCTTTGAACACCCGTTGACTAATTTATAGAGACTGAACCACTGACTTACTCACGTTCACCTAGAAATTGCAATAAACTTTCTTTCCTTGGACTACCTGGAATAGGGTGAGCATAATCATAATTTTGAAAGCAGCCATCAGTCCTAATAATGCAGAACCTTTACACATCTTTGCCCAGCACTTGAGCAAGAATGTTTGTTTTGGATCTCAGTGATTTTCCTCACATCCACTAATTCAACCATGAGTAAACACCACAATTGTTATCCAAAATCAAGTCTTTATCAGTATTGCATTCCCACTGCAAAAGAGTTCGGAACTGTAGGAGTTCTGAGATTTTACCATGCTGGTTTTTTAGCAACCTAGCATGTTGTTTTCTTACAGATGCTGTCGGGAGATGAGACCATCTGTCAGAGACAGTGAACTTTATCAATCACAGCAAGAGCAGCCAGTTTTAAATTTGTATCCATTCCCTAATTGTCGGAGCCAGCCGACAATCGATCAGGTCCAGAAACCTGTGCTGCAGGACTGAGAAAAGGAAAGACGTAACAAAGAGACAGCAAGAAAAGTTGGGGTTGAGAGGGTCTCACTCTAGCCCGCAAGACGCTAGGTCAAGAGTGAACGACGAGTTTATTTCAGGTGGTTCTTTTATATGATTTTAACCCATTAGCTCATACATTCCTGCACGTAGGCAATAAAGCCTAACCTCGTGACTCGTATACATTCAACTCAGGTGATACATTCAACTCAGGTGATTGTTCTCTAAAAGGATCACTGATTTATGTGCCAATTGTATCTTTCCCTCCGAAGGTCTTTTGTGACTTAATAGCTCAAAGATGTTTCCTCAGGCATTAGCGCACCTGGTGCATTCTTTAGTAAAAGAGGTGGCAGGACAGAGATTGTTCTAACTCAATTGACCTTTGAGCCGGGCGCCCCGCACTGTGGGAGTTTAGGCCCAACCTTTGTGCTCGGCAGCCTCAATCTCAGAGCCTGGCGCCCTGCACTTTGGGGTTTTACGCCCAAGTTTTGTGCTCGGCAGCCCTCCGTCACGAGCGGCTCCCCGCAACTCCCCCTTTTATTTTTATTAAATAAAGACCTAGGTGCTATATGGCGGAGGACGATGAATAAACAAGAGAGTATACAAGGGGCCATGCAAATCAGGATCAAAATTATTATGACAATCACCAGAGCATGTTTCCACCAGCCACTCTTAAACAAAGCTAGTCAAAGCATTAACTTTTGTCATAATATCCACAGTTCCTAAAGAAGGGACAAAGATAGCAGCTAGATAGTCATACCATTTAAATGCTGATCGAGTCCATCGAGCATGTAAATTAGGCATATTAGCAGGAACCCCCTGTACAGATTTTACAATTCTACCAGGGGCTATAACAAATCCTAACGTACAGCGTCCTACACAACCACAAGGTAACCAAGGCCAAATATTAGTTCCACAAAACCATTTTGTTCCGTTAGGTGCAGCTATTCGATGTCCAGATTTATAGTCCCAATCAGATCCCGGCCACTGAAACAGTTTTTTACAAATGAATGTAACATCAATAGTCCAATTACACAATTTTTGGGGTAGATATCCAAGATATTTCCAATCTTTTTTTGAGTGCATGTTGGAATGCTGTTGTGATCATCTTCTGAGGTGGTGTTCACAAAGCCGGAAGATGTTCTTCTAGGAATCAAGCTTCAGCAGCCACCCAAGCTTCATTTCTTTTCTTCTTTAAAGTTCAGTTTAAAAATCTCCTCCAAGCCAGCCGAGGGGGGCCGAAGAGGGACTCGAGGTGAGCTGCCCAACCGGAAAAATGCGCGAGAAGCCGCCCCACTGCGAAGCAGACCGCGCGAGGGGCCGACAAGGAGCCAAACAGCACTCCACTCTAGTTCAACAAGATGGCGCGTTCCCCACACAAGAGCTGGATCCAGTTCCGAATCAAAAGGACCATCGGTTGCATCCACTGCAGCAACATTCTCCATTTTCACAGTACCAAACCTCTCTCCCTCAGTGGCTGGGCCGAACCGCCACAAAGGGAGAACAGCAGCCGGCATCCCATCCGGACCACCAGCAGTACAATAGTCTCTCAAACGAACTCCAACAACCCTCCAAGCCTCCAAATCAACAGCACCTTGTTCCGGAAACCAAGGACAAATCCCCTCCACAAAAACAAGAAATCGCTCCAAACGCTGTCCCGTAACCTGAATTCCTCTTTCTTTTAACATTACTCTAAGCATCTGTACAAATACTATTATTTTGCCCCATACTCTCAAATACACTCCCCGCGGAAACCCACTTTCACTTTAAATCTGAGAGCTCTCCGTTCTCTTCCGCGGCGGTCACTGCAGCAAACTCCTTCCAGATTTCAGGTCCCTGTTCGGGCGCCACTTGTCGGAGCCAGCCGACAATCGATCAGGTCCAGAAACCTGTGCTGCAGGACTGAGAAAAGGAAAGACGTAACAAAGAGACAGCAAGAAAAGTTGGGGTTGAGAGGGTCTCACTCTAGCCCGCAAGACGCTAGGTCAAGAGTGAACGACGAGTTTATTTCAGGTGGTTCTTTTATATGATTTTAACCCATTAGCTCATACATTCCTGCACGTAGGCAATAAAGCCTAACCTCGTGACTCGTATACATTCAACTCAGGTGATACATTCAACTCAGGTGATTGTTCTCTAAAAGGATCACTGATTTATGTGCCAATTGTATCTCTCCCTCCGAAGGTCTTTTGTGACTTAATAGCTCAAAGATGTTTCCTCAGGCATTAGCGCACCTGGTGCATTCTTTAGTAAAAGAGGTGGCGGGACAGAGATTGTTCTAACTCAATTGACCTTTGAGCCGGGCGCCCCGCACTGTGGGAGTTTAGGCCCAACCTTTGTGCTCGGCAGCCTCAATCTCAGAGCCTGGCGCCCTGCACTTTGGGGTTTTACGCCCAAGTTTTGTGCTCGGCAGCCCTCCGTCACGAGCGGCTCCCCGCACCTAATCTCAGATGAATACACAGAGTGAAATTTTGATGCCAACAGAAGCAGTGGGCTGTGAAAATGAAGAAAGATTAAGGCATGTTAAAACACTAATTTTATAATTATCTTTATGTATACTTAATTTAAATCACTTATTTATTAGTATCTTTACCTAGGATAAGTATATCATCACTCAGGTTTACTTGCTGCAAAAACAGTCATGAGAAATGACATGGGAAAAAATAACCATTGACTTACCATTTTTCCTTCCGCTTTTTTGAGATATAACTGGCATAAAACATTTTGTAAGTTTAGGTGCACAGTATAGTGATTTGATTTATAAGTATTATGAAATAAATGTCATAGCAACTTTAGGGAAAATTCATTATTTCATATAAATACAATTTTAAAGAAATACAATTTGTCTTTTGATTGTGATGAGAAAACTTATGGTCTACTATCTTAACAACATTCATATTGAACATAAAGCAATATTAATTGTAATTTTCATGTTAGTACGGGGCATACCTAGAACACGTTCATTTTTCGGATGGAGGTTTGATTATTTTGAGTGCATTAATCAAATTCTTCTTTCCAAACCCCTGCCTCTGTTAACTACAAATCTAATTTTTTTTCTTTAAGTATGTTTGTTTGTTTTTGAAGTGTAATTTAATCTATAATACTATGTTTATTTCTCTTACACAAATAAATGTTTGCTATTTTTAATACATTTCAAACTGATCACAAGAAAAAATCTAGTTTTGATATGTTGCTATGTAAATATATTTCATAGTTATTGACTATTCCCCATACAGTACATTTCTTGCCCCTGACTGATTTAATTTGCAACTGGAAAATTTTCTCTCCTAATTTTCCTCAACTTTTTCTTTTCCTCACCTCATTACCCTCCTTCTTGTTAACAACCTGTATCTTTGTATATCTATATCTCCTTTTCTGTTTTGTTATGTTCATTTGTTTTAAATTCCAAATATGAGTAAAATCATACAGCATTTGTCATTCTCTTTCTGATTATTTCACTTAGCATATTACCCTATTGGTCTACCCATTTGCTGCAAATGAAAAGAACTTATTCTTTTCAGAGCTGAGTAATAACCCATTGTATTTTTATGTGTGTGTGTGCATATATATATATATATATATATAGTTCTTATATATATATATTTAGTGTGTGTGTGTATATATAAATATAGATAAATCTGTAGTTATTAGATGGGTAGATATATATACTATAAACACACATCTTCATTATCCATCATCTATTGATGAGCAATTAGTTTGCTTCTATATCCTGTCTATTGTGAATAATGCTGCAGTGAATATAGGGTTGAGTTTATCTTTTCTAATTAGTGTTACAATTTTCTTGGAATAAGTATCCAGATATGGAAATGTTGGATTATATTTCATTTTTAATTTTTATATAAAGCTCCATGTTGTTTTCCACAGTGGAAGCACAAATTTACATTCACTGCAGCAGTGCATCAGGGTAGTTTCTCTTACATCCTCACCAACACTTATATTTGTTATCTTTTTGATAATAGTCATTCTGATAGGAGTGACATAAAATCTCATTGTATTTTGGACTTGCATTTTTCTGATGTTTAGTGATGTTGATCGGTTTCATGTGCCTCTTGGTTACCTTTCCCCAACTGTATATTCATTTTTTGTAATGGGCAAAATGACCATAACTGATTTCACTTTCAGGCATTCTTTGAGTTCCATTATTCTGTTTGTTCTGTGCCACAACCATATTGTATTTATTACTATAGCTTTTTATTATAATTTAAAATCAGTGACAGTGAAACATCCTCTTTGTTCTTTGTCAAAGTTGTTTGTGTTTTTAGTTTGTTTTCTTTTCTTTCTTTTTCTTTTTGTGATTTCAACTCTTTTGTGTTTTCATGTATATTTTAGAATTATTTATTCCAAGTATCTGAAAATGCCGTTGGGATTTTGATAGTCACTGAAATTTTTCTGTGTATTTTCTTGGCTAATACTGTCATTTAAGCAATATTTTTTTCCTCATCTACGAACACAGTATATACTTTATCTGTTTCCATTATCTTCAATTTCTGTTATAAATATTTAATAGATTTCTTAATACAGGTGTTTTACCTCCTTGTTTGGATACATTTCTTTTTTTTTTTTTTTTTTGTAATGCAACTGCAAATGAGACAGTTCCCTCACTTTCTCTATCGGTTAGCTTGTTGTTAGTGTGTAGAAATGCAAGATTTCTGTATGTTAATTTTACATTCTGAAATTTTAGCAAATGCATTGATAAGCCCTAGTGGTTTTATGGTACCGTTATTAGGATTTTTGTTTTAAGTATGTCATCTGCAAGCAGATTCTTTTACTCCTTTTCTGAAAAAGCTATATTTTATTTACTTTTATTTTGGATAGCTATGGCTTGAGTTTCCAATACGATACTGAATATAATTGGTAAGAGTGAGCATACTTGTCTTCTTCCTGTTCTTATTGGAGATGATTTCAGCTTTTAAACAGTGAGTGTCATGTTAGCTGAGTTCATGTCATATATGACCTTAACTGTGTTGAAGTATGTTTCCTCATGCCCACTTTGAGGAGAAATATATTCATAAATAGATACTGAATTTGTCAAAACATTTTATGACACTATTGAGGCGACCATATAATTATTATTCTTCAATTTGTTAGTGTGGTATATCATACTGATTAATTTGTGGGTACTGAATCACTTTTGCATCCCTGGATTAAAATGGACTTAATCATAATGTATAATCCTCCTAAAGTTTTGTTTTATTTGCTAACAATTTAGTGGTGATATTTGCATTTATGCTTAACAGTATTATTTCACCTGTTATTTTTTGTTCCTGTTTTAGTAGTAGTGTGAAACAGAAATGTGGGTTAGGGAGCCTTCCTTCCTCTGCAAATATTTGGAATTCTCTGAGAAATATAGGTGATAGCTCTTCTCTTAATGTTTGACTGAATTCACCTGTGAAGCTATCTAGGCCTGAAATTTTGTTTCTTGGGTGATTTTGTTTTATAACTTATTCAATTTCATTAGTGATAATCTGTTCATATTTTCTCTTTCTCATTCCATCCTGGAGAATATGTCTTCTAAGAAATTGTCCATTTCTTCTAGGGTTTCCATTTTAATTGTCATAAAATTTGTTGTATTTTCTTATGATGCTTTGTGTTACTTTGATATAAGCTGTAACTTCTCATTTATTATAGAGCTTATTATTCTGTACTCTCTATTATGCTCATGAGTCTGGTTAAATATTATCAATTATATTTTTCTTACAAAAGCCATTATTTAATTTGATTAGATGTTTCTATCTTTAATCTTTATTTTATTTATTTATGTTCTGACCTTTCAGCTGTCTTTCCTTCTGCTAACAAGTTTGTTTATTGTTTTGCTACATCTTTTGTTTGTAAGATTATGTTATAAGAGAGAGGTATTTCTTATTTGTATAAGTGGGATTATTTTGCTATAAGCATCCCTATTAATACTGCTTTTGCTATACCCCATGGACTGTGTTTCTATAGTCATATTTCTTTATATATATTTCCTTTGATTTATATGGCAATCCATCTGTTGTTTAATATTGTATGATTTATCCTCCACACTTTTCTATTTTTCCCAGGTTTTTTCTATACATAAATTTTTATTCTCACAGAATCAATATTTCATCACAAAACAAGGAAAAAATAATAAAATTTATACAAAAATATGAAAGACACAAATTTTCTAAAATTATCGTTGAAAAATAAACATAGTTGTGGGTATTATCCTCCCTGACTTTAGAACATACTGCAAAGCTACAGTGATCAAAACATCAAAATATTCCAAAAAGAGACACATAGATTAATGGAACAAAATAAAGAGTCCTAAAATAAACCAACACACATATGGTCTATTAGTCTACAATGAAGGAGGCAAGAGTATAAAATGGAAAAAATGCAGTCTCTTCAACAAGTAGTTCCTGGAAAACTGGACAGTACATGTGAAAGGAAAATGGAAGAGCACTTCCTTCCATAGTATAGCAAATAAGGTAAAAATGGATTAAGTTTCTAAATGTAAAACTTGATACTAAAGAATTTCTGACCAAAAACAGGAGCAGAACAGCCTTTGAGATAAATCATAGCAACATTGATATTTGATGTATCTCCTAAGTAAAAAAAAGAGGAAAATTAACAATAACAGATTTTAATTTTACTGAGGAGAAAATAGAAGTACTATGTGATACAGGGATTCCACTTCTTGTATAAGTGTGAAGTGTAAAACCTTTTGCAGAGCAAAGGAAACCTTCAGCAAGACATATGACAACACACAGAATAGAAGGAATAATTTCAGACAATGGAACCAACATTTTGTTAATATCTGTAATATATATGTAGCATATTAGACAAATTATTTAGAAATCAAAGACCCCAACTTAAAAACAGTTTAAGGATCTTCTTGGAAACTTTTCAAAACAGACCTGTGGAAGATTTTCATGTGCATAAAAAGAAACATATCATTGCTATTCATTAGGAAAATGTAAATCAAAACCAGAATGAAATATAATCTCACAGCAACAAAATGGCTTTTAAAAAAACTCTTGAAATGACAAAAATTAAAAAGAATGTTGATAAAAGGGAACCCAGGTACACTGTTGGTGGAAATATAAATTGATGCATCCACTATTATAAAAGTGTGAACAGTGCCCATAAAACTAGATATAGAAGCATCGTGTGTTGCAGCAATTCCAGTTTTTGGTATTAATCTGAAAAAAAATGAAAGCATTAAATTTAAAGAATATATTACCCCCAATGTTCTTAACATCATCATTTATACTAGCGAAGTATTGATGCACCACTCAACTTCCCATCAACAGATGATTGGCTGGAGGTGTTGAGAGATATAGATAACATAATAAATACTTAGCCAATGTCATATAAAAATAAAATTCTGCATTTGGAGCAATTGGACTGGACCCAGAGTGTGTTGCATATAGGAAAATAAGTCATACAGAGAAAAACACTATACATTATCACTTACATGAGGAAACTAAAGATATAAGAGAAATAATCATAAAAAACAGAAACAGAATCATATATATATGCATAGTGTACCAAGTAGTTGTTTGCTGTGGGGACAGGAAGAAGGATGGAGAAGACAGAAATGTGCAAACTACTAGTTATAATTTAGAGAAACAACTCAGCTATAATGTCAACAGAAAAATATTTTAATAATTTAAATGATTTTAAAGAAATTATAGGCATATATTATAGTAAAATGTGCATGTATGTGGGAAAAACATTGAAGAAAAGAACCCAGGAAATACAAAATAGTTTCTGGTACTCTGATATTAAGGTAGGTGATTTGTTCAATTTCTTTAATCTTCTTATAATGTCCTTAGTAGAATTTAAGCTTTTAAATGAAAAAGTATATTCTTTTAAAAAAGTGACACAAGTTTAAATTATTTCTGTCTCTCCCCTTAAATCTACAGTCAGTGAAACGATCTCATCTGAACAAAAATATCTACAACACAAAACATTACTGCAGAACGCATGTGTACAGCTGAACTTTGGTGGGCTAAAACACATAAAGAATACTGAACTGAGGGAAGAGCAGATTTGGTGTCTGCAACCAAGGCCCCCTGACTAGGATATCTGAGTCCACAAGTTCAGAGAACCCAGTAGAAACAGGTTCTCAGTGGTTCACACAGCTTCGGCCTCAAACTTCACCAGTACTCATGGTCACATTTAACTAGGAGGGAGCCACAATGGAGACAGAAATTCCATCCTTCAGACACTCAGACATTTATGACACTGTCCCTAATCCCCATTCACAGTGGTGGAGACAAGATACCTTGCAACACTGGACATGGCAAAGGCTCCTGTGTGATTCCAAATACCCACCTGTCTTTACACCATTCCTCAGTGTGTACACTGAGTCTCAAATGATATAAGATAAAAGGAAGGATTCACCAGCCCAGTGACAACAGTGGCATTAACTACCAGAGATGTCTAAGAAGCGACAATGTAAGCAATCTTTTATCCAGCCAGTAGAAACTGGAAATTGCCATTTTGAATTATTATCAGAGGTAGCTTAGGTAAGTAAAACCAAATATTGTGCAATATTGCAATCTACCAGAAAACAAAAACAAGAACTCCAACTCCCTAGCTGTTATTTAGTGTCATCAGAGCAATAATTCCCCAAGAGCATGACCAATTTCAGTAGCAGTATATGGCACACACACACACTGATACACACACACAGGCACCGACACAGATGCAGACACACACGCACATGCTCACGCACCCACACACGCACACATACACACACACAATGTCAACCCTACAGCAAACAAACTTAAAGTCATATAATATTGCCATATAACTGATAGGAATCCAGAGAGATGTCATACACAAACTCAATATAAAAAACAGAACTCAGAAAGCAGTTTAGTGAACTCAGTATTAAAATAAATGATGATAAGGAATACATTACTGAAGAGACTGAAACTATAAAATAACCCAACATTATTGGAAGACCAGATGAACTTAGTAAATGAGATGAAGAATGCAACAGAAAGAATTGGAAGAAGACTGTCTTTGTGGAAGAGAGATTAGCAAACTCACCAATACAAAACTAGAAATGAAAGGAGATGACAGAGATACAAGATATTAAAAAGTGAGGAAATTCTACAGTAGCCATCAGACTTCTTCAGGAAGTGCACATTAGAGTGAAATCCTGGAGGGAGAAGAAAGTTAGAAGGCTGTTGATGGTTTATTTAAAGAAGTAATAGTTGATAACTTCCTGAACATGTGTAAGGAACTTATATACAAGTCTGTGTGTCAACAAAACACCAATAACTTTAAGACAATGAGACCTGATTTAAGATATGTCATATGCAAATTGGCAAGTCAATGACAGAATAAAATTTTAAAAGCAGCCAATAAGTTATGATAATCTACAAAGGAATCCCCATTAGGCTATCAGCAGATTTCTGAGCAGAAAACATATGCCAAGGTAAATAAAATGACATTTTCAAACTACTGAATTAAGAAATTTCTCACCTAAGAATACTATACCTAGCACAGTAATCCCTTACATATAAAGTTAAAGCCTTTACCAGACAAACCAATCCTGAATGAGATAAAAAAACAAAACCGAGACACCTTAAAAGAGGTACAGAAAAATGCTATTCTAAGAAAAGTAAAATGGCAAAAATAAGCAAAACTTTGAACAAAATACTAAGCAGAGACCACGAGAAAGTTGCAACTGTTTCTTTGGGTATGTTTTTAAATGCTACTTTACTATATGGATTGAAGAGTGAAAAATAGGAAATCATTTGCAATAAATATAGATACATCAATCTGGTAAGGTGTTCACAACAGTAAAAGAAATAATTTTAGTCAGTATTCTTGAAACATAAAGAATAGACTTAAAACAATATTAAAGGAAGATGCTATCAGCAGAAAAAACACTAAATTATACATGAGATGTTTTATTTTTATTTGAAGTACAGTAGATGTACAGTTTTGTGTAGTTTCAGATGTACAGGATAGTGATAGAAACCACTTTGTATATTATATTGCATTATAAATTTTTACAATAATTGCAACATTATTTATTATATGTTATTGTGTATAATTCCCTGATCCATACAGATTATCCTTGTTGCATCTCTCCTTTATGTATACTACTTTGTATCTGTCAATGTCTTACCATTAAATTGTCTTTCACTTCCAATTTGCTAAACATAAATTTTTCCCCATATCTTTCAGTCTGCTTCAGGCTTTTCTATCTAATCTCTCTATCTCCCTACCATGTCTCTATCAATCTATCTATCTGTCTATCTATCTATCTATCTATCTATCATGTATCTATGTATCTATCCTTCTATCTAACTATTTATCTGTCATCTATCAATTGATAGCTATAGATAAATGTACACAGATATGTGTTATTCTTTATATTCCACATATAAATTTTATTATATACTTTTGCCTTTGTCTAAGTTACTTCTCTAAGCAGAATATTTACTAGGTCCTTTCATGATGCTGAAATAGCAATGTGTTGTACTTTTTCATGGCTGAGTTATATTCCATTATATATTTATAGAAACATCATATCTTCTTAAGTCCATAGTCTACTGTGGACCCTTGGATAGATTACCTGTCTTGCATAATATAAACAGTGCTGTTGTGAACATTGGTTCTTCTCAATTTAGTGTTTTTCCCCAGATTTTTCCTAGGAGAGGTATTACTGGGTCATATGGTAGTACTCTTTTTACTTTTTAAATAATCTGAATACTGTTTTACATAGCAGTTGTACCAATTTACATTCCTACGAAAGTATAAAAGAGATTTGTTTCCTCCATATACTCTCCAACACTTTCTATTTGTACTTTTTGATAACAGCCATTTGACCAGTGTGAAGTGATACCTCATTGTGGTTTTGATATGCAATTACAAATAATTATTAATGTTGAACATTTTTAACACTTGCCTGTTACTCATCTTTAAGTTTTCTTTGGAAAAATATTAACTCAGGCACTCTGCTCCATTTTTTTATTGGGCTTTTGTTTTTCACTTTGAGTTGGGTAACCTAAATCCATGTTACATCTATTAACCTACATCTTTTAACCCCTGGTCACTTGCATTGTTGGCAATTGTATTCTCCAATTACACAGACAATGTTTTCATTTCATTGATAGTGTCCTTAGCTGTGCAGAAGTTTTCAAGTTTGTTTAGGTCCCATTCACATATTTTTGCTTTTATTTCTTTTGCCTTAGGAGGCAGATATAAGAAATTATTCCTATGATATATATCCAATATGGTATCACCTATATCCCCTACTAGAAGTTTTTTAGTATCAGGTTTTACATTTAGGCCCTTAATAAACTTGGAGTTTATTTTTGTATATGATGTCAGGGGATGCTCTCATTTCACTGTTTTACATGTAGATGTCCAGCTTTCCCAACACAATCCATTGACGAGACTGTCTTTTCTCCATTGTGTACTCTTGCCTCTTCTATAATTGATTCATTACTCATAGATGTGTGGAATTATTTCTAGGCTCTCTATCTGTTTTTATTGATTATATATCTCTGTCAATGCCATGCTGTTTTTATTACTGCAGGGTTGTAGTATAATAAGCTATTGGGGAGTTTTATACCTCCAGATTTCTTGTTTTTTCTCAAGATCATTTTGGCAATTTTTAAAGGTTTCATGTAAAGCTTAGAGTTATTTATTTTCTGGTTCTGTGGGAAATACTACAGCTTCGTAACAGGAATTGCACTAAATCTATAGGCTACTTTGTGTAGTACGGCCATGTTAACAATATTAACTACTTCAATCCAAGAGCACAAGACATCTTTCCATTTCTTTGATTCATTTTTAATTTCTTTGTCAACGTTTTTTAATTTTCAGTGTTTAGATCTTTCATATATATGGTTACATTTATTCCAAGATATTCGGGGTGATGTGATTTTAAATAGTATTGCTTTCAACGTCCATTTTAGGGTATCTCATGATTAATATGTAGAAATTCAAGAGAATTCTTTAAATTAATCTTGTATCCGGCTCCCTTGATGAAATTTTTATTGTTCATAATACTCAGTGTGAAGACCTTAAGACTCTATGTAGATTGTTATGTCATCAGTACTGGTGACAATTTTGCCTCTTTCCATTTTGCATTTCTTTTACTTCTTCTTTCCTTTTCCTTTCTTCTTTTACTATGGAACAGAAGTGCTGAGAGTAGAAATCAATATGTTGTTCCCTAATTTACCAAGAATGCTTTCAGCCTTTCCCCTAAGTATTATAAATTGTTATAAATGGCCTTTATTATGTTGAGAGATGTTCCCATTGTAGTCCCTATTATGAGAGTTGTGATCATGAATGATTGTTGAAATTTGTCTAATGATTTTTCTGTGTGTATTGACATGGTCCTGTGAATTTTGCCCTTATTTTATTAAATATGTGTCATGCTGATTGACTTGTGTATGTTGAACCATCCTTGTGACTCTGGAAGGAATCCAACTGATCATCGTGTATTATCCTTTCTATGTACTGCTGGATTAGTTTGTTGATGTTTTTCGTGGATTTTTGAATCTATATTCATCAAGAATATTGGCTTTACATTTTATTTTTATTTTTTGTTAGTGTCTTTGACTGGTTTTGTTATCATGGTATTGGTGGCATCATAGAATAACTTTGGGAATTTTCTTTCCTCCTTCATTTTTTGAAATAGTTGGGAGGAAAGTGGTTTTAGAGAAGGCATTTAGGTATTGTGTTCAAAGGGTATTTTTAATATCATAGATTTTATTTAACTTATACTGATTGCTCGTTTCAAGTTTTCAGTTTTATCTTTATTAAGTGTTGGCAGGAAGTACGTTTCAAGAAATTTGTCCATTTCTTTAAGGTCGTCTAGTTGGTTGTCATGTAACTGCTCAGAGTGCTTTCATAATCTTTTTTTGTATTTCTGTAATATCAGATTTTATTTCTACTCTTTCATTTATTATTTTGTTTGGGTCAGCACTCTGCATTTCTTGATAAACCTGACTTTATGCTTGTCAATTTGTTAATGTTTTTAAGAAAAAAAAGTTGTTGATTTAATGATTTTTAATTTATTTTTTAATTTTTTATTTATTTTCAACCTAATCATTAAAGATTTCTCTTTCCACTGCTTTTGGGTTTGTTTGTCCTTATTTCTAGTTATTTTGGGTAGAAAGCATGGTCCTTTGTGTGAGGTATTTTTTTTCCTTGTAGAAGGTCTGAATTGTTCTAAACTTCCCACTTAGATTTCCTTTTACTGCATCCCATACTTTGTATGAAGCTATTTTCATTGTAATTTGTTTGCAGGTATGATTTTATTACCTCTTTGATTTCATCATTGACCTTGTTTTATTTTAATTTTTTAAAGGATGTGGTTTAATCTCATGTTTGTGGTTTTCCTGTTCTTGTTTCTAGAATTGATGCATAGTTTCATAATTTTGTGTATGGAAAAATATTTGCTGTAAACTATATTTGCTTAAAGATCCTAAGGCTCTTTTCATGACATAATAAGTGGCTAATTCCTTAGAAAACATCCTGTGCACACTTGAGAAGCTTTTGTGTTCTCCTTTTCTGATGCAGTGTCCAATAGTTCATTTTGGTTCAAATTATCTAATATGTCATTAAGACCTCTGTTTCCTTACAGATATTCTTTCTGGATGATATGGCCATCAGAATAGTGAGGTGTTACATTCATCTGCTATTATTGTTTTGTAATAAATTAATTACTTCATGTCTACCAATATTTCTTTTTATACTTAGGATCTACAGTGTTGGGTCCATATATAATTTAATGAGTGTAATACTCTATTTTTACATTGATCTCCTTTTTTTAAGTAATCTCATATTAATCTTTCATTGTGAACCTAATTTTGGAACATATTTTGTATGATTTGAGCATTGCAAACTGCACTTTATTGTCATTTCCATGAAATATCTTTTCCATCTATTTCCTGGCTGTGTTTATCTTCCACCATAAAGTGAGATTTTTTGGGGGGAAGGCCAATATGTTGGAGGGGAAGGATGCTTGTAGCTCACCCTTTCTCACAAATGCACCAAGACTCATCCATAGACCCACTCAGCTAAACAGAGGACCTGATGAACTCTGATGGAACATTGTCCTCTTCAAAAGATAAAAATGCAAAAAATTTGGAAGAAGAAAAGGAGGAAAGAAAGAAGAAAAGGCAACACAGATTGGGACAGTTCCCACGGTGAGGGAGCATCTTTGAACTACAGGTGCTCACTCACAGTGTCTCCCCTCTTCAACTGAGAGTTCTGCAGGATGAAAGGGGAGCCTCCAACGATTGGATCTCTACAGAGAATAAGTTGACTGACAGATCTAAGTTAAAAAGGAACAGGGGATCCCTGTGTCACCAACCCCAAGATGAATCCTGGCAGCTGAGTGCAGGGCCATGCTGCACGAGCTTGATGGCAGATGGAGATGGCTGCACCGAGGTAGCTTGGGGAAATGGAGGGGGCTCTGTGTCATTGCTGAGGGTGCACAGGGCAGAACAATCTGGGCCCTCCATAAAACAACAGGACAGACGTGCCCTGGGAGGGGAAAGGTGCATTCCCCATCTTTGATAATCCACAAAAGTTTCTAGGTGAAGTGAGCTGGGGTGCAGACACAGCCACCATACCCTCTGGTGCTTTGCATGCAGGTGGCAGCGGGAGCAAGACCTGCATCCATTCCTAAGGACTTAGCAGCGTCAAGTGACAGATGGGGCTTGTCTACAGTCTGAGGCAGATAGGATACTTCTGCCCTATTTCCTCAGAGAACTTGCTCTGCCAAGACAAACAAGGAGCTGTGTTTTGGCCTAAACAGGGACAGGTCTGTTCCTCAGTCTACCCTGAGCCCAATTCAGGTGTGCAAACCCGAGGCAGAGCATACAGTGGCACAGAGCAGTGGAGAGACCAGCATCATGAGGGGGCTGGTGGCCTCCCACCTTTTGAGCTGGAACGCAGCCCCCGACCATGTGGCTGTGAGTGAGCATGATGTCCAATCCTGCCTGGTCAGTCTGAAACATCTGACTGCAGCTTCGGGCAGGGCAGTGACAAGCCAGCCCACAGTAAAGAGAGCTGCTCTGGAACCAGTGTTTGGAATAGGAGCAATCTGCTTGCTAACAGGCCCTGGGAGCAGCACATATTAGAACTCCAATGGAGGGCCTCTGGAAAAAGTAAGCTGAGCTTCCAAAACAGGATCAAGACAGAAAGACTTCACATTAAAAGTACACAGTCACCAGGAGGACACTAACCACCCCCTTGTTTTAATCTGTTTTTACCTGTTTCATTTTCTATTACCCTCTTAATTTTTACATCTCAGGCAATTATATATACCCCCATTTTAATCCCTTTGAAATTTTTTAAAATATATTTATTATTATTTTTCAAAACTCTGCTTTAACTTGCTTTTCTATTATTCATTTACAATGTCTTCAAACCTTTATTTCTCCCTCCTTTAATATTCTTTATCTCTCTCTCTCTCTTTTCTCTTTTCTAAGTTGCATTCTACATAGCATTAGTTAGATAAAAACCTTTAGGACCACAGAAGATAAATAATAATCCATAAACCACAGTGCCAGAAAGGTAAGACCAAGATGAAAAAGCAAAGAAACAAGTCCCAATTAAAAGAAAAAGAGAAATTCCTTAAAGAACAATCAGTGAATTAGACATCAATAACCTACTAGATCAAGATTTCAAAAAAAGAGTGATCAAATTATTGAATGAAATAAAAGATAGTGTTAAGCGATATAAAATATGTTAAAAATGAAATGAAAGCTATAAAGAAGAACTGAAAAGAATATGTAAAACCGTTGACTGAGCTGAGGAATGATCTAAAGGTGTTGCAAATCTGAGTAGAGAACTCAGGGGAACAAATTAGTGACTTAGAAGATAGGACAATAGAAAGCACACAATCAGAATATCTACAACAGAAACAATGAGAAACAATTGAAAAAGGCATAAGAGACTTATGGGATAATAGAAAACATGCCAATCTTGCCATGATAGAAGTCCCAGAAGGGGAGGAAAGATCAAATGGGATTACAAAGGTGTTTGAAGAAATCATGACTGAGAACTTCCCTAACATATGGAAGGAATCAGATATCCAAGTAAAAGAAGCTCAGAGTGTCCCAAACAGGAAGAACAAAAATACACACAAACCAAGACATATAAGTAAGATCGCCAGAGTAAGGATAAAGAAATAATCCTAAAGGCAGCAAGAGAATAACAAAGAGTGAGTTACAAGGGAATCCTCATAAGGCTCCCAGCTGATTTCACTACACAAATACTACAGGCCTGTAGGGAGTGGAAAGATATATTTAAAGTTCTGAATGAAAAAAAGATATACCCTAGGATATTTTAACCAGTAAGCCAATAATTTATGCTAGAAGGAGACATAAAGAATTTCACAGACAAGAAAGAGCTACAAGAGTTTAGCAAAACTAGACCCATGCTAGAAGAAATATTGAAAGGTCTACACTAAATATAAAAGCAGCAAGATGCTTCAGAAATTTAAAAGTCACAGCTGGAAAGGTGATAACTCATGAATTACAAATAAAATACACAAAAAATTTTAAAAGAAGACATACAAATCATTGAGATAGGGAGAGGGAGGAAGGAAAATAGAGAATTTTTTTTTTTTGGTCTTTCCTTTTAAAGTTATTTGTTCTCGATAGGATGGGTTTGAGATCATATTACCAGCAGTTAATAAAAGCAGTTACAATAATGGTCAAAACACTTATAAAAGTGGTAACAACAAGACAAAAACTTATCAGGGAGTCACTAAAACTAAATAAAATACATGACACTACATAGGAAAATGACCAAACCATAAAAGAAAGATGAAAGGAACAAAGAGGAAATACCTAATCAACTGAAAAGATAAGGTCATAATGGCAATAAACACAAACCTATCATCGATTATTTTAAATGTAAATGTACTAAATGCTCCAGTCGAATGTCATAGAGTGGCATGCTAGATAATAAATCAAGAATCTTCAATATGCTGCATACAAGAGACCCAATTAAGAGAGAATGACACATATAGATCGAGAGTGAAAGGATAGAAAAGTTATTCCATTCAAATGGAAAAGCCAAAAAAGCAGGTGTTACAGTACTAATTTCAGACAAAATAGTCTTTAAAACAAAGGCCATAAAGAAAGATAAAGAAGGACATTTTATAATGATTGAAGGAGTGATACAAGATGAGGATATCACACTCGTTAATACATATGCACCAAATTGAGGAGCACCTAAATATATAAAATAATTACTAACATATAGAGGGGGATAGTGATGGGAATCTAATAATAGTTGGAGATTTCAACACTGCTTTAACATCACTGGACAGATCATCACGACAGAAAATAAATTAGGCAACAGAGAAATTAAATAGTACAATAGAAATATTAAACTTGTTGGATTTTTCAGAGCATTGCAGCCCCCACAAAATAGGATATACATTCTTTTCAAGTGCACATGGGACATTTTCCAGGATTCATGATATTTTTGGGCACAAAAGAAACCTCAGCAATTTTAAGAAGGAAGAAATTACCTCAAGCAACTTTACTAACCACAATGCCATGAAGCTAGAAATCAACAACAGAGAAATAAAGGAGAACAAAAGAAATCATGGAGATTAAACAATATGTTATTAAAAACGAATGAGTCAATGAAGAAATCAAAGCTAAATTGAAAAAGTACCTTGAGACAAAAGAAAATGAAAGCAAAACCAAACAAAATTTATGGGACACAGCAAAAGCAGTGCTGAGAGGGGTGTTTATAGCAATACAGGCCTTCCTGTATAAAGAAGAACAATCACAAATAAACAATTTAAACCACCAGCAGAATGCACTAGAAAAAGAAGAACAAAAAACCCCAAATGGCAGCAGAAGGAAAGAAACCATAAATATTGGGGAGGAAATTAAATAGTAATTAAAAAGAATATAGGAAAAAATCAACCAAAACAAAAGCTTGTTTTTTGAAAAAGTAATTAAAATCAACAATCCTCTGTCCAAACTAAAAAAGAAGGAAAGACAGAGAGCACAAATTAGCAAAATAAGAAAAGAGAATGGAGAAATTACAACAACTAAAAATGAAATACAGGATGTCATATGAAAATATTAAATCTATATGGAAACAAACTGGATAACCTAGAGGAGATGGACAATTTTCTGGAAACATACTGTCCACCAAGACTGAATCAAGAAGAAACTGACCCCTTGAACAAGCAGAGCACTAGAAATGAATTCAAAATAGCAATATAAAACATTCCTACAAATAAAAGTCCAGGACTGGAAGGTACCACTGAAGAATTCTACTAAACATACAAAGAAGAACTCATACCAGTACTTCTCAAAATCTTCCAGAAGATTGAAAAGGAAGGCATACTCCCAAATTCATTCTATGAAGCCACAATCACCCTGATACCACAACCAGGCAAAGACACTACCAAAAAAGAGGATTATAGGCCAATATCACTGATGAACACAGACGCCAAAATCCTCACCAAAATAGTAACAAATAGAATCCAACAAAGATAAAACATTATACATCATGACCAAGGGGGATCATGCCAGGGACACAGGGGTGAATCAACATATGCAAATCAATCAGTGTAATACAGCATATCAACAAGAGAAAGGACCAAAACAAAATGATCTTCTCAATAGATGCAGGAAAAGCATTTGTTGAAATTCAACACCCACATATGATAAAAACTCTCACCAAAGTGGGCATAGAGGGAACATATTTCAGCATCATGAAAGCTATAGATAACAAACCTACAGCCAGCCCAGTACTCAATGGTGAGAAAGTTAAAATTTTCCCACTAAAATCGAGACAAGTCAAGGATGCACTCTATCACTACTCTAATTCAATATAAACATGGAAGTCCTAGTCACAGCAATCAAATGAGAGAGAAGTAAAAGGGATGCAAATTGGAAAGGAAGAGGAAAAAGTCTCACTATATGCAGATAGTATGTCACTAAATATAGAAAACCTTGCGAGGTCCAGACAAAAAATTCTACAGCTGATAGAAGAATTCAACAAGGTAGCAGGTTACAAGACTAAGGTTCAAAAATCAGTGGCATTATTTATGCTAATGATTCAGATAATACTATAGAGCTACAGTCAACATGACAGCAATGTATTGGAAGGAAAACAGACATATAGGCCAATGGAACACTCCCAATGAAGCTAGAGCACCATACACAAAAATAAAATGAGAATGTATCAAAGACTTAAACATAAGACAAGATACAATATATCTCCATGAGAAAAATATAGGCAAAATATTATCTGACATAAGATTCGAAAATTTTCTCAAAGAAATAAAAGCAAGAATAAACAAAAGAGACCTAATGAATCTTACACGCTTCTGCATAGTAAAGAGACCGGAAGTGAAGCAAAAAGACAACGTACGGAATGGGAAAATAAATGTGCATATGAAAGCTACAAAGGCTTGATCTCCAGAGTATATAAGCAGTTCATCCAACTGAATAAGAAAAAATAAACAATGCAACCCAAAAATGGGCTGAAAAACTAAACAAGCAATTCTCCAAGGAAGACATACAAATGATCAAAAGACACGTCAGACAATGCTCAATATCACTGATTATCAGAGAAATGCAAATCAAAACTACAGTGAGTTAACACCTCACAATAGTCAGAATGGCCATCATTCAAAAATCCACAAATGACAAATGCTGGAGAGGCTGTGGATAAAAGGGTACCGTCCTTCACTGCTGGTGGCAATGCAGTTTGGTTCAGCCAGTGTTTAAAACAGGATGGAGATCCTTCAAAAGCCTAGGAATAGACTTACAATATGATCGAGGAATCCCGCTCCTGGACATAAATCCAGAAGGAACCCTATTTCAGGATGACACCTGCACCCCAATGTTCATAGCCAGCACTATTTACAATAGCCAAGACATGGAAACAGACTAAATGTCCATCGACAGTTGGATGGATAAAGAAGAGGTAGTATATTTATACAATGGAAGATCAGTCAGCCATATAAAACAACAACGTAATGCAATTTTCAGAAACAAGGATGCTCCTGGAGATAATCAGTCTAAGTGAAGTAAGCCAGAAAGAGAAAGAAAAATACCATATGAGATGGCTCATCAGTGGAATCTAAAAATAAAAACAACAAAACAAAAAAAGCACAAAATTAAAAGAGAAATAGACTCACAGACATAGAATACAGTGTTTTGGTTGCCAAGGGTGTAGGGGTCGGGGAAAGATAGACTGGGAGGTCAAAATTGTAGAATAGATAAACAGGATTGTACTTTATAGCACAGGGAAATATATAAAAGTTCTTACGGCAGCTCAGAGAGGAAAAAATGGGACAAAAATTTATATATGTTCATTGTAACTGAAAAAGTGTGTTCTACGCTGGAATTGGAGAGAACTTTGTGAAATGAATGTAAACCAATAGAAAAAAGTTAAAAAAAGAAAAAAGCATGATCCTAAATATTACAGGTGTAAATATAAATTTGAGAGAAAAAAACTATGCAAAAAAGTAGTAAAACCAAAAATTCTGTTTAATGTTTTCTTTTTAAGATAAGCAAAATCAAAAAACCTCTAGCCTGGTGTGTCATGAAGAAAAGAGAGATACTCCAAAGAAATAAAATATGAAATAAAAGAAGAGAAATAACAATTGTTAACTCAAATATACAAATAAGGGTTCATTCTGTCAACAATTACATGCCAAAAAACTGGACAAATTAGAAAAAATAGAGAAATGTCTAGAAAGAGGCCAGGATAAGGAGAAACAAATAATTTGAAAAAACTGATTACTAGAAGAAAGATAGAATCTGCATTAAAAATTATCGTTAAATATCAGTGCAGATTTAAACAGCTCCCGTGGAAAACTGTACAAAAATACAAAGCAGGACTCATACTCTTCAAACTATTCAAAAATAGTGAAGATGTGGGAAACTCCCAAATTAATTATATGAAGATTTCATCACCCTGAGAGCAAAGCCAACAAACAAAGTACGGGCAAAGGGAAATTCAAGCAAATATATTTGATTGAATTAGATGCAAAAATTCAACAAAATATTATTAGCAAACTAAATCCAGCAATACCTAAAATGAATCATACACCATGATCTACTTGGATTCAATGCAGGGTCACAAGAGAGGTTCAACATACAAAAATCAATTAGTTTGAAACACCACATTAACAAAATGAAAAGGGAAAACGATGTGGTCATAAATCCATCAAAAGTATTTCACAAAATTCAACATTTATACATAAAACATCAACAACTGCAACAACAACAACAACAAAAACAACAACAGCAACAACAACAACAGAAACCTCTTATCAAAGTAGGATTCAGGAAATATATCTCAACATAACTAAAGTCATTAATTACAGACATACAGACAAAATAATATGCAAAAGTGAAAAACTGAAAGCCAAATAAAGGAATAAGACAAGGATGTCCACTCTTACCATTTCTATTAAACACAGTATGGGATGTCCTAGCAACAGCAATCGGACTAGAAAATAATTTACTCTTGTTGGATTGAATGAAGTAAAACTGTTGTTATTTTAGATGACATGATAATCTATATAGAGATCCCTAAAGAATCTCCACATCAGAACAACTAAAAAAATTAAAGACATTTAGCAGAGTTCATGATTAATATACAAAAAATGTCACATTTCTTTACCCTAACAGTGAAATATTCCAAAATTTTAAAAAATTCATATGAAATCAGGTCAAAAAATGAAAAACCTGTGAAAAAACCAAGATAATAAAATCAATAATACACTTATAAATAAATTTGAAGATGATGTAAAGAAATGGAAAGAAATCTCAATGTCTTAATTTAGAGGAATTATTATTGTTAAAATATACATACTACAAATAATGTCTACAGATATAAAGTGATTCAGATCGAACTACATGATATTTTCCACAGAAATAAAAACAGTCCTAAGATTTGTAAGGAACTGCAAAAGACCCAGAACTGCAAAAGGAACAATGAGGAAAAAGAACAAGTTGGAGGCATAACCCATAATCCTCCCAGGTCCCAGAATATATTACAAAAATACAGTAATCAAAACAACACAATACCAGAAAGCATACAAACATCTATATTACTGGAAAAGAACACAGAGGCAGAAATTAAACATCACACCTTTGGTCAACTAAACTATGACAAAGGAAACAAAAATATACAATGCCTAAAAGACAGAGATTGTGGAGAAAAAGGAACATCGTGGACACTGTTGATAGGAATGCAAAGTATTGATTACATTGCATATATACTACAAATTTTCTTCATCCATTTTTCTGTCAAGGAATGTTGGGTATGTAGGTCCCTATCTGAAGGCTCTAGAGAATAAGCCCATGGGCTGAACTGATAAACAAGCTGTGAGGAATGTCACATATCCAGGCTGGATAAGAAATGGCCTAAACAATGTATCCAGTATGGATGGCTGGATAGCCTATGCTGGATAAGTTTCTCAGAGGAGGACAACCTAAGACAGGCACAGCTGCCTGGATAAGAGATGGCCTACTTAATGAAGTTCCATGATGAACTTTAAAACAATCCTTGATAATTTAACATTCTGTGCTTACTGCAAGAGCATGGTGACATAAATTGCTTAAGATTATTAACATTGTTATAAATTAGATGATACGTGAGGCATTGTGCATGTCCTATATAAACCCTTTTTCTAAGAATCAATAAACAGAGAACTGCTCTGCTTCTCTCCACACAGTGTGTGTATATGATATCGTGCCACTGACAGGGTTAATTTAATTTGATGGGAGTATCTTAAAAGGATGTTGCATTATATAGAATGCTGTTTCTGCACATATTGAGATGATAATGTGAGTTTTATTTCTCATTCTATTGGTGTGGCATGTCACCTTTATTGATTTGAATATTTTGAAGTATCCTTAAACCCAGGTATAAATCCCTTTATTCATGAATGTGTATCATACATTAAATGTGTTGTTAAATTCATTTTGCATGTGTTTTGTTGAGAATTTTGGCACATATATTCATCAGGGATAATATTGTATATTTTGCATATAATGTCCTTTCTAGCACTGTTATACAAATAAAGCTGGCATCATAAAATAAGTTTAGAATCTTTCAACCCCTTCAAATTCTTGGAAGATATGGGGAAGAATTGGTGAAAAATTGTCTTCAAATGTATGACAGAACTCACCAGTAAAGCCGTCTTGTAAATTTTTTCTGGTTTCAGACGTTTGGATTATTGATTTACTCATACACCCTTTTGCTCTATTTAAATTTCTAATTCCTTCTTCATTAAGTATTAGAAGACATATGTTTCTGGGAAATTGTCTTTTCTAGGTAATTCAAATCGTTGACTAGTGGTAATATCTTATGATGCTTTGCATCTCTACAACTTCAGTTGTAAAATCTTCTCTTTCATTTCTTATTTTATTTGAGTCTTTATTTTCTTAGACAATCTAAAGGTTTGTCCAGTTTATGTTTAAAAGAAACAGATTTTTTTTTTTTATCTTTTCAATTGTTTCTCTTGTTATTTGCCTTATTCTCATTCATTGAATTTTCTTCTATATTCTTTCTGTTTTCTCCTGGATTCGTGAGGTGTAAAGATAGTGTGAATATTTGTATTTCATTTATAATTAAATATTTTTTATTTCTTTATTATTTATTGATTAATTAATTATTTATTTACATATTTATTCATTTATTTATCTTTGAATTACTGCAATTTACAATGTGTGAATCTGTGGGTTTATCACAGTGTTCCCATACATGCATATATTTGTGTGCCTAGTAAATATTACTTCAAGATATTTAACTTACTGCCCTGTGTCATAAAAAATAATTTTGAAAAAATATATCTTTATATATATTGGATAACATTTATAAATCTACTGATCCCAGATTTATCCTCTCGCAGCCCATTTCCGCAGTAATTATAAATTTGTTTAGTAGATCTGCGACTGTGTTTCAGTTTTGTAGATGAAGCCATAGTGTTCTCAACCAAATTTTTTTTTAAGGTTCCACATATGGCATGTCATGTATTATTTTTCTTTCTCTTTCTGGCTTACTTCAATTAGAATGACACTTTTTGGGGACATCCATTTTTCTGTAAATGTCATTGTTTTATTTTTTATTGCAGAATATTATTCCATTGTATAAATATGGCATAACTTCTGAATACTGTCATCTGTTGTTGGACAATTAGGTTGCTTCCATGTCTTGGCTGTTGTATATAGCCCTGCTAAGAACATTTTGCTGCAGATTTCTTTTTGAATTTGAGTTCCCTTTGATATATACCCAAAAGTGGGATAGTTGGGTTGTATGTTGTCTATTTATATTATTTAGAGGAATCCCCATCCTGGTTTCAACAATGAGTGAACCAAACTACATTCCTTCCAACAGTGTAGGAGGGTTCTCTTTCTCCACAGCTTCCCCAGCATTTATTGTTTGTGGAGTTTTGAATGATGGCCATTGTGACTATTGTGAGCTGATACTCCATTATTCTTTTGAATTGCCCTTCTCTGATAATGATGGTGAGCAACTATTTTTTCATATAGCTATGTGTCATTTGTATGTCTTTATTTGAGAATTGCTTCTTTAGTGCTTCTGCCCATTTTCAGATTGGGTTTCTTGTGGTTTTTTTATTATTATTAGGTGGCATGAAGTCTTTATATTTTGAAAATTTAGCCTTTGTCAGTTGCATCACTTCGAAATATTTTCTTTAATCCTGTAGGTTGTCATTTTGCTTTGTTTATGGTTAAATTTGCTGTGCAAAACTTATAAGTTTAATTAGGTCCCATTTATTAATTTTGCTCTTACATCCATTACCTGGGTAGGCTGTTTTAGGACATCATTGCTGAGAATTATCTCAGAGTGTTTTGCATATATTTTCTTCTACTCTGTCTTGCCTTACATTTAAGTCTCCAAGCCATTTTGAGTTTATTCTTGTGTATGGAGTGAAGGAGTGTTCTATCTCCATTGCTCTGCATGCTGTTATCCACTTTTCCCAATACCAGTTGGTGAAGAGATGGTCTTTTCTCTGTCATATTCTTGGCTACTCTGTCAAATATTAATTGAACATAGGCCTGTAGATTTCTTCCTAGGCCCTCTATTCTGTTCCATTGGTCCATATGCCTGTTTCTGTACCAATATCATGTCATTTTGATTATTGTAGCTCTGCAATAGTGTATGGAGACCTGGTTGTTTATTCCTCCAGCCTGTTTCTTTTTCTTGAATATTGCTTTGGAAATTATGGATCTATTATGACTCTGTTAAATCTTAGGATCATTTGTTTCAGTCACAAAAAGAAATGTTTTGCAAAATTTGATAGGAAATCATATTAAGTTTGTGGATTGCCTTGGACAGTATTGCCATTTTAACAATATTGTTTCTTCTATTTCAAATCCATTGGGTATCTTTTCAATTCTTCTAATCTTTTTTGATTTCCTCAATCAATGTTTTCTAATTCTCTATGTATAAGCCATTCACCTCTTTGGTCAGATTTATTCTTAAGCATTTTATAGATTTGGGTGCAGTTATAAAAGCGGTTGTTTCTATACTTTGTTTTCCTGTTGATTAAATGTTAGTGTAAAGAAATGAAATTGTTTTTTTACATTAATCTGGGTAGCTTGACCAGTTCCTTTTTTAGCCTAAGTATTTTTTGTGAAGCTTTTACAGTTTTCTATATATAGTGTCATGTCTGCATATCGTGGCAATTTTACCTCTTCTTTTCCAGTCTGAATACTTTTATTTCTTTTTCTTGCCTGATCATTGTGGCTAGGACTTCCAATACTATATTGAATTGAAATTGTGAGAATTGGCAACCTTGTCTTGTCTCAGCTTTTTGTGGGAAGGGTTTCAGGTTTTCACCATTGAGTAATTTGCTGGTATATGTTTGTCATAAATAGCTGTCATTATGTTGAGTTATGGTCCCTCTATGCACACTGTGATAAGAACTTTTATTGCAAATAGGTGTTAAATTTTATCAAATGCTTTTTCTTTACCTACTGAGATGATCATGTGTTTTTTTGTCCTCTCTGTTGTTGATATGGTGTATCACAATGGATTGATTGATTTGTATATGTTCAACCATCTTTGCGTTCCTGGGTTGAACCTAAATTGACCATGGTGTATAATCTTTTTTTTCATGTTGTTGGATTCTGTTTGTTAATACTTCCTTAAAGACTTTTACATCTATGTTTATCAATGATATTGGCCTATAGTTTTCTTTTGGAATAGTGTCTTTGTCTGGTTTTGGTATCAGGTTGATGTTGGCTTTATGATGTGAGTTTGGGTGTACTCTCTTCATATCAATCTTTTGGAAAAGCTTGAGGAAGTGTGGTATGGATTTTTCTTTCTATTTTTGGTCAAATTCCCCAGTGAAGATATTTGGGTCTGAATTTTTGTTTGCAGAGATTTTTTATTTTATTGATAATTCTATTCTATTTCTGGTGATCTCTCTGTTCAAATGGTCAATTTCTTCTTAATGCAAAAATGGTTGGCTGAATGTTTCCAGAAACTTCTGCATTTCTTCCTGGTTATCCAGTAAGTTTCCATAGAGTTGCTCATGGTATTCCTTTATGATATTTTGCAAATTTGTTGTACTCTTTGTAGTTTCTCCAATGTCATTTCTTATGTTATTTGTGTTCTCTCTCTATTCTTGTTGATGAGTCTGTCCAGAGTTTTGTCGATTTTGTTTACTATTTTAGAAAAGAGTTTGATTTTTTCTATTTATTAATATCTACTTCAATTCTTCCTTCCTTTATCTTTATTATTTCCCTCTTTCTGCTGACTTTTGGTTTTGTTTGCTCTTCTTTTCATGATTAGTTTACATAGAACATTAGATTATTTATTTGAAAATGCTCTTCTTCTTTGAAGAGGGCCTTGTCACAATGATCTTCCCTCTTAAGCCTGCTTTAATTGTATTCCATAAACTTTGCATAGTGTTTTGTCATATTTCTCAAGATATATTTTAATTTATTATTTTACTTCATCAACTCCCCTCTTGTTTTAGTACCATGTTGTTTAATCTTCTTGCTGTAATTTTTTCTCCCTGTTTTTCTGTGATTGATTACTACTTTCATGGTATTATACTCAGAAAAGATGCTTGAAATAATTATTAGCTTCTTAAGTTTTTTGAGGATTCTTCTGTGCCTGAGTACATAATCTTTCCAAGAAAATGTTTCATGTGCACTGGGAAAGAATGCATATTCTGCTTTGGGGAGAAGTACTGTTTTGAAAATATCAGCCAACTCCAATTATTTTATCTTATCTTTTAGTGTCTTTGTTCCCTTATTAATTTCCTGTCTGAAAGACCAGTCTAGTGATGGTAATGGGGAGTTATAATCTCCTACTGTGATTGTGTTCCCATCCATTTCTCCCTTTTTATTTATTAGTATTTGCTTTCTGTATTTAGGTGCTCCTATATTGAGGATGTATAACTTAATGAGCATAACACCCTCAGTTTTTATTGCTTCTTTAATCGTTATATCATGTCCTTGTTTATCTTTCTCTATGGCCTTTGTTGTAAAGTCTATTTTGTGTGAAGTCAGTACTGCTAGTCCTGCTTACTTTTCATGTCCATTTGCATGGAATACATTTTTCAATCCTCTGACTTCATTTATGTGTGTTCCTCTTACTAATGGGGTCTCTTGTATCTTCATTATGTAGGGTCTTGTTATGTTATCCCATCTGACAATATTTATCTTTTTAATCAGGCACTTTGTCTATTAAAAATTGTGATAATTATTGATAGACTGGTGTTTATATCCATTTTGAACTTCATTTCCCTTTTGATTTTGTATTTCCTTTTTGTTCATTTCTTTCTCTTTTGTGGCTTGATAATTTTTTTTATTATCCTGGTTTCTTTCTGGATTTGTGAATTCATTGTAAGCTTTTGAATTATGGTTGACCTGTTTTTTATGTATACTGACCCATTACTATATCTATTTATTTTAACTGATAGGAATACAAATTCTAACCCATCCTAAAGAGAAGAGAATCCAGAAGAAAAGTCTCTGTATTAACTGTTTCACACTCTGACACTTAAAAATTTTGATGTCCTGTTTTACAACATCATGTTTATGCAATTGTAAGTCATTGTAATTATTGCCTTTCTAATTATGCCTTTCTCTTTTCTATAACATCCTGCTTCTTTTTGTTTTACAGTAGATCTTTCATTATTTCTTTTTCTGTTGCTAAATTCTTCTATATTTGTTTTTTTCTGAAGTTATTTATCTCTCCTTCTATTCTAAAGGATATCCTTGCTTGATAAATTATCTTAGATTACAGCTTTCTTTCATTCAGGGCTTTGAATATGTCTTGCCACTGCCTTCTGCCTGTTGTAATTGTGTAGGAACATGTTTAAAAATATAATGTATATAATTTTATGTATATGTAAAGAATACTTAGAAATGAAGTTAACAATTGAGATGAAAACCTATACATTAATATATAGAAAACATTGATGAAGGAAATTAAAACAGATCCAAAGAAATGAAAAGATCTCTTATGTTAATGTTGTGAAACTATTTGGTTGAAACAACCATACTACACAAAGCAATCTAAATTTAGTGTGATTCATGTCAATATAACCATGAGATTTTTCCATTACATAGAACAAATAAATTCAAAATTTATATGTATCCACAAAAATCATGAGTTGCTGAAATAATCTTGAAATTATGTATTAAATCTAATAGTGTAAAGTTCTCTGATGTTAAACAGTCCTACAAAGATTTAGTAATTTAAATAACATGATACTGACTGAAAAACAGACACCAAACAATAGAAGAGAATAGAGCAACCAGATGTAATCCCTCACACTTATGATCAATTAACCCATGAAAAATGAAGCAAGAGTATAATATGAAGGAAAGACATTCTCCTAAATATGTAGTGCTGGAAAGATTGAACATGAGAAATATAAATTAGAGTATTTCCTCACATTGTATACAATCCATGTGCACAGAATATCTTTTATTTATTTTGTTTACTTTTATTTCTTACACCTGTAATTTATTGATATATGTTTTGATCTTTTATTTCACCTATCAAATTTATTCCTTTTTTTTTCTTTTTGGTATAAACTTACACACAATTGTTTTCCCAATTTCTCTTTCTGATAATGAGTTCTTACTATATAAAAATGCAATGGATATTTGTATATTGATTTTGTATTCTGCAAGTTTACTAAGTATGTTCAGTATTTCTAACAGTCACTGGAGGAGTCTATGGAGTTTTCCATCTATGTATAATTATGTCATCTGTAAAAATTTTACTGCTTCTTTACAAGTTGTATGCATTTTAGATTTTTTCTTGACTAGTTGTTCTGGCTCAGACTTCTAGAAGTGTAATTTAGGACTTGTGACAATGAGCTACTTTTTTTATTACAGGACCTGAGATAAACCTTTCTGTATGTTTACATTGAACTTGATTTTATTCATGCGTATTACATTTATGCCTTTTATTATGTTTAGTTACATTCTATCTAAAGTGAATTTGTTAAGAATACTTTTATAGAAAACTTAAGATTAGATCTGTCAATAAATTTCCTACAGTTTTTGAGACTGTTATTTCTGAATTCTCTGTTTTTAAAGGTATGGTATACCATATATTACTTTGCGTATGTTAAATAATATTTATGAATCAGGACTAAATCCCTCTTAACTATAGTTTATAATACTTATAATATGCAATAATTTCAGGTTGCTAACGTTTATTTAGAATGGAATATACACATACTGAATGAGAAATTTACATTGTAGCTTGAGTGTAGATTTATTTATTCAAAAATTTTGTCTCTCATTTTGAATTTGGTTTATGTTTAATGGATTTTATTTCTTATTTAAGAATATAAATTTTGGTTGAACTTGGTTTACTACAGTTTACTGATAAAGAACATAGCTATTATTTACAATTAGTGAACAAAACACTTGCCTTAAAGTGCCGTATTTTACTAACAATGACAACTGTTTTAGGACTGAGAAACATATTGCTTCCTAAAATGCATTGCCTGGTCTTTTCCACCCCAACCCACGTATTCTCTAATTTCTTTGTATTTTGATTGTTTGTTTGCCCCTAAATGGAGGTAATGCTTATTGAACCCAGGATCTTGTGCCTAAGTGTATTTATCAACATCATTTTAGAACACTTAACAGAAGCCACAAGAGTATGTATTATAAAGATGACAAGAAAATTTATTCCTTCTAGGGACTGAAAACCTCTGAGTGAAAGAATGGCAAAAATAAACATTTGTAAGAATACTGTAAGATTTTCTCTTGTGTAAATTTAAAGTAGTATATAAAACTACATTTATTTTACTTATAGCACTGAATTACAAGTTAAAACAAAAATTCTCCCCTTTAGAATTTCTTAAATTTGATTGAATATTTTTATTTAATTTTATTTCATAAATATTTACCATTCATATATAAACATAACAAATAAACTAATATTTATTCTGTTCATGTGTTGAATATAGAGCTACTTATTTTAAAGTACACAGATAAAAAACTACTTCCACTTCCAAATCAAATTATGTTTCACTTTAATTACAAATGATAATGAAATAGTTATAAATTTTCATAAATGTTTTACACAAATTTCACTTTAAAATCCAAGACTTTAAAATTATTTTATATATTTTGTGATTATTTATTCTCTGTTCACATATCTGGTATAAATTTGTGTACAAAAGGATAGAGATTGGTTTTATTTCTTAGACACCAAAATTAAATTATTTAAATAGATTTTGTGGGGATAATATTTGCAGATCACCGTATAAAATTAAGCATCATATATGCTTCATTTTAACTGGATGAATGAGAAGTAAACACTGGCTGAATCTTACACTTGAGTTGCTAGGAGACCAGTCGAATGTGATGTCACAGCTTCTCAAATTGAGAACCATTGTGATGGCCTCACAGTTTATCTGTGCTGGCCCGCCAAAACAGCATTTGAAGCTGCAGTGCACAAAATTATGCAGATTAGAAATGTAGTTGTAGAAAATGTTATTTGAGATGGCACATGTTTCTACAGAAATTCAAGTTGTGTCTCCTAAATATGGACCAACTTCTTCAGGAATGTACAGTAGATCTCTATTGTGTGATCAAACATTCTCTGGGGACTTGGACTTGAGGTCTATGATTGAGGAAAATGTTTTTAAGGCTTTGTCTGAAGAATCCCTGATAAAAAGGCCATGTTACAAACATTGTGTCTCTGAACCAGATGAAGATAATGATTTTCGTTCTCTGACATATCCAAGAAAACTCTGGAAAATGGTTGGGAATGACCAATATAAATCCATCTGTTGGGATGATAATGGAACTTCCATAGTGATGGATGAAGATGTCTTTATGAAGGAAAATTTGGAAAGAAAGTCTCCTTTCAGAATATTTGAACCTGGAAGTATGAAAAGTTTAGTTAGACAGCTAAATCTTTATGGATTTAGTAAAGTGCAGCAGAATTTTCGAAGATCTGTTTCTCTAGCTGACTTTCAGGCAGAAGAAAAAGAAGTCTCTGTTTTAAGCAAGGTATTAAGAAATTTTAGTTACCACTTAGTAGCTTATATATAAAATTTTATTTTGTACAACAATCTATGGTAATATATATGTAAAACTAGATTTTGAAAACTGTACAAAACTATTAAAACTAAAATACTTTATTTTTCAAAAAAATGAGGACAGTGTCTTATGTAGTCAAGATTATGGGAAATTTGCTTACAACTATGAATCTTACCACAAATTTAAATAAAGTTAATAAAACTGCTTTTAAAAAATGGCATTCACTGTTACTGCAAATGCTAACTTCATAAATTTGATGACTATACTATTTAAATGGTATTTTCCAAATAAGAAACTTCAAAATATTGTCAGCAATGTTCATATTTTGATGATAATATCTTTGCATAGTAAACGTGAATTCTGAGGTTTTATAGGTTAGGCTTATTGTAGCCTTGTATTTCGGTTTAAAATATTACTAAAATCTTTCTCCTTTGGTTGTAGCAGCAGTTCTATCATAATCCAAATTTTAAACTAGGCTGTCCCCTGATTTCAGTGAGAATAAAAGGAATAGTTGGGATTAAAAATGCCTCTCTGGTGGCTTCATTGGCTGAAGATTTCAAAAAGAAGCACTTAAAGCATGGGGACACTCATAGTTCAGATTTTGTGGCTGACAATAGAGGATAAAGTGCATTTTTACCTTCTGCAAATTTAAACATGCTTCTAATAAGAAAGCCCTCTACTAGCCACATAAATGGTGATACGAATACCTTGATCAGAGGTGATTTTTCTCCTCTATGATCAATGTCATTTAGACATCCAGAACAAATTGTAATGGATCAACGTGCTATTTTAAATCAGTTGACCATTATCCACGGGCACTCTCAAAGCAGCTACAATGAAGCAAATGGCCGTGTTGTGAACTTCATTACAACTAAAACTTCTACTTCTCAGTACAGCATCTTATCTCCCATACAGTGCAATTATTTTGGACTGATGGAGGAACCTCCTACTTTTCCAAATGGATATCACAAAATATCTGCCAGTGAAGGTCGTTTTTCTAAACTTCAACCAGGTAGAAACCCACGGATTCCAGTGCCAGAGCTAGCCAATACATCAGCTACTTCTCTTTCAAGGCCAAATCATCAGCCATCTTCAGCTTATGAACGTCATCATAATTACAACTGATCTACCAGAGGACTACCAGATTATGCAGGATAACAAAGATTAAAATTGATGTTGTTAAATGTCGACAAATATCTGCAATATTCTTATTTGAACAATAAACATAGATGTGCACCTGTATTTTCCTTATATTTTTTAAGTAGACTTAAGTGTTAAATGGGAGATTAAGTTACCATTTAAAGAAAAAAAAGAGATATTTGATTGATATGATCATTTGATGGAAGAATATGGGAGTAAATTTAAATAATTTCTTGTAAGGAAGAAAAGAAAAATGGAAGAATTTGGGAAAAGACTAAAACATGGAGAGAGGGAAAAGTACTAAGTGGTTTCTAGTTCATCCTGGAAAGTATCAAAAGTGATAAGTTAGGATATGTTGGAACAGGAGATCAATGCCGGAAACGGCCCAGGGATCCTGGTCTTGATTATGTCATCCCTGGAATCATAAAGGTCACATGATATAGTCCCAGATGGCACATTCATCATGTGGTAGAATTTAAGAAGCAATTTTATCTATGGTGTTCTTTGTGCTGTTCTCAAAGCATTCCAATTGGTGCTTTCATTTCCTGCCCTCAAGTGTCTACACTATATCTTCTAGTCAATACTTTATGTTACTTTTATGTTCCAGCCAAATACAAGCTAAAGTCCTCAGGGTGGCACTATATGCCTTTCTAAATCTAACCCCAGAAACTCAACTTAGTTTTGTTATTTCTTTAAAAATCTGGCATCTGACTACCTTGGCATATCTTAATGTTTCACTGTATCTGGAGATATATCCAGGCAAATGCTTGTCAACTATGTTAGCTGCAACCTCACCACTTTTGCTTCAGCTCATCATTGGGCTTAGGGTGTTCTCATTTTACCTAGTTAGACTTTCCCAGTCTCAGCACAGAAGCCACCTCCTCCAGATGTTTTCTGTCTATCCCCCCTTCCTTGTCTAACTTGGATACCGGCACAGAAAGCACAGCACATGCCACAGAATGCATTTAACTTTTTAGTGAATGAAAAATACATGTTGACTTTAAGCAAAATCTACTTTCCTGAAACAACAAAACTCTCATGGTTTTCAAACTATTTCGTTATGGTCTTTACTCTTCACCACAAACTAGCTCTTTTCATAGCCCAAGGACTAGTCTCTCAAGACAGTAAGTGGATGTAGGTACAGGAGACAAAGTATTATTTTCTTCTTAATTCATACCTCCAGTAGCCAAAAGCACTAAATTCCCATTTGCTGCATTTTTTCCTGTCTCTTCATCACCCACCCACCCCAAAATTGTTGATTCTCTTCTCCATATGAATAACTATACTGACTTCTAATAAATTTACTTCTTAGAATCAGAGCTTTGTCCAGAAGAGACAGTGCCATTGCAAACATTTAATGTAGGTTTATACACCCCACATAAATTGTGCCCCTTCTAACCTTCAGACAGTAAGTATCTAAGTGGTACTTGACGGTTGGTTGGGGTGGTCATATTCAGTTACCAAATTGCAATCTAAAATGTGTGGACTCAAAGGAGGTGAGAGTGGTGGAATTAAAAATTTGTCCAACTGCAAGAATACCAAATTTCTGCAGATATTAAGAAATATAAAATATTCACGGAAGACTTTGTCTATTTCCCATTAAATTAAAATAAAAGTGAAGCATTTTCAGATTGTGAAATGCTGGAAAACTTTTAGGCAAGGTCAGGGAGCCTAAGGCTTCTGCTCACAATCATGCAGAAAGTGTCATCTGATAAGACTGAAATGGCAAGTTTGAGTCCTGAAAATGTGTCACCAGTTGTGAAGAAAGCCTTTGATAACCTGGAGAAAGGGCAAATGAGCCAGGGTATGTTCTAGCAACATGCAACCATTATGACCTTTACCAGAGAATAAAAAGGCCCACTTGCAGCAGGAGAACTGTGTCTGCACAGCACCTGTTGTTCCTACAACAGAAACATCAAGCTTTTAAATTTGTCAGCTCAGCTCAGATGGTGGCTATGTTGTTTTTTGCATTAGCAGTCTGGGCTTCAGATGGGCTTGTTCGGCAGCTAGTTTCCAGCTCTCTTATCAGACAGTGGGTCTTAGCGTGATCACCATAACAAGGATCTATACTGATAAGTCAAAACCCACAGTTTCCTTTCAAAATTAGAAATTCTAAAGAAGAATATTGTTTGTCCATCTGTAGTTTTCTACCTGGGAAAATCTAGACTATTGGCAAATGTACAAAATTTGGGTGGTGCTGTGAAAACTATTCTCTGCGCTTTGCCCACTGAATACTTCCCACTAATAACTACAAATCTGTCTACCATTTTGTGTGTGTGTGAAGATGGTTTGTTAAGAAGTAACTAAGTTTTTCTTAGTTGAGTCATCAGTGAATTATTCCTCTGCATCTGGCAGAATCTCTGTGAATTAAGAGTTTCACTGAGCCACCAGGTTTTCTTCCGATCAGGGAGAGGTAGATTATATTTCTCCCAGTATACTAATTGTTAGCTGTTCATTGAATCCAGAGCTGATGCTAAGGTCAAGCCACTGAACCCTTGAATTGGACTGAGACATATATATTCTCCAGTTAACAGAGCCCAGCACAGACTGTCTTCTTTTTAATTTAAGCTTATGTCCAATTTTTTTTAATTCTAATTGTTGACATAACTTATTTTGGTTTTGAACACCCCGTGACATATTTATAGAGACTGAACTACTGACTTATTCCAGTTCACTTAGAAATAGCAATAACCTTTCTTTCATTGGACTACCTGGATTAGAGTGACCGTAGTCATCATTTTGAAAGCAGTACTCAGTGCTAATAATGCAGAACCATTACACTTCTTTGCCCAGCAATTAAGCTAGAATGTTTGTTGTGGATCTCAGGGATTATCCTCACATCCCCTAATGCAACCATGAGAAAACACCACATTGTTATCCAAAATCAAGTTTTTGTCAGTATTGCATTCCTATTGCATAAAAGTTAAGAATTGTAGGAGTTCTGAGATTTTATCATACTGAGATTTTTAGCAACCAAGCATGTTCATTTTTTACCTATGCTGTCGGGGAGATGAGACCATAGGTCACAGACAGTGAAATTTATCACTCACAGCAAGAGCAGCCAGTTTTATATTTATATCTATTCCCTAATCTCAGATGAATACACAGAGTGAAATTTTGTCGCCTACAGAAGCAGTAGGCTGTTAACATGCAGAAAGATAAAGGCATGGTAAAACACTAATTTTATAAGTATCTTTATGTAAAATATTTTAGAATCACTTATTTATTACTATCTTTACCTAGGATAAGTATATCATGACTCAAGATTACCTGCTGCAAAAATAATCATGAGAAATTTCATGGGAAAAATTACCATTGATTTTCCATTTTTCTTCTGCTTTTATTGAGATATAATTGTCATAAAACATTGTGTAAGTTTAGGTGCACAGGATATTGATTTGATTTACAAGTATCTTGAAATTAATATCAAGGCAACTTTAGGGAGAATTCATTATATCATTTAGATACAATATAAAAGAAATACTATTTGTCTTTTGGTCGTGATGAGAAACCTTATGGTCTACTCTCTAGCAACATTCATATAGAACATAAAGCAGTATTTATTGTAATTTTCATGTTACTACGGGGCATCCCTAAAACACGTTTATTTTACGGCAGTAGATTTGTAGCTCTTGAGTGCATTAATCAATTCTCTTTCCCAAACCCTGCCTCTGTTAACTACAAATCTAAATTTTTCTTTAAGTATGTTTGTTTTTGAAATGTACTTTAATCTATAACACTGTGTTAGTTTCTCTTACACAACATATCCTTTTCTATTTTTAATATATTTCAAACTGATCACCAGAATATATCTAGTTATGATATTTTGCTATTTAAAGATATTTCATAGTCATTGACTATTCCCCATACAGTACATTTCTTGCCCCTGATTCATTTAATTTGCAACTGGAAAGTTTTCTCTCTTCATTTTCCTCAGCTTTATCTTTTCCTCACCCCATTTCCCTCCTTCTTGTGAACAACCTGTTTCTTTCTATATCTATAACTCCTTTTCTGTGTTGTTATATTCATTTGTTTAAAATTACAAATATGAATAAAATCATTCAGCATTTGTCATTTACTTTCTGAGATATTTCACTTAGCATATTACCCTCTTTGTCTACCCATTTGTTGCAAATGACAAGAACTTATTCTTTTTATACCTGAGTAATAACCCATTGTAATTTTATGTGTGTTTGTGCATATATATATATATATATATATATATATATATATATATATATATATGTATATACACACACACAGGGCATATATATACAGTGTGTGTATATATATATAAATATAGACAAATCTGTAGTTAATATTTGTAGATATATATACTATAAACACACATCTTCTTTATCCATCATCTATTGATGAGCAATTAATTTGCTTCTATATCCTTTCTATTGTGAATTTTGCTGCAGTGAGTATAGGGTTGAAATTATATTTACTAATTAGTGTTTTTATTTTCTTGAAATAAGTATCCAGGTATAGAAATGTTGGATTATATTTCATTTTTAATTTTTACATAAAACTCCATGTGGTTTTCCACAGTGGCAGCACACATTTACATTCACTCCAGCAGTGCATCAGGGTTGTTTGTCATACATCCTCACCAACACTTATGTTTGTTATCTTTTTGATAATAGTCATCTGACAGGAGTGATATAAACTCTCATTGTGTTTTGGTCGTGCATTTTTCTGATGGTTAGTGATTTTGATCGGTTTCATGTGCCTGTTGGTAACATTTCCCCCAATATATATTCATTTTTTTGTAAAGGGCCAAATGACAATAACTGTCTGATTTCATTTTCAGGCATTCTTTGTGTTCCATTATTCTGTTTGTTCTGTGCCACTACCATATTTTCTTTCTTACTGTAGATTTGTATTATAGTTCAAAATCAGGGACAGTAATAATTTCTATTTGTTCTTTCTCACAGTTGTTTGTGTTTTTAGTTTGTTTGTATTCTTTTCTTCCTTTTTTTAGTGATTTCAACTCATTTGTGTTTACATGTAAATTTTAGAATTATTTTTTGCAAGTGTCTGAAAATGCCCTTGGTATTTCGATAGGCACTGAATTTAATTTGTGTATATTCTTGGCTAATACTGTCATTTAAACAATATTTTTTCCTCATCTATGAACACAGAATATCCTTTCATGTGTTTGCATTATCTTCAATTTCTGTTATAAATATTTTATAAGTGTTCTGAGTACAGGTCTTTTACCTCCTTGGCTGGAAAAATTTTTGATTTTTCTTTGGTATTGCAAGTGTAAATGAGGCAGTTCCCTCACTTTCTCTATCTGTTAGCTTGTTCTTAGTGTGTAGAAATGCAAGATTTCTGTATGTTAATTTTACATTCTGAAATTTTACCAAATGCATTGATAAGCCCTAGTAGTTTTGTGGCATCATTTTTAGGATTTCTGTTTAATGTATGTCATCTGCAAACAGATTCTTTTACTCCTTTTCTGAAATAGCTATATTTTATTTACTTTTATTTTGGAAAGCTATGGCTAGAATTTCCAATACTATACTGAATGAAAGAAGTAAGAATGAGCATTCTTGTCTTCTTCCAGCTCTTATTGGAGAGGATTTCAGCTTTTAATCAGTGAGTGTCATGTTAGCTGAGTTTTTGTCATTTATGACCATAACTGTGTTGAGGTATGTTTCCTCATGCCCAATTTGAGGAGAAATATATTCATAAATAGATACTGAATTTCTCAAAATATTTTATGACTCTATTGAGGTGTCTATATAATTTTTATTCTTCAATTTGTTAGTGTGGTGTATCTGATTAATTTGTGGATATTGAATCACTTTTGTATCCATGAAATAAAATGGACTTAACCAAAATGTATAACCCTCTTACTGTACTGTTTGATTTGCTAATATTTTAGTGATGATTTTCACATCTATGCTTATCATTACTATTTAACCTGTAATTTTTTGACGTATTTGTTCCAGTTTTAGTTGTAGTGTGATACAGAAATGTGGGGTAGGAAGCCTCCCTTCCTCTCAAAATTTTTGTAATTCTCTGAGAAGTATAGGTGATAATTCTTCTCTAAATGTTTGCAGAAATCACCTGTGAAGCTGTCAAGGCCTGGAGTTTTGTTTCTTGGGAGATTTTGTTTAATTACATATTCAATTTCATAAGTGATAATCTGTTCATATTTTCTTACTCGTGTCATTCTGGAGATTAGTTCTTTCTAAGAAATTGTCCATTTCTCCTAGGGTTTTCATTTTATTGGCATATAATTTGTTGTATCTTCTTATGATGCTCTGTATTTCTATGATATAAGATGTAACTTCTCATTTATTTCTCAGGTTATTAATCTGTACTCTCTTTTTTGCTCATGTGTCTGGTTAAAATCTAACAACTTTATTTATCTTTCAAAAGCCATTATTTAATTTGATTAAATGTTTCTATATTTAATCTTTATTTTATTTAATTATGTCCTGTCCTTTCACCTGTCTTCCCTTTACTAACTAGTTTGTTTTAAATTTTGGTACAACTTTTGTTTGTAAGAATATTTTATAAGATTGAGATGTTTTTTATTTGTATAAGAGGGATTATATTGCTATAAACATCCATATTAATACTGTTTTTGTTATACACCATGGATTTTGTTTCTGTTGTCATTTGTCTTTATATATTTTTTCTTTGATTTATACAGCAATCCATTTTTTGCTAATATTTTATGATATATCTTCCATACTTTAGTTTTTTTCTCAGGTTTTTCCCTTTAGTAAATTTCTATTCTCACAGAATCCATAAGTTTCTTCACAAAACAAAGAGAAAATAATAAAATTTATACATACATCTGAAACACCCAAATTTTCTAAAATTATTTATAAAATGAACAAAGATGTGGTTTTTACCCTCCCTGATTTTATAACATACTACAAAGCTACAGTAATCAATACATTAAAATATGGCACTTAAAGAAACACATAGATCAATGGAACAAAATAAAGAGTCCAAAAATTAACCCACACACATATGGTCAATTAGTCTACAATGAAGGATGCAAGTGTACAAAATGGAAAAAAAGCAGTCTCTTCAACAAGTAGTTCTGAGAAATCTTGACAGTATATGAAAAAGAAGATGGAAGAGCACTTCCTTCCATAGTATACAAAATGAGATAATAATGGATTAATTTCCTAAATGTAAAGCCCAAAACTATAGAATTTCTGACCAAGAACAGGAGCAGAACTGACTTTGAGATAAATCATAGCAATGTGTATTTTTGTTCTGTCTCCAAATTAAAAAAAAATTAAAACTAACAATTACAATTTTTAGTTTACTGAGGAAAAAATAGATGAACTATGTGATTTAGGGAATTTACTTCTTGTATAAATGTGAAGTGCAAAACCTTTTGCAGTGCAAAGGAAACTTTCAGCAAGACATATGATAAAAGACAGAATAGAAGGAAAAATTTCAGATAATGAGAACAACAAGATGTCAATATCCATAATATATGTATATCATATTAGTCTCACTATTTAACAAAGACCCCAACTTGAAAACAGTTGAAGAATCTTCATGGAAACTTTTCAAAAATAGACATGTGGATGATTTTCATGCACATAAAATTATACATAACGTTGCTATTCATCAGGAAAACATAAATCAAAACCAGTATGAAATATAATCTCACAGCAACCAAAATGTCTATTAACAAATAGTCTACCAATGACAAAAATTAATAAGAATTTGATAAGAGGGAAACCAGGTACACTGTTGGTGGAAATATAAATTGATGTATCCACTAGTATAAAAGTATGGACAGTGCTCAGAAAACTAGAAATAGAATCATTATATGTTGCAGCAATTCCTGTTTTTGGTATAAATCTGAAAAAAATGAAAATTTAACTTAAAGTATATATTACCCCCAAAGTTCTTAACATCATCATTTATAGTAGCCAAGGAGAGAAGCACAAATCAACTGCACATCAACAGATGATTGGCTGAAGTAAATGTTAGATATAGATAACATAATATATACTTAGTCATTGTAAATTAAAAAATAAAATTCCGCCATTTGGAACAATGTGAATGGACCCAGAGAGTGTTGCACATAGGAAAATAAGTCATACAGAGAAAAACACTCTACGTTGTCACTTAAATGAGGAAAATAAATATATAAGAGAAATAATCATAAAAAACAGAAACAGAACCACATATATATGTGTAGTGTACCAAGTAGTGGTTTCCTGTGTAGAAAGGGAAAAAAGATGGAGAATACAGAAACGTGCAAGCTACTAGTAATAAATTAGAGAAACAACAAGGCTATATTTAGAGCACAGAGAAATATTTTAATAATTTCATTGATTTTAAAGGGATTATATGGATATATTTTAGTAAAATGTGCATGAGGTGGGAAAAATATTGAAGAAAATAACCCAGGAAAATCAAATTATTTTACAGTACTATGACATTAAGGGAGGTGATTTGTTCACTTTCTTTTGTGTTCTTATAATGTCCTTAGTCGAATTTAAGCTTTTAATTGAAAAAGTATATACTTTTAAAAATGACATGTTTAAACTATTTTTGTCTTTCCCCTTACATCTACAGTCATTAAAACATTCAAATCTCAATAAAAAAATACAACACAAAACAATACTACAGAACGCATGTGAAAAGGTGAAGTTTGGTGTAATAAAACACTCAAAGAGGCTGAACTGAGGGAAAAGCAGATTTGGTGTCTGCAACCAAGGCCCCATGACTAAGATATCTGAGTCCACAAGTTCAGAGAACCCAGTAGAAACAGGGTCTCAGTGGTTCACACAGCTTCAGCCTCCAACTGCACCAGTACTCATGGTCAAAGGTAACTAGGAGGGAGCCACAATGGAGACAGAAATTCCATCTTTCAGACCCTCAGACATTCATGACACTGTCCCTACTCCCCATTCACAGTGGTGGAGACAAGTTACATTGCAAAACTGGACATGGCAAAGACACTTGCCCGATTCCAAATACCAACCTGTCTTTACACCTTTCCTCATTGTGCTCACTGATTCTCAAGGGATATCAAATGAAAGGAAGGTTTCGCCTCCCAGTGACAACAGTGGCATTAACTACCAGAGAAGTGTAAGAAGTGACAATGAAAGTACATCTTTTATCTAGACAGTAGTGACTGGAAAGTGCCATTTTGAAATATTGTCAGAGGTAGTTCAGGTAAGTAAAACCAAAAATTGTGCCATAATGCAAACTACCAAAAAACAAAAACACGGACTCCAACTCCAAATCTGTTATTTAGTGTCATCAGAGCAATAATTTATCAAGATCATGACCAAGCACAGTTACATTTTAAGGCACACACACTCACTGAAAGACACACACATACAACGACACAGACACAGACAAACACGCAGATGCACCTGAACACACACACACACACACACAATGTCAACCCTGCAGCAAACAAACTTAAAGTCATGGTATATTGCCACGTAACTAACACTCAATCTAAATAGATGTCATACAGAAACTCAATACACAAAACAAAACTCAGAAAGCAGTTTAGCGAGCTCAGGAATAAATGAAATGATGATAAGGTATACATTACCAAAGAGACTGAAACTATAAAATAAACAAACATTATTGGAGGACCAGGAGAACTTAATAAATGAGATGAGGAACGCAACAGAAAGCAATGGAAGTAGACTGTCTTTGTGGAAGAGAGATTAGCAAACTCAGGAATACAAAACTAGAAATTATAAGAGAGGGCAGAGATACAAGATATTAAAAAGTGAGGAAATTCTACAATAGCCTTCAGACTTCCTCAAGAAGTGCACATTAGAGTGGAATCCTGGAGGGATAAGACATTTAGAAGGCAGCTGATAGTTTATTAAAAGAAGTGATAGTTGATAACTTCCCGAACCTGTGTAAGGAACTGATATACAAGTCCGTGAGCCAACAAAACACCAATAACTTTAAGACAAAGGGACCTCCTTCAAGATACGTCATATGAAAATTGGCAAGTCAATGACAGAGAAAAAATTTTAAAGGCAGCCAAAAAAATTATGATAATTTACAAAGGAACCCCCATTAGGATATCAGCACATTTCTGAGCTGAAAACAAAGGCCAAGATTAAATAAAATGACATTTTCAAACTAATGAAATAAGAAATCACTCACCCAATAATACTTACACAGTTATCATTTAGATATAAAGTGAAAATAAAGACTTTATTAGAGAATCAAAACCTGAATGTGTTTAAAAAAAACAAAACGGATACACCTTATAAGAGGGGTACAAAAGAAGTCTACTAAGAAATATAAAATAGCAAAAATATGCAAAACATTTACCAAAATGCTAAGGAGAGACCATGAGAAACTTGCAACTGTTTCTTTGGTTATGTTTTTAAATGCTACTATACTATATGGATTAAAGAGAGAAAAATACGAAATCAGTTGAAATAAATATTGATATTTCAAACTGGTAACATGTTTACAACAGTAAAAGAAATAATTTGAAACAGTAATCATAAATGATAAAGAGTAACAATAAAACAATATTAAAGGAAGATGCTATCAGCAGATATATGACTAAATTATACATGAGATGTTTTATATTTAATTGAAGTATAGTAGATGTAATATATTGTGTAGTTTCAGATGTACAGCATAGTGATTCCAACTTCTTTGATTATATTGCATTATGAATTATTACAATAATTGTAACATAAAATTATTTAAAGTATTGTGTATAATTTCATGACCTATACAGATTACCCTTGTTGCTTCTCTCCTTTATGTATACTACTTTGTATCTCTCAATGTTCTACTATTAAATTCTCTTTCCCTTCCCCTTTGGTAAACATAAAGTTTTCCGCATATCTTTGAGTCTGCTTAAGTTTTGTCTACCTAATCTCTTTATCTCTCCATCATGTCTCTGTCTGTCTGTCTGTCTATCTATCTATCTATCTATCTATCTATCTATCTATCTATCATTTATGTATATATCTAATCTTTTATCTATTTATCTGTCATCTATCAATAGATAGCTATAGATAGCTGTACACAGATATTTGTTATTCTTTAAATTCCATATATAAATTATATTATATACTTTTGACTTTATCTAAGTTACTTCACTAAGCACAATATTTTCTAGGTCCATTCATGATACTGAAATAGTAATGTGTTATGCTTTTTCATAGCTGTGTAATATTCCATTGGATATTTAAAGAAACATCATATATTCTTAAGTCCATAGTCTACTTTGGACACTTGGATTACTTCCCTGTCTTTCATAAAATAAACAGTGCTGTTGTGAATTTTGGTTCTTCTAAATTTAGGGTGTTTTCCACAGATTTTTCCAAGGAGAGGTAATAGTGGGTCATATGGTAGTTAACTTGTTAGTTTTTAAACAAATCTCAATACTGTTTTCCATAGAAGATATACCAATTTACATTCAACCAAGAGTATACAAGAGATTTGTTACCTCCACATCGTGTCCAACACTTACTATTTGTAGACTTTTTGATAATAGCCATTTGACTAGTGTGAAGTGATACCTCATTGTGGTTTTGTTTTGTAATTACCTATTAAATAGAAATGTTGAGCAATTTTATCACTTGCCTGTTACTCATCTGTATGTTTTCATTAGAAAATTAGTAAGTCAGGTACTCTGCTCTTGTTTTCGATTGGGTTTTTGTTTTTCACCTTGAGTTGTGTAACATAAATCCATGTTACATCTACTAACCTACATCATTAATCCCTGCTCACTTGCATTGTTTGCAAACATGTTCTCCAAATACACAGGCAGCGTTTTCATTTCATTGATAGTGTCCTTAGCTGTGCAGAAATTTTCAAGTTTGTTTAAGTCCCACTTGCTTATTTTTTCTTTTATTTCTTTTGTCTTAGGAGACTGATATAAGAAAATATTCCTATGAAATATATCCAATAGGGTATCACCTATATTCTCTTCTGGCAGTTTTATAGTATCAGGTCTTTCATTTAGCTCCTTGATACACTTGGAGTTTATTTTTGTATATGATGTCAGGGAATGCTCTAATTTCACTTTTACATGTAGATGTCCAGCTTTCCCAACACCATCCATTGATGAGACTTTCTTTTCTTCATTGTGTATTCTTGCCTATTTTAGCATAGATTCATTGCTCATAGGTGTGTGGAAATATTTCTAGGCTCTCTATCTAATTTTATTGATTATATCTCTGTGCCAATGAAATACTGTTTTTATTACTGTAGGTTTTAAGAATAGTAAGGTATCCAGGAGGATTATACCTCCAGATTTGTTGTTTTCCGGTTCTGTGGAAAATACTGCAGCTTCGTAACAGGTATTGCACTAAATCCTTTGGTTTCTTTGTGTAGTACGGCCATGTTAATAATATTAACTCTTTGAATCCAAGACCACAAGACATCTTTCCATTTCTTGAATCATTTTTGATTTCTTTGTCAATATTTTACAATTTTCAGTGTGTAGATTTTTCACATATATGGTTACATTTGTTCCAAGATATTCGGGGGAATGTGGTTTTAAATATTATTGCTTTCAACGTCCATTTTATGGTATCTCATGATTAATATGGAGAAATGCAAGAGACTTCTTTACATTAATCTTGTACCCTGTTCCGTTGATGAAATTATTTATTGTTCATAATAGTCAGTGTGGAGCCCTTAGGTCTTTCTATGTAGATTGTTATGCCATCAATACTGGTGACAATTTTGCCTCTTTCTTTCCATTTTGTGTTTCTTTTTCTTCTTTTTCTTTTCCTTTTCCTTTCTTCTATTACTATTGAACAGAAGTGGTGAGATTAGGAATCCTTGTCTTGTTCCCGAATTTACACAGAAGGCTTTCAGCCATTCCCCTGGGTACTATAAATTGTTATAAATGGCCTTTAGTATGTTTAGAGATGTTCCCATTGTACTCACTTTCATGAGAATTCTGATCATGATGTATGTTGAATTTTGTCTATTACTCTTTTGTGTGTATTGAAATGGTCCTGTGAATTTTGTCCGTCCTTTATTAAGTATGTTTCATACTGATTGACTTGTGTATGTTGAACCATCCTTGTGACTCTGGAAGGAATCCAAATGATCAACATTTGTAATCCTTTCTATGTATTGCTGGATTAATTTGTTGAAGTGTTTCGAGTATTTTTGAATCTATATTCATCAATAATATTGGATTTTCATTGTCATTTTTTTTTTGGTTGTGTCTTTGACTGGTTTTGTTATAAGGGTAATGGTGGCCTCATAGAATAACTTTGGGAATTTTCTTTCCTCCTTCATTTTTTGAAATAGTTGTGACAAAAGAGGTTTTAGTGAAGGCATCCAGGCATTTTGTTCAAGGGGTATTTTTAAAATTATAGATTTTATTTAACTTATACTGATTGCTCTTTTCAAGTTTTCAGATTTCTCTTTATTCAGTGTTGGCAGGCTGAACGTTTCAAGTAATTTGTCCATTTCTTTAATGTCGTCCAGTTGGTTGACACGTAACTGCTCAGAATGCTTTCATAAACTTTGTTTGTATTTCTGTAATATCAGATATTATTTCTACTGTTTAATTTATTATTTTTTGGGGTCCACACTCTGTTTTTCTTGATAAACCTGGCTAAATGCTTATCAATTTGTTAATATTTTTAAGAAAAAAAAGCTGTTGATTTTATGATTTTTAATTTATTTTTAAATTTTTATTATATTTATTTTCAAACTAATCATTAAAGATTTCACGTTCTACTGCCTTTGGGTTTTGTTTGTTCTTATTTCTCGTTATTTTGGGTGGTAAGCTTGGTCCTTTGTGTGAGGTTTTTCTTTTTCTTTATAGAAGGCCTTAATTTTTCTAAACTCCCTCTTAGATTTCCCTTTGCTGTATTCCATACATTTTATGAAGCTGTGTTTTCATTGTAATTTGTTTCCAGGTATGAATTTATTGCCTCTTTGATTTCATCATTGACCTTGTTTTATTTTATTTTTTTAAAGGATGTGGTTTAATCTCATGTTTGTGCTTTTACTGTTCTTCTTTCTATAGTTGATGCAAATTTTCATAGTTTTGTGTATGGAAAAATACTTGCTGTAAACTATATTTGCTTAAAGTTCCTGAGGCTCTTTTCATGACATAATATGTGGTTAGTTCCTTAGAATACATTCTGTGCACACTTGAGAAACTTATGTGTTCTCCTTTACTGATGCGGTTTCCAAAATCTCATTTAGGTTCAAATGACCTAAAATGTCATTAAGACCTCTGTTTCCTTACAGATATTCTTTCTGGGTGATATGGTCATCAGAATAGTGAGGTGTTAAACCCATCTACTATTATTATTTATAATGAATTAAATACTTCATGTCTACTAATGTTTTTCTTATAATTATGATCTACAGAGTTTTGTCCATATATAATTTTATCAGTGTAATACTCTATTTTTACATTGATCTCTTTTTCTTTATTTAATCTCATATTTATCTTTCATTGTGAAACTTATTTTAAAACATATTTTGAATGATTTGAACATTGCAATCTGCACTTTCTTGTCATTTCCATGAAATATCTCTTCCATTTAAAGATGTAATAAATCTGGTAGCAGAAAAGGAAGAAAGAAAGAAGAAAAGGCAAAACAGTTTGGGACAGATTCCACAGGGAGGGAGCTACAAAGAAGGACTGGCACTCATTCACTGGGTCTCCCCTCTCCAACTGAGAGGTTGGCAGGAAGGAGGGGTAGCCTCCAAGCCTTGAATCTGTACAGACAATAAGTTGAGTGACAGAACTAAGTAAACAGGCACAGACACCCAGCACAAGATGCAGCCCAGAGGCTGGGGCAGGGCTATGCTGCACAAGTTGGGTCGAAGTTGGGGATGGCAGCACTGATGCAGTCTGGGGGAATAGATGCGGCTGTTTACCATGGCTGTGGGTGCACAGGGCAAAACAACCTGGGCCCCCCACAAAACAACAGGGCAGATGTGCCCTTTGGGGGTAAGGGTGCATAACTTTCACTGAAAATCCACAAAAGTTTCAACGTGAAGTTACCTGGGGCTCAGACACAGCCACCATACCTTCTGGTGCTTTGCACCAAGGCAGCAGAGGGGAGAAAGTCTGCATCCACGTCTAAGGATTTAGAAGTCTTAAGGGCCAGAAGGAGACTTCTCTGCAGCCTGAGGCACATAGGATCTTTCTGTCCTCGTTCCTCAGAGAACTTGCTTCACCAAGACAAACAAGGAGCTGGGTTTTGGGCCAGACCAGAGACAGGGTGGTTCCTCAATCTTCCCTGAGCCCACTTCCAGTGTGCAAACCTCAGGCAGAGCGTACAGTGTCACAGAGCAATGGAGGGACTGGCACCCTGATGGGGCGTGTGTCCCCCCACATTTTGGGCTGGAACGCAGCCCCTGACCATGGTGCTGGGAGAGGGCATGATGCACACTCCTGCCTTGTCAGTCTGCAACAACTGACTGCAGCATCAGGCAGGGCATTGACAAGCAGGCCTCAATAAAGAGAGCTGCTCCAGTTGCAGTGTTGGGTGTTGGAGCGATCTGCTTGCTGACAGGCACTGGGAGAAGCACAAATGAGGGCTCCAATGGAGGGCCTCTGAAAACAGGAAAATGAGCTTCCAAAACAGGATGAATACAGAAAGACTTCACATTAAATGTACAGTCTCCTGGAGGACAAAGACACCCCCTTGTTTTAATCTGTTTTTACCTGTTCCATTTTCTATTACACTCTTAATTTTTACTTCTTATTTAATTATATATAACCCCATTTTAATCCCTTTGAAATTTCTAAAAATATTTTTATTATTATTTTTCAAAACTCTGCTTCAACTTGCTTTCTAATATTCATTATACAATGTCTTCAAAGCTTTATTTCTCCCTTTTTTAAAATTTTTATCTCTCTCTCTCTCTTTTCTCTTTTCCAAGTTGTATTACTACATAGGCATTAGTTATATATACTCCTTTAGGACCAGAGTAGATAACTGATACTCCATAAACTACAGTGCCAGAGAGGTAGTAGAAAGATGAAGAAGCAGAGAAACCATTCCTAATGAATAGAACAAGAGAAATCCCCTGTAAGAATGATCAGTGAAATACACATTGATATCCTAAAAGATCAAGATTTCAAAAATGGAGTGATCAAAGTACTGAATGAAATAAAACAGATAGTGTTTAGAGACACAAAATATGTCAAAAATGAAATGGAAGCTATAAGGAAGAGCCGAGTAGAATAGGTAAACCCGTTGACTGAGATGAAGAAAGTTTTAAAGGTGTAGCAAAGCTGACTATATAACGCAGAATAACGAATTAGTGAGTTAGAATACAGAAAAATAGAAAGCACCCAATCAGAAGAGCTACAAGAGAAACAACAAGAAACAAATGAAAAAAGCATAAGGGACCTACGGGGTAATAGAAAGCATGCCAAACTTGACATGATAGAAGTCCCAGAAGGGGAAGAAAAATCAAAGGGTATTGCAAAGTTTTTTGTAGAAATCACGACTGAGAACTTCCCAAACTTAAAAAGGAATCAGATATCCAATACAGGAAGCTCAGTGTGTCTCAAACAGGAAGAACCAAAATACACACATACCAAGACATATAATTAAGATGGCCAGTGTCAAGGATAACGAAATGATTCTAAAGACAGCAAGAGAAGAGTAAAGAGTGAGTTACAAGGGAAACCCCATAAGGCTCCCAGCTGAGTTTGCTACACAAGTACTACAGGCCAGAAGGGAGTGCAAGATATAGTCAAAGTCCTGAATGAAAAAAAAATGATAACCCCTAGAATACTTTAACCAGCAATGCTATCTTTATGGTAGAAGGAGACATAAAGAATTTCACAGACAAGAAAAATCTTCAAGAGATCTGCAGCACTAGACCCATGCTAAAAGAATTATTGAAAATTCTCCTCTAAAAATAAAGCAGCAGGATGCTACAGAAATGTGAAACACACAGCTTTAAAGGTGATAACTCATGAATTACAAATAAAATAAACACAAACTTTTAAAACAAGACATACAAATTATTGAGAATTGGAGAGGGAGGCAGGAAATAAAGAATTTGTTTTTTGATCTTTCTCTCTAAATTTTTTATTCTCGGTAGGATGGGTTTCATATCATGTTACTATCCATTTAATAAAAGCAGTTATAGTAATGGTCTAATGGACTTATAAAAAAGGGAAACAAGAAGACAAGTACTTATCATGGAGTCAATAAAACTAAATAAAATTCATGATAATATAAAAGGAACTTACCAACCATAAAAGGAAGATGAAAGGACAAAGAAGAATTACCAAATCATCTGCAAATATAATGTCAAATTGGCAATAAACCCAAGGGTATCATCAATTATTGCAAATGTTAATGGCCTAAATGCTCCAGTTGAAAGTCATAGAGTGGCAGGCTGGGTAATAAAGCAAGATCCTTCAAAATGTTGCATACAAGAGACCCACTTCAGAGAGAAGGACACACATAGATTGAGAGTGAAAGGACAGAAAAGGTATTCCATACAATTTGAAAGGCCAAAAAGCAGGTGTTGCAGAACTGATTTCAGACAAAATAGCCTTTAAAACAAAGGCCATAAAGAAAGATAAAGAAGGACATTTTATTATGATTGAAGGAGTGATACATTATGAGGATAGCACACTCATTAATACATATGCAACAAATAGATGAGCACCTAAGTACATAAAATAACTACTAACAGATATAAAGGGGGATTCATATTTGGAGATTTCAACACTGCATTTACATCACTGCACAGATCATCGAGACAGAAAATAAAATAGGCAACAAAGAAGTTAAATAATAGAATATGTGTAATAGTAATATTACACTTGGTGGATATTTTCAGAGCATTGCACCACACACAAAATAGGATATACATTATTTTCCAGTGCACTTGGAACATTTTCCAGGATTCATGATGTACTTGGATACAAAAGAAACCTCAGCAAATTTAAGAATATAGAAATAACCCCAAGTATCTTTACTGACCACAATGCCATCAAGCTAGAAATCAACAATAGAGAAACAAGTGAGAACATAAGGAAAACATGGAGATTAAACAATATGTTAGCAAAAAACCAATGGGTAAATGAAGAAATCAAAGCTGAAATGAAAAAGTACCTTGAGACAAAATAAAATGAAAGCAAAACCACACAAAATTTAAGGGACACAGCAAAAGCAGTGCTCAGAGGGATGTTTATAGTGATACAGGCCTTCCTTAAAAAAGAACAATGAGAAAGAAACAATTTAACCCAACAGCAGAATGAACTAGGAAAAGAAGAAGGAAAAACCCCAAATGGCAGTGGAAAGAAAGAAATGATAAATATTGTGGAGAAAATAAATTGAATAGAGATTTAAACATTATAGGAAATAAATCAACCATTCCAAAAGATGGTTTTTTGAAAAAGTAAGTAAAATCAACTAACCTCTTTCAAAACTCAAAAGAAAGAAAAGAGAGAGATCACAAATTAGCAAAATAAATTAGGAGAATGGAGAATTTACAACAAATAAAATAGAAATACAGAATATCATACGTGAATATTATAAAAAGTTTATGGAATCAGACTGGATAACCTAGAGGAAATGGACACGTTTCTGGAAACATACTGTCAACCATGACTGAATCAAGAAGAAGCTGACCCCTTGAACAAGCAGAGCATTAGAAATGAAATCAAAATAGCAATATAAATCCTCCCTAAATTTAACAGTCCAGGACTGGACAGATTCACTGTGGAATTCTACCTAACATACAAAGAAGAACTCATTCCAGTATTTCTCAATGTCTTCCAGAATATTGAAAAGTAAGGAATACTCCCAAAGGGATTCTATGAAGCCACAATCACCCTGATACCACAACCAGGCAAAGACACTACCAACAAAGAGAATTATAGTCCAAAATCACTGATGAACACAGACGCCAAAGTCCTCACCAAAATAGTAGGAAATAGAATCCAACAACACAGAAGAAAGATTACACATCATGACCAAGTGGGGATTATGCCAGGGGCAAAGGGGTGTTTCAACATATGCAAATCAATCAATGTAATACAGCACATCAACAAGAGAAAGGATCAAAACCACATGATCATCTCAATAGATGCAGGAAAAGCATCTGATAAAATTCAAAACCCACATATGATAAAATATCTCACCAAAGTGGGCATAGTGGGAACATATCTCAGCATCATGAAAGCTATAGAAAACAAACCTACAGCTAGCATAGTACTCAATGGTGAGAAAGTTAAAATCTTCCCACTAAAATTTGGGAAAAGGAAAGGATGCACACTATCACCACTCCAACTCAATATAATCTTGGAAGTCCTAGCCTAAGCAATCAAACAAGAGAGAGAAGTAAAAGGGATGCAAATTGGAAAGGAAGAGGTAAAACTCTCACTATATGCAGAAAGTATGTTACTATATATAGAAAACCCTTCAAGATCCAGGCAAAAATTACTGTAGCTGATCAAACAATTCAGCAAGGTGGCAGGTTACAAGATTAAGGTTCAAAAATCAGTGGAATTTCTTTATGCTAACAATTCAGATAATGCTATAGAGCTACAGTCAACATGACAGTACTGTATTTTTAGGAAAACAGACATATAGACCAATGGAACAGAATAGATAGCCCAGAAATGAACCCACAAATTTTTGGTCAATTAAACTTTGACAAAGGAGGCAAGAAAATACAATAGAATAGAGACAGACTCTTCAGCAAATGTTGGGAAAACTGGACAGCAGCATGTAAATCAATGAAGTTAGAACACTCCCAATGAGGCTAGAACACCACACACAAAAATAAACTCAGAATGGATCAAAGAATTAAACATAAGACAAGATGCAATAAACCTCCTTGAGGAAAATACAGGCAAAAGATTATCTGACATAATTCTCGAAAATTTTCTCGTAGAAGAAATAAAAGCAAGAATAAACAAATGAGACATAATGAAATTTACAAGCTACTGCACAGTAACGAAACCGGAAGCAAAACAAAAAGACAACATCCAAAATGGGAAAAAAAATTTGCCTATGAAACCGACAAAGGCTTGATCTTCAGAGTATATAAGCAGTTCATCCAACTGAATAAGAAAAAATAAACAACCCAATTCAAAAATGGACAGAAAACCTAAACAAGCGATTCTTCAAGGAAGACATACAAATGATTAAAGGGCACATCAGAAAATGCTCAATATCACTGATTATCTGAGAAATGCAAATCAAAACTACAGTGATGTATCACCTCACACCAGACAGAATGGCCATCATTCAAAAATCCACAAATGTCAAATGCTTGAGAGACTGTGGACAAAAGGGAACCATCTTTCACTGCTGGTGGCAATGCAGTTTGGTGCAGCCACTGTGGAAAACAGGATGGAGATTCCTCAAAAGCCAAGGAATAGACTTACCATATGACCCAGGAATCCCACTCCTGGGCATAAGTCCAGAAGGAACCCTAATTCAGGATGACACCTGCACCCCAATGTTCATAGCCAGCACTATTTACAATAGCCAAGACATGTAAACAGTCTAAATGTCCATCGATAGTTGACTGGATAAAGAAGAGTTGGTATATTTATACAATGGAATACAAGCCAGCCATATAAACCGACAACATAACGCCTTTTTCAGCAACATGGATGATCCTGGGGAAAATCAGTCTAAGTGAAGTAAGCCAGAAATACAAAGAAAAATACCATATGAAATGGCTCATCAGTGGAATCAAAAAACAAAAGAAAACAAAACAAAAAAAGGACAAATAAAAAAAGAAATAGACTTGCAGTCATAGAATATAAAATTTTGGTTTCCATATGGCTGGGGGTGGGAAGAGATAGACTGGGAGGTCAAAACTGTAGAATAGATAAGCAGGATTGTACTGTATAGCACAGGGAAATGTATAAAAGATCTTACGGCATCTCAAAAATGAAAAATGAGACATCAAATGTATATATGTTCTTTGTAACTGAAAAATTGTGCTCTACGCTGGAATTGGAGACAACTTTGTAAAATGTATTTAAATCAATAAAAAAGTTAAAAAAAGATAAAACATTATCCTAAATATTACAGGTGTAAATATAAATTATAGAGAAAAAAAACTATGCAAAAGAGTAATAAAACCAAATATTTTGTTTTATGTTTTCCTTTTGAGATAAGCAAATCAAAAAACCACTAGCCAGGTGCATCATGAAAAAAAGGTAGATGCTACAAAGAAATAAATTAAGAAATAAAAGAAGAGAAATAACAATTGTTACCCCAGATGTACAAAAAAGTGTTCATTTGGTCAGAAATTACATGCCAAAAAACTGGACAACTTAGAAGAAATAGACATATGTCTAGAAAGAGACAGAGATAAGGAGAAACAAATAATTTGACCAAACTGTTTACTAGAAGATAGACAGAATCTGCATTTTAAAAAATTTTTGAATAGAAGTGTAGATTTCAAAAGCTCCTGTGGAGAACTGTACAAAAATACAAACCAGAACTTATTCAATTCTTAGTATTCAAACATAGTGCAGATGTGGGAAACTCCCAAATTAATTCTATGAAGTTTCATCACCCTGATAGCAAAACCAACAAATAAAGTACGGGCAAATGGAACTTCAAGCCATTATATTTGATAGATTTAGAAGCAAAAATTCTATAAAATATTATTAGCAAACTAAATCCAGCAATACCTAAAATGAATCATACACCATGATCAACTTGGATTCATTGCAGTGTCACAAGATAGGTTCAACATACACAAATCAATCAGTTTGATACACCACATTAACAAATGAAAAAGAGAAAATGACATGGTCATCCCAATAAATCCATAACAAGCATTTCATAAAATTCAACATTTTTTCATTGAGACAGCAACAACATCAACAACAACAACAACAACAACAACATCAACAATGACAGAAACCTCTTAGCAAATTAGGATGCAGGAAATATATCTCAACATATCTAAAGTCATTAATTACAGACCAACAGACTACATAATATGCAAAAGTGAAAAACTGAAATCCAAATTAAGGAATAAATCAAGGATGCCCACTCTCACCATTTTTATTAAACACAGTATGGGAAGTTCTAGCAACAGCAATTGGACAAGGAAAAAATTATTCAAGTTGGATTGAATGAAGTAAAACTGTTATTAATTTAGATGACATGATAATCTATATAGTGATCCCTAAAGATTCTCCAAACTAAAACAACTAAAAGTAATAAACACATTAAGCAAAGTAGCATGATTCATGATTAATATACAAAAATTGTCACATTTTTTACACTAACAATGAAATATTCCATAATTTAAAAGATCTATATGAATCAGACCAAAAAATGAAAAACCTATGAAAAAACGAACATAATAAAATGATTAGAACACTGATAAAGAAATTTGAAGATGATGTAAATAAATGGAAAGAAATCTCAATGTCTTAGTTTAGAGGAATTAATATTGTTAAAATATCCAACTACAAACTATGTCTACAGATATAAATTGATTCTGATCGAACTACATGATATTTTCCACAGAACTAAAAAGAGTCCTATGATTTGTATGGAATTGCAAAAGAACCAGAACTGCAAAAGAAACAATGAGGAAAAAGAGCAAAGTTGAAGGCATAACCAATAACCCTCCCAGATCTCAGACTGTATTACAAAATTACTGTAATCAAAACAGCACAATGCTGGAAAACAACCAAACATCTATATCACTGGAATGGAACACAGAGGCAAAAATAAAATATCACACGTATGGTGAACTAAACTATGACAAAGGAAATAAAAATATACAATGCCTTTAAGACAGTTTTCTGCAAGGGATGGTGAGAAAGCTAGACAGCTACATGTAAATCAATGAAATTAGAACACTCCCTCAAACTGTACAAAAATATACTCAAAATGATTTAAATATCTGAATCTAAAACATGACACAATAAAACTCCTGGAAACTAACATAGAGAAAACAAGACATAAATTGTAGGAAAATTTTCTTATGTCACTCTCCCAAGCTGAAAACAATAAAAACAAAATAAACAAAAAGGTCCTAAATAAATTTGAATGCTTCTATACAGCAAAGTAAATGAAATGAAAAGATGAATTTCCAAATGGGAGAAAACATTAGGAAACAATACAATCAACAAGAGGCTAATTTCAAAAATACACACATCTTTCATACAACTCCATTTCAAATATCTACAAACAACTCAGCCAGAAAATGAGAAGACATTTCTCTAAAGAAGACACACAGATGACAAACAGGAAAAGAAAAACATGCTTACATTGCTAATCATAATACAAAGGCAACACAAAAATAAAATAATGTTCTACCTCCCAATATTGAGAAGGGATGTCATCCAAATGTCTACAAATAATACAGATTGGGGTGGCTGTGGAGAAATAGGGACTCTCCAACGCTGTTGGTGGGAATGAAAATTGGTGAAACCACTTTGGAAACTTTATGGAAGTTCCTTTAAATAATAAAAATAGACCAATCATATGACACAACAATCCCACACCTGGGCATATAAAACATAAATCCTGAAAGCAAAGAATCCTAGAGTAAAATATAAGAAGTACACTCTGACATTGGACTTAATATGATTCTACATATGTCTCCATGGCAAGGGAAGCAGAAGCTAATCTAATAAAATATGATTGTATCACTCTAAACAAATTTGCACTGCAGAAGAAATGATCAATAAAATGAAAAGTCAACAAACAGAATGGGAGAATATATTTTCACGTGATATTTTCCAATCTAGTGTTAATATCCAAAATATATGGCAAACACTGACCCCACAACAATAACAAAAAAGACCCAACAATGCAACTAAAAAAAAGTCCATAGGAACTGAATAGATAGATCTGAATCAATTTTCTGTAGATAACATATTTGGCTAAATGACACATGAAAATATGTTCAGAATTATAAATTAAATTATAAATATATTCAGAGTCATAAACCAAAAATGGGGCAAGACCTCACACTTGTCAGAAGGCTCTCATCAGAAATAAAAGAAATAGATGTGGGTGAGATTGTGGAGAGAAAGTACACCATGGACACTGTTGATAGGAATGCAAAGTATTGATTCCATTGCATATATACATGAAATTTTCTTCATCCATTTTTCGGTCAAGGCATGCTGGGTTTGTAGGCTCCTGTCTTAAGGCTCTAGAGAATAAGCCCATGGGCTGAACTGATAAACAATCTGTGAGGAATGTCACATATCCAGGCTGGGTAATATATGGCCTACTCTATGTATCAATTATGGCTGGATAGAATATGCTGGGTAAGATCCTCAATGGAGGACAACCTAAGAAAGGCACAGCCGGCTGGAGAAGAGATGGCCTACTTAATGAAGTTCCGTGATGAACTTTTGAACAATCCTTGATCATTTAACATCCTGTGTTTACTGCAAGAGCATGGGTACATATACAGCTTAAGATTATTAACATTGTTATAACTTAGATGATATGTGAGGTATTGTGCATGTCCTATATAAACCCTTCTTCTAAGAATCAATAAACAGAGAACTACTTCGCTTCTGTCCACACAGTGTTTGGGTGTATATGATATCGTGTCACTGACAGGGTAAATTTAATTTGTTGGGAGTATCTTTAAAGTATGTTGTATTATATCCTCACTTATTGAGATGATTATGTGAGTTTTATTTCTCATTCTATTAGTTTGGCATGTCACCTTTATTGATTTGAATATTTTGAAGAATCTTTAAACCCAGGGATAAATCCCTTTAGTCATGTATGTTTATGATACATTAAATGTGTTGTTGAATTCATTTTGCTTGTGATTTTTGAGAATTTTGGCACATATGTTCATCAGGGATAATATTCTATATTTTGCATATAATGTCCTTTCTACCATTGTTATGCAAATAAAGCTGGCATCATAAAACATGTTTGTAAATTTTCACCCCCTTCAAATTCTCGGAAGATTTGGGGAAGAAATGGTGAAAAATTGTCTTGAAATGTATGACAGAATTCACCAGTAAAATCGTGTTGTAAATTTTTCTGGTTTGGGAAGTTTGGATTATTGATTTACTCATACACACTTTTGCTCTATATAAGTTTCTTATTGCTTCTTGATTCAGTATTGGAAGACATATGTTACTGGATATTTGTCTTTTGTTCTAAGTCATTGAAATCGTTGGCTTGTGGTAACTTCTAATGAAGCTTTGCATCTCTACAACATCAATGTTAAAATATTCTCTTTTATTTATAATTTTATTTGAGTCTTTATTTCCTTAGCCAACCTAAAATTTGTCCACTTTATGTTTAAAAGATATAGACTTAGGTTTTCTTTTTATCTTTTCAAATGTTTCTCTTGTTAATTTCCTTACTCACATTCATTCAATTTTCTTCTTTATTCTTTCTGTTTTCTCCTAGATTCTTCAAGTGAAAATTTAAGTAGTGTGAATCTTTGTACTTCATTTGCTACTAAATAGTTTTTATTTAGATATTATTTATTTAGTTAGCTAGTTAGTTAGTTAGTTATTAATAAATTTACATATTTATTCATTTATTTATCATTGAAGTACTGCCATTTACAATGTGTCAATCTGTGAAGTATAGAACTGTGTTCCTGTACATGCATACATTTGTGGGCCTAATAAATGATTCTTCAAGATATTTAACTTACTGCCCTGTGTCATACAAAAGAAATTTTGAAAAAAATCTATTTTTATATATAGTGGATATCATTTATAAATCTACAGCTCCCAAATATATTCTCTCAAAGACCCTTTCCACAGTAATCATAAAATTGTTTAGTAGATCTGCGAGTGTGCTTCAGTTTTGTAGATGAAATCATTGTGTTCTCATCCAATTTTTTTTTAAGGATCCACGTGTTTCATGTCATGTATTATTTTTCTTTCTCTTTCTAGCTTACTTCAATTAGAATGACACTTATTGGGGACATACATTTTGCTGCAAATGTCATTGTTTTATCATTTTTTATTGCAGAATATTTTTCCATTGTGTAAATATGGCATAACTTCTGAATACTGTCATCTGTTGTTGGACAATTAGGTTGCTTCCATGTAGTGGCTGTTGTGTATAGCACTGCTAAGAACATTGGGGTACAGGTGTCTTTTTGAATTAGAGTTCTGTTTGATACATACCCAGAAGTGGGATTGTTGGATCGTAAGTTAAGTCTATTTTTATTCTTTTGAGGAAGCCCCATCCTGGTTTCCACAATGACTGCACCAAACTGCATTCCTTCCATCAGTGTAGGAGGGTTCACTTTCTCCACAGCTTCCCCAGCATTTATTGCTTGTGGATTTTTGAATGCTGGCCATTGTGACTATTGTGAGGTGATTCTTCATTATAGTTTTAAATTGCCCTTCTGTGATAATGATAGTGAGCAATTTTTTTCATATATCTGTATGGCATTTGTATATCTCTATTGGAGAATAGCTATTTTAGGGCTTCTGCCCATTTTAAGATTGGGTTTCTTGTTTTTTTTTATTATTATTAGGTTGTATGAAGTCTTATATTTTGGAAATTAAGTCTTTGTCAGTTGCATCATTTCTAAAATTATTCTTTAATCCTGTAGGTTTTCATTTTGCTTTGTTTATGGTTCCCTTTGCTGTGCAAAAGCTTATAAGTTTAATTAGGTCCCATTAATTAATTTTGCTCTTACATCCATTACCTGGGTAGGCTGTTCTAGGACATCATTGCTGAGATTTATCTCAGAGTATTTTACCTATGTTTTCTTCCAGGAGATTTTCTGTGTCTTGCCTTACATTTAAGTCTTCAAGCCATTTTGAGTTTATCCTTGTGTATGGAGTGAAGGAGTGTTCTAACTCCATTGCTCTGATGCTGCTATCCAATTTTCCCAACACCAGTTGGTGAAGAGATTGTCTTTTCTCTGTCATATTCTTGGCTACTCTGTCAAAGATTACTTGAACATAG